>NC_064434.1:96005075-96309242 GCF_023343835.1 Lagopus muta
CCAGTAAAAACCAATACAGGACAAAACATTCAAAATTATATTAATGACAATGTTTAGCATTATTCAGAGATGTGAAAATAAAGTGTAAATACTGTTTTAAGCTGCAGTGTCATGTGCCTTTCCAACAGTCCCTTGTCTGCATACTTACTTATCTCTGAAACGCTTTGGGTAAATCTTATCCCGATAGAAGTCCCTGGGGTTGCTGGCTCATTTGGATCCAAACTATAAATAATGAATGTTAACACAATTGCACTGGACATATCCATTGAAGAGTTTTTGCTCTGAACTGGTTCATTCTTATTTTACAGGCTACCACTACATCTGTTTGAGGAATGAGAGGAACCAACCTTTGACACTGCCAGCTCTCTTTGTGTACATAGAGGTCAAAGACTATGTGCCTGATACTTACGCAGGTAATGCTGTGAAAAAAAGATATTCTGTATAGTACTTCTGTTGTTTTTATTTCTAAAATGACAACATTTTTAGTAGTGTTCCTTTCTGTGCCTTATATGAAGTAAAATCCAAATTGGGTGTAAGCTTTGAAAAGCCATCGTGAAACACTATGTTGAGAAAAATGCACATCCACATGACACAAGCAGAAAGTCGGAGAGGGTGCATTAGAGTACTTGCATGTGGTGGTACACTGTCATTCACTACTGTTTCTGTGACATAGAAGTATCTCTCAGTGGCAGATCTGTAGGAAAAATACAGTATCTTACAGCCTGAAGAGCATATAACATAAGAGGTTTGGAATTGATATATTTGCATTATTTCTAGATGTGATCGAGGCCTTATCCAATCCAATCAGATATGTAAACTTGATGGAGCAGAGAGCTAAGCAATTGGCAGCACTGACTCTGGAAGATGAAGAAGAGGTAAAGAAAGAGGTAAGGGGGTTTTAGAGTCTCTGCAAATTACACTGCAATGTTTGAAGTTATCTACTTTGCTTAGAAAGTCCTTGGAATTGTGTGTGTCGATTGCTTAAATATTTGCAAACATCTTGTCCAGAATGAGACTAGAGTATATGAGTGCACAGCAGCACTGTGCTGTGTGTGTGCTTCCACTGGAAGAAGCATGCTGGGCAAGGCACACAGTACTGTTCAGAGGTAAAGACAAACTGAAAGCTGACTGGGAAACTGAGTTAGGTTTTTGCTGATGTGCAGCATTTTATGTAGCAGATTAAATAATTATATCATTGCCTGTTGTTTTCCAGGGTGGTGCTGAAATTGCCTTTACAAAAATAACAGTGCTGTACCAGCAGCTTTGCCTGAAAGTATTGTACAGTATTTCAGGCTCTGTTTATTGCTCTTTGTTGTACATACAATTGCATAGATGTAATTTTGAGCATAATACATCATGCTGACAGTTTTGCTTTCACTTCCAATGAAGTCTGTGTTCCTCCAGATGTTCAACCTCTCTTCCAGACGTTATCACTCTGACACCTTCAGCATGGTTTGAGAATATCAACCTTGTATTTTGAATATTGCTTGTTTTAGACATTAGGCGTGTTCATGAATCAAAGGGCATTCTGCAGGGGTCTCTAGCAAAGATGAATGCTTCAAAATCCTAAACTGCCCTCAGCTACTCACTCTGACTGCCTTCTTCAATTCTCAAATGTGCAAAGCATCATTGAACTAGATTTTGTAACCAATAATACATTCCCAAAGCAGACCAGAAGATTGAAAGTCGTTACATTTCAGTGGCCAACAATTTACTCTTTGTGCAGTGTCACAAGTTCGGCTGAATGAGGACACTATGAAATGCTCAGTAGTATCTTAGATAGCTATCTAGGACACTCTACACATGAGATTCTATTTTAATAGCAAAGTCTTTTTTTAATATAATCCTTTAAATACCTTAGAGGTCATTTTTACTTTTGAAAAAAAAGTCCAGATTTCTCTGGTCTGTACAGGCTTGTTTGTTAGAAAAATTCTATCATGGAGTATCTTCTTAAGTAAGGGCAAAGCTGGAAAGCTGAGTTATAGTGCTTGGTAGTGTCAAGGAGCTTCAAAGCTTTTGGGATAAAGGAGCGAGCTTCAGAGTAGTAGAGAAATATTTTTTAAAAGAAAAGTGTAGTGATTGTAGCGGAGCATTTACTAAAAATGTATAACCATTCAATTAGATGCAGTAGAAATGAACAGGTAAAAAATTTCCACTCAAAATGGCAATTTAAGTATACCATTGTTACTATCTATAAACTGTGATTGTAGATAAGATAATTGGCAGTTGGACTGTGCTTGGAAATCCTGAGTTGTCTGATCATATCTGATGAAACATTTTCTTCTGCAGTCAGTAGGGCTGACTGGTTTGTTTGCTTACACTTGCCCACGAGAACCACATTGATTAATAATGACAAGCACAATCACTGGCAAAATAGCTAAATAATTCTGAGTATGTTTGCCAGATAATGTACATGTAAGTACACCTGGATTCAATTTCCCAATGTACAGTTTCTATGTACACCCTATTAATGTTTGCATCTAACTCTTTGCTGCCTCCAAGCACATATCCTCTCCGCACACTCCTTCCCCTCTTGTCACTCCCATTTACATATCTGAGCTGCATTCTTGCATTTATCAGAGGAAAATTGAATGTTTTTCTTTGCTACGTAGAAGTTTAAGCTGCAACCTGCTTGGTAGGAAGTTCCCCTGACTTCTTACAAAACAATGGTCAAAAAAGATATCTAATAGTGAATTGTTTTGAATGAAGAAGTGCATCTTTCTCTAAGCTTCAAATTATACTGTTTGTTAATTGTCAAGTACAGCATCTATTCTGTTTGTTTTGTAGTATTCCCATTATGAGTTACAGTGGTCAGTAACAGAAATTAACGACGTACAGTAAGGGAAATCAAATTAATCTGACACTTGTCATAGAAAGATTGCTTATACTTTGCCAAGAAAGAGCCAAACTGATTTCAGTTTCCTCTTAGTTTGGCAGTGCAGCACAGATGTACTCAGTACCAGGAGAGGATCTGCCAATCCCAATACATCACAACTCTTTTTCTCTGCAGAAATAAAAATACAGCCCATATAAATAAGTACTTGCATGAGTATGTATCTTTCAACTTAGTAAACATACTTTCTTGCAAAAGGCATGGCAATGTGTGGAATACAAAGCATTTTCTGTGAATACCGAAACTATAAATTTTTGGGCTGGATTGCATCATATTTAAATCATATTTAAAAGGGCCTAAAATGTTCTCCACTAGGGGAAAATCATGTTTACTTTACTATTCTGTATGATGAGTTATGAGAAGAGAAAGTGCTTTTTAATGAGATTAGATTGCTTGGTGCATTGAAAATTACTCCTTATTCACTTCCTGATCCTGTCTCACATTTCTGCCTTAGTTTCTGAAATCAGCTGTTTTATGTCCCAAACTGACAGCCTATTAATAGTTTCTCAACAAGCTGCAATGCAGCATTTCACATACAGATATAGAAGATGACAGTACCTATTTTCCACATAATGACTTTTAGGGTGCTAACTTGCCAGAAGATAGGAATCCTAGCATTATTTATTGATATTAGATGATCTATATAGCAGTATTTTTTTTTTCATACTAATGGATTGAGAATGGATTTGAGAAGTCTTGGAAGACGGGGAAGGTGCCTGAAGACTGGAAGATAGCCAACGTCACCCCGGTCTTCAAAAAAGGCAAGAAGGAAGACCCAGGCAATTATAGGCCAGTCAGCCTCACCTCTGTCCCTGGAAAGGTGATGGAACAGCTTGTACTGGATGTCATCTCCAGACAACTGGAAGAAGAGGAGGTTATCAGGAGTAGTCAGCATGGGTTCACAAGGGGGAGGTCGTGCTTGACCAACCTGGTAGCCTTCTATGATGTTGTCTCTGGCTGGGTGGATAGGGGGAGAGCAGTGGATGTAGTCTACCTTGATTTCAGCAAGGCATTTGATACTGTCCCCCATGACGTCCTTATAACAAAGCTGAGGAAGTGTGGGATAGATGAGTGGACAGTGAGGTGGGTTGAGAACTGGCTGACTGGCAGAGCACAGAGGGTCGTTGTTGGTGGTGCAGAGTCCGGTTGGAGGCCTGTAACTAGCGGTGTTCCTCAGGGGTCTGTGCTGGGTCCGGTCTTGTTCAACATCTTCATCAATGACCTTGATGAGGGAATAATGGCCACCCTCAGCAAGTTTGCCGATGATACGAAGTTGGGAGGATTGGCTGACACGCCTGAAGGCTGTGCTGCCATTCAGCAAGACCTGGATAGGCTGGAGAGCTGGGCAGAAAAAAAACGGATGAGGTTTAACAAAAGCAAGTGTAGAGTCTTGCATCTGGGGAGGAATAATTGCATGCACCAGTACAGGTTGGAGGATGAGCTGCTGGAGTGGAGCTCTGCGGAAAGGGACCTGGGTGTCCTGGTGGACGACAGGTTGGCCATGATCCAGCAGTGTGCCCTTGTGGCCAAAAAGGCCAATGGCTTACTGGGGTGCATTAAAAAGAGCGTGGCCAGCAGGTCAAAGGAGGTGATCCTCCCCCTCTACTCTGCCCTGGTAAGACCTCATCTGGAGTACTGCGTCCAGTTCTGGGCTCCCCAGTACAAAAAAGACAGGGATCTCTTGGAAAGAGTCCAGCGGAGGGCCACAAAGATGGTGAAGGGCCTGGAGCATCTCCCCTATGAGGAAAGGCTGAGTGAACTGAGTCTGTTCAGCCTTGAGAAAAGGAGACTGAGAGGGGACCTGATCCAGGTCTATAAATATCTGAGGTGTGGGGGTAGAATGGCGAGGCTGGACTGTTTTCAGTGGTGAGTGGAGACAGGACAAGGGGAAACGGCCAGAAACTGCAGCATAGGAAGTTCTGCACAAACATGCGCAAGAACTTCTTTACAGTGAGGTGACGGAGCACTGGAACAGGCTGCCCAGGGAGGTGGTGGAGTCTCCTTCTCTGGAGATGTTCAAGACCTGCCTGGATGCCTACCTGTGCGACCTGGTGTAGGGAACCTGCTTTGGCAGGGGGGTTGGACTCGATGATCTCTGGAGGTCCCTTCCAACCCCTACAATTCTGTGATTCTGTGATTCTGTGATTCTGTGATTGCGTTCTGTGAGAAATGTATTTTAAGAGGAATTGAGGGGATAACCATGTCTCTGTGAGTTTGTCACAGCTACAGCTTTTGCAGTCACATTGTTCTACTGTCAGAAATGCTGGCTAGGTCACATTTGTCCTTATTTTATTGCAGTCATCGCTGCTTTAAAGAAGTAAGGTTTTTGTTATTAATTAATTTTGCCATTGTGTTTTTGACTACAGAATCTCTCTCTTATAACTTTGGTAGAAATAAGCTGTAGAGACAATTCTTTTTGCAATATAAACAGTGTAGTGAGGGCCAAGATGAAGGAAATCTGCAACAGGAGCAACACAAAGCAGATCAAAATATATTTTGTCTCAATTGATGCAGTGCAGGCTGTTATTTTGCAAGTGTGGAGTAATCAAGAGGTAAAAAAAAAAAAGCACCAACTGTGGTATCCTGCCTCTGCATGTAATGTGATTACCATCAAAGACTAAAATGGAAGCAGCTGAAAGAACAAATCCAAGACTACCCGAGACACCATGGCAACTGGCCCCTTGCAGGGCCAGCAAGAAGCAGGGCTTGGTCATTTCAGAAGTAAAATTGCTTCCAGTGACCTTCAGTTTGTTCTGTGCTCGCCCTATCATTTACAAACCTGATGGCCATGAAGAAAATTGTGGTGTTTAGTGCATAATGAAATGCATACTGTAACCCTGAGCTTTTAGAAAACTAGAAAGAAAGATTGTAGAAAATGCTTAAATATTTGGATACCACAGGTGAATTTATGCAGCAGGATGGAAGTACTGTTTACATATTATCCTTGCAGAGTAATTACAAGAATGTAAGATCTTGGGAATCGCAAGTATGTCTCTGTGCTGTAAAAACAGTGAATAATGATTGTGCTGTGGATGTATGAAATTTCAAAGTAATTTTATATGCTCATTTTGTTCACAGCAAGAATCTAAGTAGCATTTTTGTGCAACCTTCTCCATTATGCCTAGAAAAGCTTTGTGGCAGAGAACGGTGCTTTTCAATAAAAAACAGATTTCATATCTGGTGCAGTTAATATATACTGTACTGAAAAATGTCCCTGATGAGTTATACCCGCTTAAAATACTTCTGAAGAATAATACATGCTCTATTTCTTCTTGAAATTTACCCTGAAAAAATGTACTGCCTGGGCTACTGTGGCTCTTAAAGATACCTTTTTCCTTTTCCTTTCCCTTTCCCTTTTCCTTTTCTCTTTTTTTTTCTCTTTTTCTTTTTCTTTTCCCTTTTCTTTCCTGTTAAAAGTAGTCTGTACTTAACATTTATAGACTCTTACCATTGTAAAGTAGACTAAACTAGATCTGGAAATTTTTAAGGCTGTTTGTTGGAAAGAGTAATGTAAATCTTCATGTATTTTCAGGTGGACCACGGAGATGCACCATCTGAAGCTAATAGTGAACCTAGGCCAGCACCAGCAGAAAACGGAGTAAATCACACTGCCTCTCTTACACCAAAACCAGCAACTCAGGTTGTCCATAGCCAACCAACACCAGGTAAAAAAACAAACAAGCAAAACAAGCTAAAAATCATCTTTTCAAAATAAATCTGGGTATTAATTTTTATGTACTTTACATTTCAGGAACAACATTTTATTTGGTGTTTTCTAACTTTGTTTTTTTTTTGTGGGGAAAACATGGTAATCTTTGATCTGCTTTTTTTGTTGTTGTTTGCTTTGTTTTTATAAATTTGGTGGACAAATTCCCAGTCTGCTGTTAGGGCGAATTTTCTTCAAATACAGAAATATCTTCTATTTAAGAGCTGCTTTTCTGGTATATATTCTGTATTGATTTATATCCTATAATAAATGTATGTTAAACCACAGTGTTTATAGTTTAATGACTGAAGACTTCATAGCCTTGTTCAGTAGCTTCCTCCTCATAAATGAGATAAATGTGGTGGTGGTCTTTGTGTTTCTTCTCTCAGATAATTAATCAGTATATGTCCATATCACATACCATAGTTTAATATGCATTCAGATGACACAATAATGGCTGTTGTTTTAAAGGAGTTGGTATTAGTCATCTCTTTTACTTCTAGGTTTGGTGAAAGCACCTGCAAAGACAGAAGATCTTATTCAGAGTGTCCTCACAGGTATTAAATATACAGCTTATACTGTACAAATGATACACTTTTTGCCAAGGGAAACATATTTTCTGAAATGGACCATCTGGTTTAGATACTCCTTTGAATAGTTGTGACTGCAGTAACTCATAGAAAATGTACATAGTGTGTCTTATTCCTCAGCTGTGAAGCTGTGATGCTATTAAATGTTTGAGCACACGCTTCTTGAGATCACTGGCAGGTTTTCTAATTATTATTCCATTGTTGCATTCTCATAGGCCTCCCTCAGAAAACCAAAGCAGCACTATTATCTGAACAGAAGCTAACTTTGCACTGAATATTGTCAATATTGTGCTGTGTGACCCATCCAGAGAGAAGGCAGTCCTGAGGTGTTGGTGCAGTTCCTACAAAAAAGAATAGTGTAATAATAATTCCCATCAGGCTGATGAGAATCTTTTGCATCCGAAGGGGATGAGGGAAGAAAGTATGTGGTTTTTATTTTGCTGGTCATGTTGGTGCTTTAGTCTTTCAACTCATTTCCTACTCTTAATTGAATTTGTCTAGGTATTTTCAATCAGGTTAGCTTCTTTTCAGAGAATTCTGCTTGGTTAGTTTCAGCTAGCACATTTCACATGCCAGCAGTAAAACAAGCGTTCTTTGTTCCATTTCACCTGATGGTGTTCTCTGATTAAAATCATACGTTATTAGAAATTGAAGTTGCTTTTGTTATTGTCATTGTAGAAGTGGAAGCACAGACTATTGAAGAGCTAAAACAACAGAAGTCATTTGTTAAGCTTCAGAAGAAGCACTACAAAGAAATGAAGGACCTTGTTAAGAGGCACCACAAGAAAACCACTGATCTTATCAAAGAGCACACTGCAAAGTATAATGAAATCCAAAATGACTATCTGCGACGAAGAGCAGTTTTAGAAAAAACAGCAAAAAGAGACAGTAAGAAAAGGTAAATGGAGGTTGTTTTTTCTTTTATGATAGATAATTAATATGGAGGTGTCTCTAAAAGCACAGAAAAAAATCAATCCAGAAGATTTGTAGATAAAATCAAGTCAGAGAATTTGTAGTTAAAATGATGTCAGGTTCTTTGATACGAAAATCATCAGATAAAAAGCCCTCTCTGATATCTTGCTTCTCTGCCAAAAGTCAGATAAGTTGTTCGCAATTTTGAAACTCTTTTCCCGTAAACAAGATCATACAGTATTTATCTTGGGACTTTTCTTAGATCTCTGCTATGGGTAGGTGATTCAGCTCTACTGGCAACAGCAGCCAGTAGCTAGGTGGTGAATTTAATCACAGATGGTGACACTGAGCTTCCCCTACATACTGGTATAGTTCAGGAACCAGAACACAGTATGAAAGAACTGAAACCCAACTGGATAACGTATTTTACATTCCTAATCAGATCAACTGTGGCATGTTTTCTCACAGCACCCCATCATCTCCCATCTTGATCTGCTTTAGGAGGAATATCAGTTCAGTACTGATTGAAATCAACATCAATAGCAAAACTTCTGCCTCACACTTTATAATGCAGCTTTATAAAGTAGCTCTTTTTTTTCCAGCAAGGAGAAAGTTTTGCAGTCCACACACAGTCTTGCTGATACTGAGCAACTGATTTTCTCTAGGCAAGCACAATGTGCTGCCAGGTGGTGGAGCAAGACCCAAGTGTTATTTATATTTAGAGCAAATATTCTGAAGTTCTGCATGGCGAGCATTGTCTCCACATTAGGATCTTGGAAAAAAATTATGCTACAACAAAAAGGATCAGCCCTATAGTTAGGTAAAAGAAATACAGTTACTAGCATTTGTGGTTTAAATGGTGATTGATCCTGACCATTTGGGAATATTTTAATGATTGCTTTGCTTTGCATCTGCATGCACTCTCCTTCTGTTCTGTCTCTCTTTCTCACTCTCTCGTTGCCATATGTCTTTGGGTGTGCTGATATCAATTTATATTATTTGCTTGGATAATAAAGAAGTCATGTTTATATTATCAGTTTGAAATGTTGGACTGTTGGGACTCATTAATCTTTCCACAATTTTTCTCTTATTCACATGGTAAGGGACTATGTGTTGCAAAAGATCATTCTTAGTTCCTGGCAAAACAAATGCACATGTAGGTACAACCTGTGTCTAACACTGTTAAAATTTAATGGCAGTCAGATAAGGATACCATCCTAATTTATCTTTCTCAGTCTAGCACAATCTATTTTTTAAAGTAATTAAAAGAAAAAAAGCCCTTTTGCATAGAATTGTAATAGCTGCAGTTCTTAAGCACAAAGACATTGAACAAGTGTTAAAAAAAATTGCTTGGTGCATTTGGTAGGGACTGTTGGAGAAAAATGTGCAAGTATGCTCTGGCTACTGCTGCTGTACTCTTAATTGTAAGTGACTATGATTCAGTCCATAACTTGTCCCTAGGAAGGAGCTCACACATTTAAAGACTGGCTGCCAACTGTAAACACAGTGATATTTATTTGCTGTATTTTCCACCATCAATTTGTGTGTGACAGATAGTGGCAGACAAAATTATATTATGTTACTTTTTTCTTTGGCATACTCTACTCAACTTTATGCCGAAAAACAAACTGAATAAATAGAATGACTCATCTGACTTTGACTAGAAAGGATTTGGGTTTTTTATTTTGTCATGATCTGACCATAAATCATTCATGGTACCAGGCAATAAAGTACTGCAGTCTGCTGTGTGGAGCTGTCATAGTGATTTCAGAGATGTGTAGTTTGATGTGCAGATATTGAAGCGTCTGAAGTTAAAAATTGAACATCAGATTTTTTAAAAGAGCAGGAGCATGTGTTGAAGGCTTTTCAGATTTGCTAGTATATATTGTCCCAAGCAGAAGACTTTTTATAGAATACTGTCTCCCAAGGAATAAGGTAGTTTTTACTGTTTTAAATCATAACTCTAGCTGTTTACCTTTAACTGCAAAGTACAAAGCGCTACTTCAAAGGAATTCCTATGCCAGATTTCCATACAAATATGTTGCCTCTGATCAGAAGAAATCAGTGCTTTGTACCCATTCCTAAAATTGGGCCTAGATTCAGTAAAGCCAATGTCTGTGGGACAGTGGAAGTATTTACTGAACACAAACACAGGTACTATGCTGATGCACTTCCGAAGTTTCTATTTAATAATCATGTCCCTTAGAAGACAGTCTTAGTATTTTAGCCAGCATTTAGAGACTAGTCCCATTTCTTTTTCCCAAAAATACAAGAGAAATGTCAACTTGAAAACATACAGTGCAACGGCAGTATTTGCTGATTAACATTCATCAGTGTTGTCCTGTGCCTCTGTGTGTAAATTATCCCCACCAACCACACTGATACCACTTAACTTCTTAGTAGAATATTCAAATAGCAGTACAAGAAATACAAATAGGCTACCTTACTCTGTATCCTCAGATTGACGGAAGCAGCTTCACATTGTTTCAGTTAAAGTTAGGCTAAGTGACAGCAACTGCAAACTTGAACCTGGAAGAGGAGACAGGCAGCCAGTGCAGCAAGTTCTCTGCATTGTAATCTTGCAAATGTCTGAGCAGCAAACTCATTTTTCTCAGTCAGCCCCCTCTATTCAAACTTCAGCTGTTTTGTCCATCTCATGCACTGTTCCTGAGGTTTCCCAGGCAACTGATTTAACACCTGAGTACAGCAGTAAACACAGCAGCCAAGCAGAGACGCAACATCATCATATTTTTTAAGAGTGTTTTTCTTGGGTTTAGTTTACTGCTGGCCTGAGAGCGATACTGTTTCTGCTGTTTATTTTTGCCTTGAGCAATTTAGTGTCATCATGTCTTCTTTCACCATTACATCTATACTTCTGCCTTGAGGAAAAAAACAACAACCTATTTCTCAGTGTTTGCTTTTTAGCTTTTTCCTTACATTTTTTTCTGCACTCCTGTGTGTTGCCTTTCTTAGGTTTATTCCCCACTGGGATGTTAAGTTTCCTTCTGAAGTGAGGAGTCCATAGAGCACTTTCTTCTGTGTGTGCTATGCATGGCATTTCCTGAAGGGGGGAGAAAATACTAAATAAAGGAATGCTCCTAACCATTTTAAGCTTTTTTGTAAATGCAGATGTAAATTATGCTTTTAAGTTTGTTGCTAAGCATATGCAAGGATGACTGTTTTCAAAATACTTAACATTCACCATTTTTACTGAGGACTGTGAAGCTTTGAAATTCAAGTTGGGTGCCTGAAAGTGGGTAAACAAGTTCTGTGGGCAAATGTTTATATGGGAAATCTTGGCAGTTGTATTTATAGCTCAATTATACTAAGCCTGGTTCACCCCACCATGGCAGGTTTGTATTACAAGGTTTAAAAGCAATATAAATCCCATTAGTAACAACACTGTTTTTCCCTAAAAGATTAAATTAGTGGATTTACCACAGCTAGAATCATTATCTTGCCCTACATGCGATGCCCAGAAACTTACTGATGAACTAACTACATGTTACCAGGTGAAAAACAAGTTTTAGATATGGGGCATAGTGGTGTAAAGCCAGTGTGTATGTGTGTCTTCACAGATCTGAAACGGGCAGCCCAGACCATGGTTCATCAACTATCGAACAAGAATTGGCTGCCCTTGACTCTGAAATGACCCAGAAGCTAGTTGAGCTGAAGGAAAAGCAACAGCAGCAGCTGCTAAACCTCCGACAGGAGCAGTATTACAGTGAAAAGTACCAGAAGCGAGAGCACATTAAGCTGGTACGTTTGTTACGGCCTCTGCTTTTCTTTAGTGGTCTCTGGGTTAGTAATGAAACCGCTGTGATGTAAGAATGGAGTGTGGCTTACTCTTGCTTGGTGTCCATTTCAGAGCTTGATTTCCTTGTGATCCACTGCAACTCCAAGGAGTTGTTATGTCATTTGTCACTAACACCTCCAATGTACTTGGACAGCCTTGGATAAAAGTCAGAAAGGCAACAGGTTTATTATTACTACCGTGGAACTGAGTGCTTACCTCTAGTTATGTAAGCCTCAATTTATTGCAGCTTTTGGATGATGTTCTCATTTTGTTCTGCCCTTTCTTTTTTTTTTTTTTTTTTTTTTTCAGTGTACAGCACTGAAGAAGGCAGGATTAGCTGGAAAATAAATAGAAACACCATAAAATAAATAAATGAAAATAATTTCAAATGTTCTCCAGGGCATAGAGTTATGCCAAAGAGTGTTCCTGCTGCAGATGAATGCTTCAAGGGGATACAGGACATAATCTGTATATGGTGAAAAAATAGTTTTCATGCATCAGTCTGAGCTGGCTTGTGTTTTTACAGCTGGAGTTTGGCTGACAACTACAGCAAGATCATAGCCCTCTCACTGCTATAGAAGAGTCTGGACAGATGGCAGCTAATGCTGATGGATGTTCTCAGGCAAAAGAGAACATTTTTAAAGATTGTTGTGAAAGCATAAACTGTTTCTCAGCTCCGGACAATCCTATCTCACCCTTTTTTTTTTTTATTATACAATGTTTTACCTCTTTGCTATTGCATGATTTGTCTGCTCTGTCTTGCCATCCAAAAAGCAGGTCATAGGAGTGATATGCCTGGCAATTGCTCAGCAAGGCCTTCTCACAAATCCATTCCCGTGGATCATAGCTCGGAGCTGACACTCCCAAGTGGTGCTCTGTTTATCATCAGTTGCATGTGAGACATTTCAGTGTTACCCAGCAGGAGTAGCTCCAGTGTGGGTGCGTAGAAATGGTTACCTGTGCTGCAGAGAGAGAGTTCCCATTCAAGTAACAATTGTTGGCTGAATCACAGGAATTTTACTTTTCATTAAAAACAACAACAGCAACAACAACAACAACAACAACAACAAAACATTCTGAACCTACATAGTTGGGCTGATACTGTAAGTTAAGTAATTTCTCATTCCAAAATGGGAATTGGCAGTTCCCAAAGCCACGTCCCGTTTTCTGCATAATCCAGTTAGGAAGTATCATGATAAATTCTTTTTTTAACACAAAATATTCAGATGGTTTTTACCTCGGAGCTCTGCTGGAATGAATATTTGTTGCATATAAAATCTGTCTTGCAAATGAGAGATTCTTTCTGATTTATTTTAGAGCAGAGCCTGTTCTTAGTGTCCTTCTTCTTTTATGTAAGGAAAGAAGAGCTGAATGAGACCAGGCAGACATTACTGTGCATTTCCTGATTCATCTGGTTCATGTGATTTATCACAGGCTTTTGAAGAAACTTAGATGCATATATGATGTTTAGCTGAAAATACATTATTTCTCTTTCTTGGAATTCTTTTTTTAGCTTATTCAGAAGTTGACAGATGTAGCAGAGGAATGTCAGAACAGCCAGCTAAAGAAACTGAAAGAAACGTGTGAAAAGTAAGGTGCTATTCCCCTTATAATTGATTACATCTCTTTACGATTTTCATTTAGATGCATTTTGAAACTAAATTTATTTTTTGTGCTTTAGAGAAAAGAAAGAATTGAAGAAAAAAATGGACAAGAAGAGGCAGGAGAAGATCACAGAAGCAAAATCCAAGGATAAAAATCAAATGGAAGAGTAAGTGTATTCCTACATTCATATCCTTACACATTTTGGGGGAATTCAAAGTTTTTCACAACTGGAAAAATCAAAGTCTCGAGCCTAAATCCAAGCCAGCTTTTGTTCAGGCTGCAGTACCTCACCAAAGCAGTGGAGTGCCTTACTTCCGCTGATATTAATTCAATTTTCTCAGACAAATCTTATCTCCTATTGTACCAACATTGAGAGCCTGTGTGAGCTGCAGAAGTGCTGATGTGTGGTACGGGGACCTGCCTTTTGAGTGGCTTGATGGAGTCAAGATGCTTTTAATCCAAATACTTTTCCTCTATGTATGACTATAAATAGACTTAGTGACCTCAGTTTTTGAAGGGATTGATTTTACTTTAACTAAGTTTTTATTTCTGATTTATCTTTTCTTCTTAACCATCTTAAAGCCGCTATCTAAGTGAAATAGAATTTCTGGAAGGTTTGCTCTCCTTGTGGTAAATTACAAGCTGGAATTACACAAGTTGGTTATATTCTTCCCAAGGGCATGGCATCTAGGTTTGTTTGTCCTAATTAATTTGTTTTGGCAAGCTGCACGAAAAGAAAATGGGACATTTTAATCTTTGCCTGTTTGCTGGGATATTCTTTGTTACTAGTCTTTATTGTAGTGACACTTAAGAGGAGTTAAAATTTCACAGAATCTTCAAGTTTGGAAAAGACCTCCAAGATCCTTTAGTCCAACCATCCACCTACCACTAATATTTCCCCACAAAACCATGTCCCTAAATGTTCTTGTATCTAAATATTTCTTGAGCACCTGCAGAGACAGTGACTCAACCACTTCCCTGAGCAGCCTGTTCCAGCACCTGACCACTCTTTGCAGAGAAGTAATTTTTCCTGATACTCAGCTTGAACCTTTCCTGGTGCATTTTGAGGCCATTCCCTCTAGTTCTATTGCTAGTTATATGGGAGAAAAGGTTGACGCCCACCTCACCACACCCTCCTTTCAGGTAGTAGTAGAGAGTGATAAGGTCTCCTCTGAGCCTCCTCTTCTCCAGACTGAACAATCCCAGCCCCCTCAGCCGCTCTCAATAAGACTTGTGCTCCAGACCCTTCACGGCTTCATTGCCCTTCTCTGAACATGCTCCAGGAGTGCAATGTCTTTCTTTAGTGAGGAGTCCAAAACTGGACACAGCACTTGAGGTATGGCCTCATCAGAGCTGAGTACAGGATAGTCATCACCTCTCTGCTCCTGCTGGCAGCACTATTTCTTACACAAGCAAGGATGCCATTGTCCTTCTTGGCCAGCTGGGCACACTGCTGCCCCCTGTTCAGCCAGTCATCGACCAATACCCCAGCAGGTCCATGTCCTCTTCACAGTCTTCCACTCTGTCACTTTGCCTCAAGTCTGTAACCTTACCTGGGGTTGTTGTGGCCAAATTGCAGGACCCAGCACTTGGTCTTGTTGGACTTCATCCTATTAGCCTTCACCCAGCAATCCAGCCTGTCCACATCCCTCTGGAGGGCCTTCGTACCCCCAGGCAGATTGACAGTTCCTCCCAACTTGGTGTCATCTGCAAACTTACAGAGGGTGCACTAAATCCCCTTGTCCAGGTCATCATGAAAGGTATTAAAGAGAATGGGCACCAGTACAAACCCCTGGAGATTACCACTTGTAACAAAACACCAGCTGGATTTAACTCCCTTCACCACCACTTTCTGGGCCCAGCCATCCAGCTAGTTCTTTACCCAGCAGAGTGTACCTGCCCAGGCCATGGGCTTCCAGGTTCCTTAGGAAAATACTGTGGGAGACAGTGTCAAAGTCTTTGCTGAAGTCTAGTAGACAACATTGACAGCCTTTCCCTCATGCACCAGGTCACCTGGTCATAGAAGGAGATGAGTTTGGTCAAGCAGGACCTGCCTTTCATGAACCCAAGCTGGCTGCACCTTATCACCTGGTTGTCCCACACATACTATATGATCTCACCCAAGATGATCTGTTCCATAACCTTTGCTGGCACTGAGATCAGATTGACAGGCCAGTCGTGCCCTGGATCCTCCTTCAAACCCTTCTTGTATATAGGAGTCACGCTGTCAAGCTGCCAATTCTCTGGGACCTCTCTGGTTGACTCAATACTATTGATAGATGGTGGAAAGTGGCTTGGCAGTCACCTCTGCTAGCTCCTTCAGTGCCTTCAGATGGATCCTATCTGGTCCTGTGAACTTGTGACAGACTAGGTAGCAGATCTCTGTGTTTCCAACTGTGGAGGTTTATTCTGCTCTCCACCCCGGGCTTCCAGGATAGGGGGGAGAGTCCTAAAGACAGGTGTAAAGAAGGCATTGAGAACCTCAGCCTTTTTCTTATCCTGATGGTTATGTTTCCCACCACATCCATTAAAGGATGGAGATTTTCCTTAGCCCTCCTCTTACTGTTAGTATATTTGTTAAAAAACAAAACAAAACAAACACTTTATTTATATAAATTTCGGAGCATCTCCATAGAATCTATGTATTTGGTAACAATAGAAGAAGGTCACAGAAGCTCATACAATGAACAGCATCAGATAATTTAAGAATCATTATTAAATTTAGAACTATCTTATAAAAATGGTAACAATGAGAACAATTGATTTAAAAAAAAATGGGAGAAATAATATGGTTAGAGCTGACAGAATAGCATGTGCTCATGTAAGAAAAATGTGGTTAGTTGTTACAAAAATATTATAGCAGTAAAATCAATTGCAATAGGAAATTATTTGCTAGCTGAGAGGTTAATGAGACACTGGTGAGAAAAGCTCAGAAACAGACGCATGAAAATTCACTTCTGTTTCCCTTTTCATTTTTTCCTCCTCTGTCCCAAGAACTTTCTTTCTCCAGGCTTTTCAGAGAGCCCTTGGGAGAGGTAGGATGGGAGCAACATGGGAAACTTGGCTTTCCTCTGCCAAGTGACGCCATTTGTCCTCACTTTTGCAGTTGGACAGGGAGTAGTGAGACCTTCTGGTGAATCCTGTCTGAGTCACCCGTGCTGCACTGTTGCTTCATTAAAGATTTTCTTATGAAAATTTGAAGGAAAAAAAATACAGGGAGAGGAAGCATTATGTTAATTGTTCTTAATTATTTTTTCTAGTTCTGCGCATGACCACGGGTTGTGTAACTACCTTGAACCATCAGATTTTAATCCCACCAGAGTAGATTGCAATTCACTATTAAGCAATTAAGTTCTAGAGCATTGTCCTGAATCTGATCAAATATCCACAAAATGGTATTTTATGTGCATGTATGCTTTTGAGAGATCTTGTCTTTACCAAAAGTTACCTAATAGCTGTCTCACTGAATCACTTTTAAGTAATTCTTTCGAGTTCTGCTTTTTGTAGTTTACAGGACAAAACTGAGGACCAAAGTTCATCAGCAGTAGCATCTACACACTGACAGCTTATTTCACTGCTATACAAAGTGCCACTGTGTGGCAGTGTGCATCTGCATGCACTTCCCTAGGCTGACAATTGGGTCTTAACAAATGCTACCATCACCTTGAAGATATGGCGCTACCCTATGGGAAAAAAAATATCATGGAAGAGCAGAGGTGTTGTTGCAGTATGTCATGGGATAATTGAAGCCTGTTACAAAACAAAGCACAGTAAGGAAAAGACACAGTGTTAAGTGGGCAGACCTATACATTCAAAACATTGCCTTACTCTCTTTGAAGGAAGCTGGGGGCATTAAAATGTCATCTTATGGACTAATGTAACTCGTTGATTGCTTTTTCCAGAGAGAAGACTGAAATGATTCGATCATATATCCAGGAGGTGGTGCAATACATAAAAAGGGTATGTCAGGCTGTGTGTTTATTTTTCATTTTGGGGCAAAATGTCACCTTTTATGTGTTAGGTTCTATTTTACACTACAAATTCCAAGCTTCTATGTAAACGCTCCACTAGTACAGATTTTTAACAGATGCAGTATAGATTTCTATTGACATTCCACTCAAAGAAAAACTGTAATTTTAGACATATCTTTGTAAGTTTTAGTATTTAGGGGAAGAGACAGTAAAGAAGACATATTTTAATAAAATTGTAATTCTTTTTTTTGATCTGGTGTTTATTCGTGGAATATATACTCCATGGTTTCTTTCAGATACTGAGAAGTGTCTTAATTTTGAGGCTTTTTTAATTGGCATGCTTTTTCATGAATGTAAAGATTGCATACAGAACTTTTAAAGTCAATTAACAGTTAATTGTAGAGTATGTTTTAAGTTCAAATACACCTGTACAGTTACTGAAATACGCAGAGCATTCTGAGATCTCTGTAAATCAAAGTTGCAGAATTCCATTACAGATGTTAGTATTTCTGTAGCTATACGTGTTTTACATTGAGATGACAGTACAAACAGAAGTGCTTTGATGTGGGAAGTTGTTGTGAAACTTATGCTGCTATTGAATGTACTCTTAGTTTTATTTCAGAGAGAGTTAAATTCAAAAGCTGGCCCATTTTTGCTTACAGAGACTTTGATTCAGGAAACAACATAAAGAATTAGCAAGTGAAGTGTGCTTAATTCCTATTGCAGTTAGGCATGTACTTGAGCACTGTATTAGATGCGGCCCAGAATTCATCAGCATGTTCATTTAGGGCTCTAGGACTTTTCTTTTGGGAGCAGGATTCATCTCACACAGCTCACGGGATAAAAGCTGAAGCAAAATAATACAAACTACTGCTAGAGAAGGGGTGGGAAGAAAAGAGTATGCAGTATCTGAAATGATTCTCTGCTGTTTTCTTACAGCTAGAGGATGCTCAGAGTAAAAGACAGGAGAAACTGATAGAAAAACACAAGGAGATTCGTCAGCAAATACTGGATGAAAAGCCCAAGGTAAAGAGTTTTAAACAATATTATAAAAAATGATCTTCAGGAAATAAAGTATTCTATTTAGCATGTAAGTTTATATTTAAACATGTGAAAGTCCATATGTAACACTGTGACTGTTTTCTTTTAATACTCAGAATGTAAAAAAGGTAAATCAAATAGCAGCCTAGTGAAGAACACCACTAAAGTCAGGTGTCATAAAGCCAGGTTTGTTTATTAGTACTCATGATATCATATCATTAAAAAGCTTTTGGTGTAACTGGTGCTTCTGACCAGCAGAGTGTGCCCTTCCCTCTAATGTACTTCAGCAGTACGAAAACAAAACACAGTTTACATTGAAACAAAAGAGATATCTTTTTAGCATACTTGCCTCAGATAATTATGATAATTGATGCGTTTTTGTGGAAAACAGAAAGAGTTTTCATAGTGTTAGCTTATAATATTCTATATTGCTTGCTGGATTTCCCCTATTTCATTTCGTACAGCTGTGGTATCTGCATGCCCTCTTCTGAAATACTGTTTCTGATCCAAAATGTTGTGGGCTGACTCCTGCTCCTACTGAAGTTGGTGGTAGTTTTGCCAGTGACTTCAGGGGAGAAGGTTTGGAGTCTTCTTTTGTGCATGATTTTTCTGCAGGAAGAGTAGGTTACTGTATAACCAGACTGTCACACAGAGACCTGTTTTGAGCAGAGCTCATATCCAAGTATGGTTCTTCAAAGCCCATTGTGTCATCTCTGCTTTCATTATTTCTCCACTTGCTCAAGTACATGTTCTAGGCTTCACTTTAATTTCTTGTCTGTGTCTGTAGTCCTATTGTTTACATGTTTGTATTACAACTTGAATTTCAATATTGGGTGTCATCTAATTGGTGTTGTCATGTCATTTCTGTGAGTTATCAAGAGAACAAATTAGGCTCAGGTCTGCATAACTAGAAATTTACAGTAACTTAGAAAAATAAATATGTTTGAGAAATATGAGAATAAATATGTTTCTGATTTCCTATTCTCATTTTAAAAATGAATTTTGTAAGTTGCCTGGAACTTACCATGTTATGGACATCTGGGTCTGAAAAACACGCAGAATATTATGGTCTGTATTTGTTGTTACAGGATTGTGAACTAAGAAAAATGGAATTTAAATGCTGAATGTATTTCAAAGAGTAATCTTGTAATACTTCACAAATACTTGAACACACTTCTCTGTGCATCCTTTTTAACTTGATGTTTTTAGAATTTATTGATTCACTCACAAATAGCAAATCTGCACTGAAAATGTGTTGCTCAGGACGTGGGTTGCATTTTGAAAGGTTATGGTGGACTGGTAGCATTAAGCTCCTCAGCTGTCCATGTGCCAAGCATTAGATCATGGCATAGAGCAGCTCCAGATCCCTTGTCTTTGCCTGCATCTGGCCATCAGTCACAGCACTGCAGCAAACAGCACTCCTGAGTCAGTGCTCTCAGGTTCTCCAGAGTAAATCTTCTACTGTAATGTGCCTAACAGGCACTTTTTTTTTCTTTCCTTTCCCACCTACTGAAATAGGCAGAATTTTGCTGAATTTGTGATGGTATGTGCTGCTGTTTGTTGGTACATGAGGACTTAGGCAAAACATAATTGCTTATTTTATTAAGGTGTTATTTTTTTCTTCATGTTCCTATTTTATATCCGTATCCACCTCATAAGCTTCCTTAGTAACGGGGCATGCAATATAGAATAGATCAAACTCATTCCCAGCTGAGAACCACCAGTGTATTTTATGCATACAGCAGCCTGCCTAGGGACAGCTTTTTTAATAGGCTGGGCTCGGATGCTTCAGCGTCGAAACACCCACTACAATTTATGCTAGTTGTGTCAAAAGGGTTTTCTGGCAGTATCAACAACCCCTAAACAAAACGTTAAATATGCGGGAAAGAATTTTTAGTATTGTTACAATAATTCCATTGGAGACAGATTGGCCATCATCAATCACTGTCCTGTGGTTATTTATTACTGACTCAGTTTGCTGTGCTACGACTTTGTGCACAGCGCTCTGTCAAAGCCGGGAAGAACAACGTTTCATTTCAAAAAGTGCTGGCAACAGACTGCCATACTACTGAGATAATTTATTTCTTTTTCTTTTTTTAAGTATGAGTTTGCAGCCTCCTTTGTCATGGTGCATGTAGGTCACCAGAGGAAAGCTGGCTTTAGAGTGCTGACTTTTAACACAACAGCTTAAAGAAACTGCCCAAACTTGATGCAAATTAGTTCCCCACACTGAAGGCAGGCACTCTTTGTTTAATTTTAAAATATTGTGCTCTTAGATGAAAGCACGGAACACAGAACTGATTCACATTTTGAAACTCTGCCTTTTCATCATATATGTAATTTCTTTCTAATGTTTAGATGTGAGACTGTTTTTGAACCTCGGTCTGCTGGGCTATTATGTAAAATATAGCTTTTTTTCCCCTTGGTAGAATTGGAGAGTGGATAATGTTAGGCAAAAGTATGGAAATAATTCTTCAAGTAGTGGTGCCGCTGACAAATGAGCCCTAAATCTCCTACTGTGTCTTTGTGAGTAATTAGAGCATCTTTATAAGTATTGTCACCATTTTGTTGTTGTCAGTATTGAATAACATTATCAAATCTCTTTTTGTGTGTGTAGAAACAAGGTAACCATTTGCACAACCGTGTTTACAAAAGGAGAAACATTGCTTAGAAAGTCAAATAGGTTAAAAAAAAATCTAACTTGAGTGCCATTGTAGCGAACACACAGTGGAAACGAAGTTCAAATGGTTTCATGCTGTCTTTTTCCTAACAGCATAATTGCCAAGTGAAGCCATATGTATTTTCTTCTTTTTTCTTTATGTGTACATTATCTACTTGCTATTTTATCATCAGCAACAGCTTGTATTTTTTTCTGTTCTGTTCTAATTCTTTGTCTTCTTTCTTAGTCATTAATACACATTAAGCTTGTCCTGTCCATATCTTCTTCCCCTCGATCATCTCTTCTATGTGCTATGGAAGTGCCATAGATAAAGCTCATGACACCACAGTACTGAATTCTGCACATCAGTGTGTGATTTTAGATTCTTCTTTACAGCACGTTTGCCCTTCATTACCTAAGCACAACAGAGTGTGTTGAGGATGAGTATGCATCTCAATTTTTGCCCTTGACAGCCTGTGCATCGCATTAAACGTAAATCCAGTGCGTTTCCTTCCTCCCATCCTTGCCTCCAATTTCATTGTAATTACAAAAATCAATACACATGAGGCATGACAAGGAATTAATTATTTTTCCAAGAATTGACTGAGTTACAGTAAATAGACCCAAACCTCCTTTAATTGAAATCAGTGAGACTTTTGTTATTGAGGCTCATGGGCTAGAGTTACACTTGAATACCAACACTAACTTAGACTCTTGTGCTCTTGAAATCAGCCCCAGCTCCGCATTGCATTAACTGGAGTCTTTGAGCTTCAGTGGAGCATGGTCTTAGATCCAGAGCTGTCAAGGGCAGTGCTAAGTACTTCCTGGTTTTGTAGCTCATGTTTATGTTTCTGCTTGCACTTCTGCTGCTCACACTAGCACAGCTACAGCCTGCCACATGGTGTGGGCTCTTCTAGCAACGTGGAAGATGCACGGTTCTGGATAAGGCTTGATCTTTGGAAAAAGGCACAACAGCCACGGGCTGTGCAGACTTCATCCTGTTATGTCTCTGTGGTCTTTTACCAAATGAAAAAATGTAGCCTTAAGGTAGAAAATTTCTTTTTCCTTTCAAAAAATACAGTGAGAACAATTCTTTAAAATTATAGATCAGTTATTGATAATGGAAAATAAAGCCCTCTGCTGCATACTAACTCATTTCAAAGAACACACACTTACTGTTTCACAGTTTGACATGTATAGTTGTGCCCAATGAGAGTTGCCACTTCTGTATCCAATCAATAATTAATATTAGCACTGTACCTGAAAAAGTTATGGGTCCTAAAAATGACACATAGTCATATTATAGCAAAAATGAAATGATGTTCATTCTTTACAACAGTAAGCCACTTCAATTCTAGGGTCTTCCTTTCATTCCATCAGGCTGGGAAGAACCTCCAGGGTCTTTAATCTCAGGACTGGCTGCTTTTACAGTCACTTATCCTCTAAGCCTGTTTTTGAAATACTGCTGCTCAGTGATTCCTTCTGACTGATTATGTTTGAAAACTCAGTGAATGATTTCATAGATTTCAGACAAATGCTTCTTATTTCCTGAAAATATATTTGCAAAGGTGAAAGCTTGTCAGATAGGTTTTATGTAAAGCTTTGTGTCCATCTTCATGCAGATAGTGGTGTGAAATGATTCTGAAAGTCGGGTCAGCAGAATCACCTCTAACTTCTGAAAGGCAAATACAGCAAATGTATTTCACAGCACTCTTAGATTTGATTTCAGTTAACCTCCCAAGTCCAGAGCAGCTCTATTAGCTCATCTGGAAGAGAGCAGTTCTTAGGAACTTTGATGACTATTCCAGTGTCATTTCAGCTCGCTGCATAATTCACAATAACAATGCATTGTCCACCAAAATCCCTTTTTTATCCTTTATACCTCTGTAGGAAGCCAAAATGTCTTTTGGTTTAGCTGTGTTTCAATTCAAACCTTTCCAAATGCATTCCAGTTTAACCATAGGCGATCATTCAAGAATTTCAGAGAAGGCATTTGCAGGAAAAGTTCATTTCAGTTTACCCAGTTTCATGGGACCTTGTACTGTGTGGATTTGGTTTAGGTAAAAGTGATTTCTTCTGTTAATTCTTTCAGTTTAAACATTACGAAGTTTGAAAGGAAATTTCTCTTGAATCTGTTGCTGCTAAGCTAAAAAGATTGATGGCAGTAACTGCTGGAAAAAAAACCAACACTGAAGTAGGAGGTTTGAAAATAATTTACTGTTTGTTTCATTGCTTGACTTTGGGTTTTGGTACTTGTATATTCATCAGAAGGGAGTAATAAAATGTTTTTCTGCCTTATTAAATGGGCAACAATATGGAGAAATGCATGGAATTTACCCTCATTGAACAAAAAGTATTTCAAAGGACTGTTTTTAAATGAGAATGTTTGGACTGATATTTCTAAAATCTTCCTATGACTTGATCTTTAAGTATCTGGCATCTTCCCACTTCTAGAGCAGAGACTGCATTTATGTTGGAAGATGCAGCTTTCATGCAGCATTCACTTGAGGATCTTCGCACGTTGCTCAGCATCCCTCATCAAGTTCTAAGTGGCAGTCAGTCTAATTATCTGATCAGCTTTGAGTGGTTTACGCCCTGATATTTCTTTAAATGCTTTATTAGTGTGACTGTGAGGCAGTCCCCTGGTGCAGAGTGGATTTATTTTTCAGGAAGCAAGGGTTGTGTTTTCTTTTTTTTTTTTTTTTCTGTTTCTCCCAGTGGATGAAGTGCAGGACGCGCTTACCGTAGGTCTGTGAATTGAGTGGTAAATAATCTTGCTTCACTCGTTAAAATGGAATAGGCTGACCTTTATCTTACATCAATTTGATGCCAATAAAACTTCCTTAAATTCTCTGAAGTGACTAGCTTGTAAGTAGGCCTGAGATCAAAACATTTCAGTCAAAATAACAGCATGCTCTAAGGAATATTTTTGAGTAAGACCTTGCTTGCTTGATTGCTTGCTTGTTTGTTTATATTTTTTCTTCACAGATTGAAATTTTTAATGATCAGTTATTTTTCCAGCAGAATAAATATTGCAGTGTGAGCAATGAATATCAGGTCACAAAAGATGTATCTAACAATTTGAGGTGATGTTTATTGTGTTAATTAAATGTCTTCCCATATTAGTCTTGCAGATACTCATATGTCATGGGAACGCACATGAATACTAACTTTCAAATCAACAGCATCACGTTTCCAATGCAAATATGCTTTTTAAATTCAAATTGATTTTAAATAAATTAGAAAAAATACAAATCTATTGCAGTAAGAATGTAAGTAAGTGTGCAGTAAGTATGCAGTAAGTGTGAAAAAGCATTTTAGTGAAAAGAGACAAAACATAAGAAATTTAGGTTGCTGTTTGTTGGTAGAAAGTGACAGATTTCACACATATATTCTTTTTACTGGAAACCAGACAAAGTTTTGGGTGTCGTATGGGGCTGAAACAAAAGAAAATAAGTGATTTGAGAAAGCACACTTTTTTTTTTTACTTTTCCCTACCGTGAATACAAAGAAATGTTATAAAGGTAGCAGAGTCAGTGGTGATTTAAACTGGTATGACTGGAGGCAGAGTACGGCATATAATGGCGGTTATGTGGCAACTTTGCTTTCTGAGGGTTAGTGAGATTTTCCTGGACAACATGCTGATACATGGGCACTGTGATCTTTTATTCTTTAAGAAAAAGGAGTTCAGAGTCCAGCTACCATCTGTGGGCTGAATATGTAGAAAAAAATTAATTTAAGCAGCACAAATTTGAGAATTCTTCCTGAATGAAAAAAACTCACTGATTTTCTTTTGTCTAATTGGCATAAGTGAATGGATTCCTTATGCATCTAAGCTGAGCACATGGCTCACATCTCAGATCACTGTGGTTATCTACTCAATTAGCCTTCCTGACAGACCTCAGAAAGCCAAAAACCAAAGCAGATTGCCATTTCCCCCTTTGCATGGTATACAGCCCAAGATGGGGAGAGGCCTCACCCCTCAGAACCTCCCCTTTGGCTGTAAAGAAGGCAAATAACGTGAATTCAGAGGCGGTGCCCCCTTGATTCCACCCTTTCATCAGCAAGAAGTGCTGCAGCACTCAAACAAGTCTGGTTTGGGGACAGCACAGAGGTTCATGTGTGACAGACCTATTTGAGCTTGCAGAGGGGCATCCAGCTTTGCATCTACTGATGACCACAGCAGCACAGGGTGGCATATAGCAGATATGCTGTTTCACTAGGGAAAGCTGAAAGACTTTACCATCCTTGTGGCTTGTGTAACATCATGGGATTGATAGATGGGAAGACAGATCAGCCCAACGGGGGAGGAATAATAAGCAATGAATGTGCTATTATTTACCATTAAGCAGATAAAAAGATGTCCCATCCTCCCATCTCCCTCTTCATAACGGACTACTGCAGTGAACATCCATCAAAGTGACAGAACAGACCGTGTTTTCTTGCCATCAGGGATGCAGTTTCAGAATACTATCACCATTTGCAAACAAAATCACTTGGTTAAAGAAAATGACTTGTATTTCTACAGTAGCTGGTTTTACTATAATGTGTTGTTACTTTGATCGTCCTAAGTGCTTAATTTGTGTTAGAAAGCTACTCAATTAAGGAGAGGGGGGGGAATTCACAAATTGCTATACACATGGTCAGCTGAGCTATGTAATAAAAATTGAAAAGTAATAATTATCTTTTCTCCCTTGGAAGATTAATTGCTGAACTAGACCTTATTTCTGGTGTTAAGATTAGTGAATGGTTAATTCTTCTTAACAAAAGTACATTCTCTATGCAGCAGTGAGCACAGTGTATTTTACCATAGGCTGAAGAAAACAAAAATGTGAATAAAATGTGAAAAATGTATGTATGGCTTCTTCCTGCAAGGTCAAGTTCAGGACGATAAACGTCCTAGACAGAGCACATAGTCTCTGCAGAAGATGCTCTTCATTGTACTGCAGGTAGCTTAGGACAAGAAAATAACAACCCACAGTAAGCAGTACAGCATTAAAAGGCCCCTTATCTGTTCTCTGTAGTCTTTTAAACCACTTCGGTCTGCAACATCCCATCCCATTCTCTGCTCTGCAGTAGAATGAATGAGTGCCAGCTGCTACCTGGTTACCTGTGTCCATATGGCCCACTCCTTTGCTGGTTTCTGTTCTATATTTATTGCTTTCCGGAGCTGAAATTTTCTGGAGAATGGATGGGTGGCTTCAAAGTAGCAACTGCCTGTGAGAAAAACTAGCCTGTGTGTTAACAGTGTTATCTCTGAAAGAGAAACAGAGGCCAGACATTTTGTGTCGGAATGTGTAGCTTAAGTTGAGCAATATTTAGATTTGCCAAGAGAAGTCACTGCTAGGAAATCAGTTGTGATTCTGCCATGACAAGTGTTGTCCATGTTAAACCTTAGTGAACAATGTAACTGCAGCATGCTGTTGACTCCCCTTCACCTTTTCCTAAGTTATTCTAGTACTCTGTGTAATAGGTATTCTAAATATATGCATTGTATGTGTGTGTGCGTATATTACATTTGAATGTATGATGACACACAATTCAAATGTGGAGGTTCATATGGCATCTTACACATCTCCACATCACTCTGTGTCAGGATGAGAGAGAACAACAAATACTGTGAAGGCAGAAACCTGTGCTCTTACACAGCTGCATTCATCACTGAGCAACAACAGCGACATATTTGTTAATTATCAGATTTTCTGTGCAACTTGACAAATGATTAGAGATTGAGTCTGACAGAGCTAATGGAAAAATGTTAGGAGAAATATTAATGCTTACTGTGTAAACTCATTAGAGAGATGTTTTAAAATGCATGAAGTGAGGAAAAATATGTTCCTTAATGAACAGAGAGATGAAATCACTGGTCCTGCAAAGATTGTTTTATATGCGTAGCTTTGCATATGTAAATGGCTCTTAAGACATTGATTCTATCCCTGTGCAGGATCAGTCTGCAAAATAGAGCCAGTAGTGGCAGAGCTGCTGTGTATCTGCCCATGAGGTAGCAGCACGCATTGCAGCACTCGTTAAATACACAGGTCGCTGTTATTAGTGCAGTCGCAGGAGAAGATGGGTGCTGAATTTATCTTGCAGTGCGACTTCAGGATGATAAATGTGTTAGCAGAAAACAGTTACAGAAATTTCAAAAGCAAAGTGGGTTTAGATGAAATATATTGACTAAAAAGTATATTGAGGATTATAAAGAAAATCACAGGAGTTTTGTTGTTTTTAGAAATTGTAAAAAAATCTGCACCAAGGATATGTTGTTGCTTTGAGATGCATTTATTTCCCCAGCAGTCTGAGAGTACTGAGTCTAGTGGGGAAAGAAAACTCCCTGTACATCATCCAGAAGGAAAAGAACGTGGACTCCCAGCATCTCAGCCGTGTCAGCGTGTGCTTTCCTTGCAACACGGGTACAGCTCTCTGGGGTCTGGCAGCTTTCCTTAGTCAGCAGCAGAATAGTGGGGAAGGGATGCAAGCAAGCTGCTCCTGACTTGCTTGTTCTCTTGGAACATTAGTTTTCATTATATTTCTTCTATGACTCATTTCTAACAAATCAGCATTTTCTGGCAGAAATACATTACATTAGTTGTGGATGCTAGCATATAGATTTAACTATAGTGACTCAGTACATTTCCTTTTATTCAGCCATTTGAAGGCAGAAAAAAGTTCTCCCCAAGCAATTGAGGAGTGTGACTAAGCACATAAACTACAGCTAAGAACTGTAAATGATCTCTTTTATGGAGTCCTAGTGATTTGTAAGCTTTGTGTGGAATAAGTGGTTGTGTCCAAGAAGGCGAAACGTAATCCAGAGATGGTGAGATATGGAGCCTGGCTTAAGGATGCTCAATGCTTTTAAGCTCTTGTAACATTGACCTTTCCAGAGATTGTTTGTAGGAAAATTATCACGAGAATGGTGAAAGTTGATAGTTTTCTTCCATCACCAGCATCCCACGTCCCTGCCCCCACAAAATTGTTTCAGAGTTTAGATGACCATCTAATGTAAAAAATTCCTTTTCAAACCTACCAAATATGGGACGGCAAGTTGCAGTCCTGGTTAATTTCATTCAGTTTGCAGTCCTCCAGTTTTGGCCTCCAGCTTATAGAAATGAATGAAGACATTCACTAGGGAGAAAATTGTTATCAGGCATACCGTACTGGCCTGGCAATAGCAGGCAGTGTTATCTAGTCTTTTTTTTTTTCCTTTCTTCTTGTATTTCTCTGCTTTCCACATTCCTCAGTTTTACAAACTCTCTCACTGTCTTGCACTGACCTTCCTTTCATTTTATACTCTCTACTTAAATATCCTTTACTTATACTTCATTTCTTAAACTCTTTTCTCCCTCTTGCTTTTTGCCATCACTCTGCTGTTAACTTTGCTATTAAATTTCGAGGAGTGTCTACAGGAACTCATAGAAATAATGTTTCTTAGAGATTACAAGACTAATTAGAAGAAGAAACCTGAAGGGAAAAGGTACTACAGAGTTGACATGCTGTGCAGGTCTGTGAGCTTGACTGTATACCTGGGATACATTCCAAAGTCATCCATCAGGTGAAAGATGAGATGCAGAAGCTCCAAAGGTGTATGAAAAAGTAATTTATAATTACTCATAAGCACTCAAAAACTGGGTGATGTAATAGGAAGAGTAATATTTAGAGTGAAGTAAATGTAAAAAAATGAAACTGAAACCAGAAGACAATAGAAAAAGGTGAAAATGGGTCTAGAGAATTCAGATGCAAAATTGAGAATGGTTGAAGACTTCAGAGAGAGAAAATGTGAAATGTAAATGAAAGAATCTGTACTGCGGAATGGAGTATAGGATCTTGGCTCCTTTCCCATTTTGACAATTTTTGTTTTTTATCCAGTCCAACACAGCAAAAATGCAATGAAATTGCATCCAGCAAAATGGCGTTCTTAATTTCTGTGCTCAGAAGTCTGTGAGCAGTAAGAACAGCGGGTTTTGTTGTGATGAATTCTGAGCAGTAGTGTCAGTAGTGTCACAATGGCATGCAACCCATAGTCTGCTGCAAGGTACAGCTCTGATTGACAGTGTTCCTCTGGTACACTTACAGTCACCTGAGGAGGAAATGAACATTTACAGTTTTGCTCTGGAGACCAAGGCCAAGGGCAGATGGTGGATTAGATGTGGATTGCTTAGATCTTATGATTGCTGTCCTTGGTGTGGAGATTAATGGTAGCTTTCTTATAGAGAGAAGGGCCACTAGATCCTGTAACAAGTACTGGGTAGATGGACATGAGCAGCACAGGACTGATGGCAGCAGGGAGCTTAACAGTGCTGCACTCAGTTTTCTAGGAATGTCAAGCCAGTTGCCAATAAATTGCCAACAATTTGTTGGTTGTTCTGGATTTTTCATTGTGTTGAGTCCACTTTGTCACATTCTGCAGATATTGTTGGACATTTCAACTGCTGGACCAAATGTAAAAGATGCTGTTAGTTAACTACATACAGATGTATTTCTAGAAAGAGAGATTAAACGGCAGGTACTGTCTGTGCAGCCCAGCATTGTAGTCACTGAGAATTGGAAGTGGATTGTTTGGTAAATAGTATATTCCTCCCTCCAGAACGTAATTGCAGTGCATTCAGAGTTGGAATTTGCAAAACAGTGTCATGTGGGGTGGAGGGAAGTAATCTGCTTACATAGGTACCTATGTAATTTCCTTCGTTGTCTGGCTTTGGCTCCATTTGTAGAATGGCATTAGCTCCAGAGATGGAGATGCCTCTTCCCAATTGCCCCATAGCAGAGCAATTGGGCCTTTTTCCAGGTACACAGAAAGAAGCTGTGCCTTTTTAAAAAGAGCACAAGCTGAGTATCACAAACATTAGAGTACTAATAAAAAGTTTAGAGCATTGATAACTCTCCTTTCCTTGTGTTATCCCACATACTATCTCCTTTGCTATGCTTTTGTTTGAAAGGGTCAAACAGACACAAAGTTTTCAAGTTAAAGACTGAATTTCATTGAATTCAAAATGAAAATTCTTTATCTAAAAATAAAATGAAGTAAAAATAAATAAATCTTTAGCAATTACACCCCACTTTTGGTGAAACAAATACACTTAGTTTATAAATGAAGAATGCCTACTAAACCTTGGTTGGCAACAGAAACAGACGTCAATTAAGATGAGATAAAAACTAGAAAGCTGATTTCTGTGATAGGGTACTGTTGCCACCACTCTTTTTTGGTTTTTAAAATATGCTTTACAAGTATATGTATCATGGAACAAACAAAATGCATGTATTAATGTACAGAGATCCTAAATGATTGTATTTTTCAATGATCTGGTATCCAGCTCAATTCAAATCTTCAACAAGGTTGGAACAGGAAGGCATTCCAATAACTGGAGGTATTCCACGTGTAGTTTTAATCAGTAAATTCCTCCTCAGTGGTGCTTTAGTCAGAGCAGACTGACGTGCTGGATGGGCCCTTGGTTTGTGATGTGAGCGTGTAACTTTTGCTACAGGAAAGAGCAGATTGTCTGCACTGTGAATCGTCTGAGCATTAATAAGTGAAGCATTGCTCAGGTCAGGCTGTTACCTATAAACTCATTAACCCCTTCTTCTGCTACTACAAATTTTATAAAAGGGAAATATAAGGAAATTTCACGTGCAATAGATGTAGTCCAGTTGTTTGTTATATTCTTGAATGTGTTTGAGTCCATGTCTGACAATAATTTTTTTTATGTGTACTAGATATATTAAGAATACACATATGCTATATCCATAGAGATTGGTTTGATAAACATATTCTGGATGCATCTGTTAAATTAGTAACAGCCTTGTAGGATACGAAACACATTATTAAAAAATAATATTAATGATTATAAAACTGGCCCAATCAGCCTTCAGTTAATTACAGTCTGATTCAACCCTCAAGGTTTGGGGTTTTTTTTCTGTAATATCACCTGCTTAGTATGCTGGTGGCCTTCTGGAAAGACAATAAATGAAAACTACAGAGAAGGAATTTTATTCACCAAACGGGAGCCTTCATTGGCAGCAAATACAGCCAAATGATGTGAGGTAAGGGACCTTGGGAATGTGTTGGTGGGAGTTAAAAGTGTAAAGCCACATTAATTTGGTTTGATACACCCAGGAGAAGACAAACCACAGCACTAAACATTAGTGCATGCTTTTCACAGCTCAGGAAGGAGCCGCCTGTGCTTGAGCATGTTCAGGATAGCGAGTGATTAGCAGTTCTGTAGAAAACTCAAGACTAACCTTATAGCTTCAGTGCCTAAATTAGAAAACATAAATAACCTTCAACTGTTTATCCATATAACACTTCTCTACTGCTCCTGCATTGTTAGGGATTTGTTGGGTTAAGCACACCTGAGATTAGATAATAATGGCACATAAATGCTTAGGTAATAAATATAGGAAAATGTCATGAGAAGAGAGTTTCATTGTAAATGAGGTTCTAGCTAAATTCTCTTTTCGGTAGTCTTTGTGTAAATCGCAGTGACTGTTCTGTTCAAGGAGAGTCATGGCAGTGCTTGTACACTTGCAAGTACTTGTTTCTGCATACGCTCACAGGGAAAGATTTGAAACTTTTATTTTCTCACCCTAAAGGTTGACACATTGCAAACCAGAGAGATGGGCTGGCAGGGGAAGTGAGAAGCGAAGCATCAAAATGTCACTGTGCATTTGTCATGTACGTGGCTTCCCAATGAATGCGTAGACTAGTCCATTATGAGATAAAGCTCTATCTCTAGAGCTACATAAGCCCAACCAATTAACACCAGTTTCTCAGACAATTTTTCACTCTTGTTTTTTGTGAATGCCTGTTTTCACAGATTGAAAACAAACATTCTTTTTCTTCACATCTCTTTCCTTTTCTATGTTTTTAATTGAAAATTGTCATTTGCTTTTGTGTTTAGTTATCTGGCATAGCTGCCTCCTGGGGTGATCAAGGTGCCCTGGCCTCCCTACCTGATGAGGAGCATTGTGAACTACTTCTACTTCACTGTAAAACTGCTTCTAACAAAGTTCAGATTAATGGTGATAGTTTCATAGTTTGAAATACTTCAAGGTATTTAGGGTAGTTCCTACCTTGGGTGTTTGTTCTGATAGGTTTGTGCTCCTGTGGACTAAATACCAGTCTGATACTGGACTAGATACGCTAGACTTCTTATTACCTTAATTATGTAATTATTGTATACCTTCTAGAACTTGCTTGTTAAAGTTGTGGAGATCCCATAGTGATCTAACTCCCACATTTTTCTTTGATTTTTATATTTTGCTAATAGACTGTGTCATAACATTTTGCATCTTCACCACCCATAGAGTACAAGTGCTTCATGATTAGCGCCTTGACTTCCCGTACAGCTGTCATTACTGCTCACCTAGTTAGGCCTTTCCCAAACCAATTGTCAGATTCATTCATAGAGTGTTGTAACAAAATTAATCTCATGTTACTTTTCTAGCTCACAAAATACAGGCATTTTTTTACATTTAGTGTTGATATAGTGGCAAAATTCTCCACCTCCCTGAGTTGGTTGGTCTGCCTTGCTTGCACAGTTACTGACTGTGCAGGGGGCACATGTGACTGTCCTCTCTGGTGATTTACTGACAATTTTCCCGATGATAAAGGGTATTGTTGCACAGCTTCCACTGAAAGCACTATTCACCATTAAGTTTTATTGTGGCTTTTCAGGTCAAAATTTCTGTTTCTCCTTCAGGTATCTGAGCAAAGTTATTGTTTGATGCATAAACCCATGAGAACATGCAATATTAATAATAGTGTAAAATTACAAGTGTATTATGTTATGTGGGTATTAACAACTTGGCCTTCTGTTTTATATGAAAAGCTGCCTTCAGAGAATTTTTTGATCCCACCTCTATTTCCTTTCCAAATTTATGTTTCCCCGAGGAAGTGTCTTGGTTAGGATCATCTGTACAGTTCTGTACAATATACTGTTATCACACAATATAAGCCATAAATTATGTTTTTTAATACTCTGATTTTCCCTCTTGGGAGTTTCCAATCAATAGCCATAGGACTCTACTGCTTCTTCCTCAATATCTCTCAATTAGCCTCTCAATCCTATTTGCAGCTATTAATGCTCTTCCTGTTTTAGCCTGTCACTCACACTCGAGACCTTCATACATAAAGCTTAATGTAATTTTTGTAAGAGCACATGTGGAGGCAGCAGTCCTGGTGTTGTTACCACAGTGTGGCTCCTGAGGCCCTGGCAGCCAGGGGAGCCTTCCCACCACACAGACTGCATCACTTCTGTCAGCTTCCTTTACAGCTCAGGAGGAATGGAAGCAATATCCAGCAGCAGTTCCATAGTGTATGTTTCTTTCTCATTTCACATAATAGCTTTTAAAAACGTTTTAATTACTTAGCAGCTACCATTTTTGTTACGGGCAATTTTAATACACAGTTAGATATGGGCTTTTGAGGCATTCTTTGTGTCATGAACATGGTAATTTGTAAAGAAGCAGAACTTCTAACTCATTTTTAGCTCTCTTAAATAGTGTTTAACCCTCGTCTTAATTGTGCCCCTTCGCTTTCTTTCTGTAGATGTGTTGCAGTTCCCTGTGGTGCAGAATACAAAACAGGGAGGTGCAACAAAATGTTCTCATAGAATATCCTGAGTTGGAAGAAACTCACAAGGATCACAAGCCTCACAAGCCCAACTCGCAGCTCCACCCAAACCAAACTCTGTGTCTCAAAACAGTGTCCAAACACTTCGGGAGCTCTGGCACTGGGCCCATGCCCACCGCCCTCTGGGGCAGACCCTGTCCCTGTCCCCCACCTGCCGCTCTTCTGACACAGCTCCATGCCATCCCCAGAGAGCAGAGCTCAGCGCTGCCCTTCACTCCCTCAGCTCCTTTGCTCTTGGCTGAGCAACCCCAGGGGCCTCAGCGTTCCTCACACACCTTGTCCTCTAGACCCTTCTCCATCTTCATAGCCCTCCTCTGGATGCTCTCAAATAGCTTTACATCCTTTTCGTGCTGTGGCACCCAGACTGCATCCACTGCAGGAGATGAGGCCACACAGTGCAGAGCAAAGGAGACAGCCCCTCCTGTTGCCCAGTGGCAGCTCTGGGCCTGGTGCCCCCCAGGTTGGCCCTCTTGGTGCCAGGACACACTGTTAATTCAATTGAATTGCTTGATTTTTATTTTTTTTTATTTTTTTTTTTTTTAATATATTCTCATCCATCAGTGAAAAAAAATAGGTTTCATTTTCTCAGGGGTTACATTTGCGGTTTCTTTCTGTAGAGCTATGAGCAATTGTAGCATTAATCATAAGATCATCATAGAATCATAGTTCAGCTCAGATTCAAAGAGATCCATCCAGTCCCACCCCCAGACATGGGCAGGGCTGCCCCCACCAGCTGAGGCTGCCCGGTGCCCATCCAACCTGGGCTGGAACACCTCTGGGGTTGGGGTGCCCGCAGCACTCTGGGCAGCCTTAATCCATAGAATTGTTGCCTATTAATATTGTGAGTCAGGTTTTGGCATGAATGCCAAGTAACCCTTTTGGGAGGCTATTGAGTGAACACGTTGAGCAGGAAAAAGTGGCTCCCTTTGTCCTTGTTCTACCTCTCTGTAGACATTTATTTTCCTGTCCATTTTCTTCAATAATTTCCTTTCCCTGGCTTGCACTTTCTCAGGACATTGTTAGAGGCATTGGATAGTTGCAGTGCAACAGATGCTGTTTGCGAACCTCTGACGTATTCACAGGGCTCAAATCAGCTTAAGCTTTCTCTGGGTATCAGCCCATCAGATAAAGTAGATTCTTTGCTGCCAGAAGTCAGGCTTTCCCCATTTCTACCTTTTTCTTGTTCTTGCCCAGTTTGTAGTCTTTCATTGCCAAACTCTCTTGGCAGCTTAAGATGATGTATACTTGAATAGTCTTTCTCTGTTGTTGCAATAGAAAGGTGATTTGCTTTCACCTCTGCCACCATATAATAACATACAGATTTGTTTTCAGGGTGTTCTGAGCTATTGCGGACAGACCTTGCCATCCAGGAGACAGCTGTACAGGCAATATAAGTTTCTCAGATAATGATAATAAGAACCACAGATTTTCTCCTGGTTTTGCTATTTTTACATAGAATAACATTGTGGCTTTTTGTTGTTGTTGTTGTTTTGGATTTTTTTTGGAGATGGATGTTATGGATATTTTACTGTGAATTCCTAATTCAAAGCAATAATTTTCAAGCTGCTATCTTATCTTAATTTATAGTATGTGAGATATTATTGAACTTATGTTTATTGTTTTAGGCTACAGTACTTTAAAAGCATCCAACACATCAAACCAAGGTTGTTGGCTTTTTTGTTTGTTTGTTTTTGTTGCTTTTTTTTTTACGATATTTGGGCTTATTTAGAATGATAATTTGATTTCTTAACATGTATATTCAAGAGTATAGTATATACTCACCATGTAGATGACTGCAGGATCAGCAAATTAAAATAGCTCTTCATTTTCCTAACAAATTGATCATTACATACAAGCCTTTGGAGTTAAAAAACAGATAAAGGTAAAATTATAAACATGCATGACGTTTTTTAAGTACTTCAGTGAGTTATGCCCTTTTGAAACTGTTACCTGTAATGACATCCAGATGCCTACTTGCAGTGTTACCACATATATCTTGCTATATTTTGAATGTTCACTCTTTTTATTGCTAAAATTTGATCTGGTGCTATAAGCAGCAGACAAGCACGGGCTGTAATCATTCCATTCTGCATTTCCAAGAGATGGATTAATTTTATTTAGTGGCTGAAATCATTGCATCCTATTGTTACTTTTTTTGGCAATCCTAATTACCGTGTCATTGATAGACATTGTCAGTGTTTTTGAGGAAAACCATTGTTGCTTTGCTTGGTATTCTGTACCAGTGATTCTTTTAGCATCCTTTCTTGAAAATAATTGCCTTTATGTCATTAGGGCTGGATTAAATTTCAGCATAAAGGAAGTATTTCACTTCCCTGTGGTTTGGGGATCTTAGTCGCTATAGATACACAGATGTGGAGTGCATTCTGTAGGTCATTTGTTAAAGTGTAATGCTGCTGCTAACTAGCAATACAAAAAGATGCTGTTACCCAGGGAATATTTTGTTTCCTTCACCTCTTGCTATTTTCATGGATTTGTGCAAGTAAGTTGAAAAACAATTTGAGAATGAACCAAATGGGATGCTTTATTTTTTTTCTGCTTGTTTTAGACTTTCATCTTTCCATATTTCTGCATTGTTTTAAATGAGTTAAGCTAGATTATAAGTCTTTTAAATTTATGTGTGAATTAAAGGGGACGTGATGTAATTTAAAGAGATGCAAAACTGGAGGTGGCAGGCACTCCTCTCTTCTAAACCTAGATAGATATCTACAGGAAAACCACCTACATGTTCAAGTCCTTTGAGAAGCAAGTTGTGCTGGGAGGCAACTCACCCAGTCCATTTTATATGCACCCAGATTAACACAGAACTCCTAGAGATTCCAGTACGACCTATGATATATATTTTGATTGAAAATTGTAGCGTATGTGTGGATTTTAAATAGTGTCAGCAGATCCAGCTCAAACCTCTGTAATTAAGGAGACAGGCATTGCATTATTAAGCAAAGGGTAAATTGAGATTAACTTTTCTGACAGACGTGAAACTTCCTTCATGTATGAGAAGAACAATTATGGGATTTCCTCAATATTACTGCACCTGATTTTGGTCTGCAAAAAACAACTTATTTTAGAACAGTTTTGGGTTTAGAGTATCTGTTAACAAAGGTGCTTTTACTACTACTAATAGTACTGCTGTAGTTCTGAACTTTTCTTTAAACCCCACTAAGTCTTGTACAGAAATTCTCTGGTCCCAGGTGTCCTCTTTCTAAATGGCTGCCTACGCCCACCCCACCTGCAGACTGTGAATGAGGCACAGTGTGTGCACTCAGGAAATTTCCTTTCTTTCCAAATGGATGGATAGCAAACAAATGAAACGGCATCTTTGCTCAAGCAGCCTAAGGTTTTAGTCCTATATAAGAGATGAGAGAAGGCAAATATTTCAAAAAATGTATTAGCTTTTTTAAAAAAATGCTCTTCAGCTTCTAGAAGAACTGAATCAAGAATGGAAGGAACACAAGTGTATCAGAGGACAAGAATACAGACAGTTTGTGAGTGATGTTGTGGAAGGGAATGCTTAGAGATGCAGGAAGAAGATGTAATTTGGGAGACATAATCAGCTGTTTTGTTGCCTGGCAATACAAAGCAGTGCCAATATGCTGTGAGTCTTTATGCTGTTCTAGAGGAGCTTCAATTACCCCAAGCATACTGGTGAATATGAAGTTGGAGTTGAAAGATTTACAATTTACATTGCATGCCTTCAAATCAAAAGGAATAACAGTTTACCACTCTGTTTGAATTTATTGAATTCATTATTGAGTTTCAATAATGAAAAAAACCACAAGGAAATAAATGATAAAGGATAACATGAAATGTTTTGCACTTGTATCTCATTAATTTATGACTGTGGTTCTGAAAGGAGAATTAAAAAAACATAAATTCAGACTTTAATCATGAGCTTAAATTAAAGCCAATCTTGTTAAGGACTGAATATTGACATCCTAGTTACCACTCATCATAAGACACAAAGTGAATTTTACAGGGTTTATCAACAGCTCAGATTATTTTCTTTTCTAAGACTACTATAGGAAGAATTATTCCACTTGAAAAAGCACCCTTTCATATATTGATACTTACCCTGACAGCCAGCCAGAGCCATTACAGATGTACATTTTATCTGTTCGCATCTGAACTTTTCTGTTAGACGTTTCTATTGCGTATCTTCAGCATGGTGCAGCTAAGTGTTTTGACAATTTGAGATGTCTCATTACCTTGCCATGATTACTGAGCTTGAACCTAAGAAATCTGAAGAATGGCTAAATAAAAAAAAGTGTGTTTTGTGGTGAAGGAGATATGTCAGATTTCATCTGCCTTTTTGCTTGTGTGCACAATTCAAAACTAAAGGTATGCATCTCAATTTTGCTTTCCCGTCTTGCTGTTCAGTGCAGTAAGAATAAAAGCTGTGTTCCTGCTGCCCTGTATTTGCTTAGCCTCCAAAACTGTCTGTAGCAGCTTGCACTCAGACAAGAAGAAACTCAGTAGAATTTCAGTTGCAGCTGCTGTTTGTCCGTGAGGAAGCACTGCTTTTCTGACAAGGGAAAGAGAAAGGCTGAGGTTTTAAAGTACAAAACAGCATGCTCTGTGGAAATTGAATCTCAATTTCGGAGGCCTGTGAGAGTTTCAGTTCCCGAAGAGCTCGCAGCGAGGTGCTCGGCACAGAGCCAGGTGGCAGCTGGACAGAGGTGCTAGGGCCCTGCTTGCTGGCTCTGCCAGGGCATAAATTAAGGTCATTCCCCGTCACTTACAAAGGCAAGTGTTACTGCTTCCCTGCTTCCCCAAGCAGAGTGTTTCACAGCAGTGCACCGCTGTGGAACACAGCTGATGGTAAATGAGGAGGTATGAGTGGGGAGGGAAGCGTGGGTGATCAAGGTTGAACCTGCCTGCATTTGTGCTTTCAGGGAAACATATGCAGTGCTTTTAAGTCCCCAGGAACAGCTTCACAGACAGTGGAGAAATAAAATGAAAGGAATCTTGAAGCAGTGCTTTTGACTTAAAAATCTTGTATAGCTGAAAATACATGGTGGAGTGTGACTTTTAACTCCAGAATTCATTCTGCAGCTGTTTCAGAGGAGGCAAAAACTGTGCTTTCTAGTCTGTGCTTATTTTCCCCATTTGCCTTCATCCATTACTACCCTTTAGTTTTGGGTTTTTTTTTTGTAGACTCACTGACCTATGCTTTGCTCCAAGTACATTCTTCCAGAGTCTGGTTTTGATTGTGTTCTTATTCTGCTCTCAGCCAGTTCCAAATTGGGAGCTGTTTGAAATTACTGCTTCTTGGCTATAGGATTTCAGGCATCTATTTTCTTCTGGCTTACTCCTCATTATAACCCTAAAAGCTCATCTGGACTTGTGGTCAAGAGTGCAGCTATGAAAAGAGCTGGCATCAAGCTTGACAGCTTTGTAGCAATTGATCATTTGAGTTGAAAATTGGTGAACAGCTCTGTTTAGCTGCAGTATGATTAACAGAGCAATGCCATGTAGTATATGCCCAAGCTAAGGTTTTGGATATCATAGATCATTGTGCTCTTATGACTTAATTTAGATATTTCATGTGGTACTTTAAAATAAAGAATTCTCCAGTGCACCATAATGGCAAGAGTTTCCCTTGGTCTTTGGCCAATATTATATTAAGTGATCACTTTTAAGGTCATTATTGTAGTCACCACGTATAAAAAAGGAGTTCAGCCTTAATTGATTGATTGTGCACTTTCAACAGCATTTCACATATGCATACTTCTAATTTCTGATTTGTGCCCTGTTCAAAATGAAACAAAACAGAAAAAAATAGCACTTAAACCAGGCACCAATGCAAATAGAACTGTCAAGTGTATTACTATTCCTAGTTTACCTCAGTTCTGTACTATTTAAGACATTTTTCCCTTTTGTGATCACTTAGTGATGGTCTCAAACCACAGCTGACTGATAAAGCTAATGATATTTCCTAACATACTCTGCACCTCTGAGAATGTGATTAAAATATAATGTCTAATGCCCATCAAGTAATCTCAACTTATCATTGCTATCTTTATTCTGAACTCAAATGTAGCATAACAGAAAGACGGTCACAACTAAACCTAAATGCAGATGGGCTTTTAAGAGTACAAGGTTTTGCCTGCGCCAGGTCTTAGAACAAGCATGATATTGTTAAAGATCATCAGAAAGCATTGAAGTCTGCTACATTAGTTTTGCTATTATTTACCATTACAAATTGTGAGGGCAAAATTCAGAATTTCAAGTAATGATCTCACTCCATTACATTTAATGCACTTTTTATCCAGTCCACTTCCTTTGTTTTCTCCATGATTAAAATGTTAATATCCCATCATTACAAAATTTGGAAAGAATTTAAGGAGTGTGTATCTGCTGGGGAACTGTGGCAGTTTCCTTTTTCCTCTGTGATCTCCAAAGCAAGACATGATGTTTTGTACACTAATGATAATTGGAGTGAGGGAATAGTTAAGCTTTTCTCATATTTCCTTCATACATTGCAGGCTTTCTTTTTTCATGGTGATGAACACCGACAACAAATACACATGAGCTCGTGTATCCCTTAAAACTCGAATCCCTTAAATGCTCGAATCCCTTAAAACCATGTCATGCTTGCTGGTGCTGCTGGCACTGGCTGCCCAGGGAGGTGGTGGAGTCACTGTCCCTGGAGGCGTTCAAGGAATGTAGAGACGTGGCACTGAGGGACATGAGTGGGCATGGGGGGGGGGGGGGGTGGTAGTAGGACACAATGATCTTAAGAAGTCTTTTCCAACCTCAGTGATTCTATGATTCTCTGTCAGTGGGTAGCAGATACTTTCAAAAGGTGTTCTACTGCACTTGGTAGTTGCAGATGTTACTTTTTAACACAAATCTATTAGTATGGACCATATTTAAACATTAAGCTACAGCACACACACAGCAGTTGCAAATTGCTGTTTAAAGGCTCTAACAAGCAAACAAGTATGATTCTTACTAAATTTATCTCTTTTCCTAGGGACAAGATTGCCAAAAGAAAACCATTTTCTTCAAAGTATTCTTAACATAACCATGACAATTTGAATTTTCTATGAAAGATAATTAATTTGTAAATTGAGCCAAAGGAAAAAAAATCAGCGGACTTGGTAGTAAAAGCAAGGCTGGGGATATGACTTCTAATGAAGCATCTGTTTACTTTGTTCCCGTTTGAAAAGCCTCTCTTCAATTATGTTTGTTTTTAAGCATCTTGCTCAAAAGTGCAGGCTTTTCTAAGCACAAACTATTTCCAAGCATAGCATAGTGTCACAGACACCTTTGTCTCTTTCCCACACAGCAGCAATAAAAAGACACTTTTGCAGGCTTTTAAATTAAAAAATAATCAGACCCAGCAAAGGAGAATGATGCTCTCTACTAAACAGACCCAAAAGAGCTATTTAGATTCACTTAATCTGTGCTTTCAGGACCGGGCCATGTTTGTTATTACATTGTACAGCCCTAATAGACACAAGACACTGGAATTTTTAATCATTAGTAGTCAAGTGTTATCCTTGCTATGTTATCATGTTCGATGTGTAGCAACCAGGAAAATAATAACGTGTGCTCATAAAGAGTGTTCTTATTGCATAACAGTCAGGCCATCTTCTGGTTCTTGGGCAGATCTCTGACTCTGCAAAGCTGTGAGAGCTTTGCTGTGGATTATGGGGTATATGCAACCTTAAATTTCTAAGTGGGTCACTGGCCACAGCTAAAACAGGCTTTCTGCTGTGCATTTACTGCCTATAATTGAAGGCACACTGTATGAAAAGACTGACACAAAACAGACTCTGGAAGCAGGTCCACCAGATGAACATAGTGACAGGACTTGTGTCACAAGGGCCAGCTTCTACAGAAGTCTGAAGCTGATGTGTCCAGGACAAAAAAAGCCTTTTTTTTTTTTTTGCATGATAGAGTAATCGTAATCATAAGCATTTTAAAAATGTTATTCTTCTATGGATAGTGGAAGTTCCAATTTACACAAAATTTGGAAATTTGGCTTTGAAATTTGGGGTTGGGCTTCCTTTGATTTAAAAAGAAAAGGGGATTTCCCTGAGTTTTAATTTTAAAGGAAACCAGGGATGCCTGGCATTTTCTCCAGAACTGTTGTGGGTTTCTCAATTGTTACATAAATTCTAATTTTTTTAATACCTACTCTGAATTCTGTATGCATGCATTTTCTTTCTCAAAGCTTTAATTATAGCAATGTATCAGAACTTGATGAAATACCACTTCCCTAGGTAAATCTGTTTTCTAAAGCTTTTTGGTTTTTTTGAGAAGACAGTAGATAGAAACTCATCTGTTTCTTTTCTTTAAATATATTTCTATTCTCTCTCATCAACAACTGTAATGTCCTTTCAGGGCATCTTTTGAGTCTCAGAGGGGCAGAGAACTCCTTAGTAAAGCCATGTCTGGCTATGTGGCAAATGCTGTGGGCACAGCAGGGTCAAAATGTTTGTGTATGGTTCCCCCTGTGATTGTACCAGTGAATGACAGAGCCTTCCAGAGCTCTGGAGAGAGGGGAAGTATTTATGATGCTAGACAAAATTAGGCTCACAAGAGCTGTAAGTTGGAGCAAAGCTTCTCAGGGGATGGCCCTTCCTCTGTTTGGTACGCTTCAGCCTGAGTTAATAACTACTTTTAGATTGTATTCATCAGGAGAGCCTGAGAACGCCAAATAACGTAACAATGTGTCTGGGACTAACTCTTCACTTCTTTATTCAGTAATATTCAGTTCACTGACCAAATTTTATTGTAGTCAATGTCCAACCATTTATTTTTATTTATGCTGTCTTAATACTCACCCCATTAGCACTGACTGCATTGAGATCATAACATTGCCACTCCCTGTGTCTGACTTTCCCTTCTCATTTTCTCTAGGTGTGATGATACTGATATATAATGGGACATTTTCCAAATAGCTTCTTTGATTTCCTTCTCAATGTGTAAAACAAAGGTCACTCCAAAAGTAATGCTTCCTACTTATTTCCATGGAAACTACAACAGTTACAAAGACCACACTAACACTATTTCATATACCTAGCTTCATACACCATGCTAAACTCCTTGAATGCTAAACTGAGGTTCTGGCTGTGAACTTTCACAACAGGAGCTGCTGAATGCTCAGGACTTTTAGCAGTTTGGCTTCATTTAGAGGTGCCAAGTGCTTGAAAATATATCAAAGCAAAGTAGGTTCAGAGCTAGTGTGGAGATCATTTTGGAAATGAAAAATGTTCAGGATTGAAATTCATGTTGATGAGTAGTTTGCAAGGAACTTGAAGCTTAGAAAAACTTCAGCAAGACAGGGCGAATCTTTAAATATTAGAGATCAGAACCAGGCAGGGCTATTTGAAAGTGGGAATTATTTTCTCTGTGGCTGCTTTGTACAGCATCTGGTAGTAGCTGAGGGCAGAGGCAGCTGCAGGTCTTAGGTGACTCATTCTGGCAGTTACCATGTACCTAAAGCCCTGAGCACTGTGGGGAATCTGGCCTATGATGACCATCATCGTTTCTACTACTCTTGCATATCTTCTCGTTGTAGATGAAACAAAAAAAAGTTTGTCCCACTTATCCCATGAATGTATATGAGACTATGAGCATGCATGGAGAATGTCCCCATGACTTTCCATATATCTGATTAGAAATCCTACATGAATTTTGTGCCGTGTTTTCATTCTTCTCTGTAGCTGATACTTTACCATCGTCATTATTTAAGTGGAGACAGCATGTGAGTGTTTGGCTGTTCACTAGATGAGCCAGTGTTGATATGTAAAACAACAACTTGTAATTACTTCTGAGAGTGCCTTAAGGAAATGAGGAAATTACACTTATTTATTCACATGCGCTGTTTTAGAAAGAAGTCAGAGGCATCGTACTACTTCCCTGTTGGAACAGATGTATCTGGTATGCAAAATGTACATGCCACATGTGGGATAACTATGAAACAAAATTAAAATTTTAATCAAAGTCTCCATGCTTTTATGAAGTATTAAACAGCAGATTGTTAGGAGTGTAAGTAGGTCACACATTGTGTTGAGCGATTGTGCTTTGTCCTTAGCCATCTGGCAACATGAATCAACGTCAGCTGGATGCAAATATAACCCTGCAAAGGTGACCTTGGTAACAGGATTGGTCCATTGAGCAGAGACTATAGGAGGGTTACCTGCAATCACAAGTATACATTAAGGGAAAAGCCAAATGCGGAGTTTCCTGATTCTCGAAATCTCTACAAGCACTGCTACTGGGTAGGCAGCCTGCTGTTTGTCAGTGGTAGCTACGTTTAGTTTCAAATCAGGGAGAACCTTAATCACTACATATAAATCTAGATTTCAGCGGGTGATTGAGAATCCACTGAAATTGTGGTTGATATAAATGAGGCAGAAGACACCAAATGCAAATGCAACTGATTCCTTTGGTCAGTTGCTGTTAGGGAGAATGCAGATGCGATCCAGGGATGTGTTTCTGAGGAAACTTAGTTTTTGAAGCGCTCCATTTTAAAAGTCTCTGAAGCATAACCCAGCAAATAGACAATACTTGTAGCTTAGTTGAAATGATACTATCAAGAGGAATCTATTCATGGGTCTGAAATCTAAAAGGAACAAAAAATTCCAAGAGGAAAACATGTATAATGAAACTTCCCTACGTTGTTTCCAACTCAAAACAGCACAGCATTTTCCATGCATTAAAGGTTTGCTGGATGCAGAATTAATTCTGTATTTCGCTGCCTTACTTTGGGTGTCAATGTTTGAAATTTTTGGCTTAAACGTCTTTCATAGTGACATGCCTGCATGGCAAAATTAGAATCTGGTTCTGATGGTTCCCAGTCCTGTTCTGAAACCACTAATCCCACAAAGTACTTTTGTGGTCTACTCAAGTTTTTCTATTTGATTGCATTTACAATGAAGTCAGAGTTTCCCTTGTTCAGAAAAAAAAAATAGAAAAGGCAGATTTAGGTATTTCTAGGTTCCATGCTATTGACAAAATGGATTTAGCATATGTCAAAGTTACAGCAAAGTGGTTCACACTTACATTGCCCTGAACAAAGGAAACGTTTTCCTTCTCAAAAAGAAGAAACACTCTGAAGTGTGGGAGCCATTAGTTTTCCTCAGCCTGCCTTCCCTGCGTTATGACTCATGTGGCTCTGTGGTTAAAAGCACCACTACAAAATGAAAATACAATGCTGTTGTCTGCACACAAAAATGCTAATTTAAAGTACTGTCAACCAATTGTGTTCAAAACTTGGAGTGATTCTCTGGTTACAGCTAGGCTCTATTGGAGTTCAGAGCTTTATTATTATTATTATTTCTGAAAGCATTTTCTGGAACATAGAAATTACTCTTTTTGCACAATAAATGTATCAAGCCACATTTATTTCTCTTTCTCTCATAATGGAGCAAAAAAACCCCAAAACCTGCTGCTTAACTGTTGTGTAGAGCTGTTGTAAGACAGTTAGGATGTGAGCAGGATTTAATGTATGTTTATACCTTCCCACCGCACAGAATGTCAGGCCAACATCCAGGTAAAGCTACAGGAAATGTTACTTTTGGTCAACTCACCTGAATGCTCTGAGGATTAGAATTTGTTCAGCTATAAGCAGGCTGGCATTACAAAAGGAAAAGCAGCAAATGTTGAAATATTACTGATGATCAAAGGGCTGGAGCACCTCCCCTATGGGGACAGGCTGAGAGAGCTGGGGCTCTTCAGCCTGGAGAAGAGAAGGCTCTGGGGGGACCTTATAGTGACCTTCCAGTACCTGAAGGGGGCCTACAGGAATGCTGAGGAGGGACTTCTTATAAGGGCATATAGTGACGGGACGAGGAGAAATGGTTTTAAACTGGAAGATATTTAAGCTAGATATCAGGAAGAAATTCTTTACAGTAAAGGTGGTGAGACACTGGCACAGGTTGCCCAGCAACTTTATGGATACTCATCACCTGGAGATGTTCAAGACCAGGCTGGATGGGGCTGTGAGCAGCCTGGCCTAGAGAGAAGTGCCCCTGCCTATAGCAGGGGGTTGGAACTAGATGGTCTTAAACCCAAACCATTCTGTGGTTGACCTTCATGTAGTCTAAGAGTACTCTTGTCTGCTGAAGATCACTTTTTCAACATATAGAATCAGGTTTAGTACTAAAACTGTTAAGAAGTATATTCATCTAAATTGCCGGGTCTCTGAGAAGGTTCACAATAACCCATAGCATATGACAACTATGGAAACATGAAAAGTGTAACATCTGATTCTGCTCTAAGCTTTTCCTTTAAATGTAAGGATTATAAATTGACCTACAAACACAGGCTGCCTTGGGTATATCTTGATTTGCAATCAGTGTACAGCATAAGTTATTTTTAGATGTGAAATATCTCTGCATCCACAAAGTGTGGTTATTCACTTGGTATGAATGCACTAGAGAAATAAGTAATTTTACTGTTCTAAAGTGACTTGTAATCATCTTTTTGCTCTTTATTAGATTTAAATCTTCAGCAGTTATGATCCTTTCAGTTGGATGAGTGTTTCTGATTGATCACCGGGGCAGACACAGTAATGTGTCTTTGGGTTCTCATACATGAGGCTGCTTTAATTCCAAATAACTTGAAAGACAAATAATGAAATGAAATCTTTGAATCCCAGAACATCCAGAGTTGGAAGGGACCCACAAAGATCATGGAGTCCAATTCCTGACTCCACAGAGGACCAGCCAGAATTCAAACCGTATGCCTGAGAGCATTGTCCAAACATTTTGTGAACATCAGCAGGCTTAGGGCTGCGACATTGTAAATTTGTACACTGATTTCTAAAGATAAGTCTAAATGACAGGCATATCCTAGGATATTACTGGGTTCTAGCACAAATTCATAAAGTTGGAACTCCACAGAGACTCTTGTCGTATTCAGAGCAGAACTTAAAGATAAACATAAAACTCATTAATGCCATTACTTCTAAGCACTTGTGTATAGCACTGCTTAACTGAAACTAACGGGAACAATAACTCCTTAATACTATAAAAGAACTCTGGAGGAAATGAAATTGGTTACAGATCATGTAAAAATGAGCATTCAGAATGCCAAAAAACATGCTGTAACACTTGGAGATTGAAAATTTGGATTGCCATTAATATTTCATTGCCATTAATACTTGCATAGCTGCATTCTCAACAATTTCCCAGAATCCTAAAACTTTGTGGTTTTAAATAAGATTATTTACAAACCAACTGACTCTAACTTTTAATTAATAACATTAATTGGAAAATGTCTTTACAAATTGAGTTTCTCCCTTGACATACTTGAAATAAATAAGTTATGATGAAAAACAAGAGAGAGATAAATTGAGGCACTGTTTCCACCTTTCAAAGAACAGGAACTGGGTGATCTACTGAATAACAAAAGTACATTTCATCCTCTGAATATCAGCATATGTATTGATATTGATACGCTCATTTTATCGTTATTAATTTAATTGCATTCTTATAATAAGAAATGCAGATAAAGGAAGTGCTGTTGCAAATATTTTCTTGCATTTGTATCATTTCCCATTACTTCTGAATTTCAGCAGTTATCTGTTCAGCATCCCCAAAACTGACCCCAGCTGAGGCAGCTCCTTGCAGCTCTGCTAAAGTTGTCAATTTAAGCAGCTGCAGCACTACAGCCCCTCCCCTGGCAGAGCTCAGATATGCCCTGGAGGGAGATAGCAAACAACTGTCATTTCCCTTCTCTAAGTATTTCAGCTGCTGGTTTTGTTGGGGGTGTTCAAGTGCCTGCATAAATGGGGTTGAGGAGAATCAAAAACGGTTTGATTAGCATTCTCATGCAGTGTATAAGGTCTCACTTGATGTTTGGATCACCTTGAGAACCATGTGTAGAGGCAGCTGCATCCAGCACTAACCTCAGCTTTGTGCCCTACCCTTCCCTACAGTTGGCAGAGGGAGTTGTGTGACCCTCAGCTTGTTTCTGTGTTTATGGTCCTGCCTGCTAATGTAAGCTCTAGTAGGCAGCAGATGATATTAATGCGCTTAATTAATTTAAGCCACAGCAGCTAGCAAGCAGATACAGAATTTGCTCAACCATGCCTGCAAGAATTGCATAATCTTCAGGAGAGAAAAGGAATATTGCTAGGGATACTGTCTGCTTCAGCTGTACCAATTTAATTTATCTGTGAATTTGTACTGAAGTCCTTCTGCTAGAGCTTGAGTAAATGTGAAATATGGCAAGCATGCTTTAGCCTCCTTGCACTTTGCTGAAGTAGTAAGGCTCCATCTCTACAAGAGATGATAGTGTGTGTGAATTTGCAGAGCTCAGGGCAGAAACCTTAGGAGACCGTAAAATACTTGGTTCTGCAGGGACCCATCACAAAAAGGCAGTCCTGCCCCATTTGCCTCACAGTTTTCAAGCAGATGAATGATACAAATATTTGTAAAAGGTTAAAGCAAAGCACTTGTATAATGAAAGGCAACTTGAAGTACTTCTTTCTTATTAAACCTGTTGAATATACATTCAGCATGACTGTTATATTAATTATGCACCTTCTATATTTTTTGCAATGTGGTAAATTTCTCCAAGTATTGCTATTGAAAAAAAAAAAAAAAAAAGATGAATTAACAATAGTTACTTGAATTAAACTTTATCTTAGGAAAAGCAAAATGAATAAGATATTCGTTTCAAACCTGGGGAGAGATTAACAATGCTTTGCAGGGAGTAAAGAAAAGGAGGCTTTATTGCTGGGTTTAGGAGAATGTAAGTGACATAGATAAGACATCATCAACAGAAGAGTCATTGTACGAGGGAGACAGATGCAAATGCACGCCCCACACCAGCACAGCTCTCCAGTAGCTGCTGTTGAAATCCAGCAACACTGAGACAGCAGGGTACTCATTGGTCAGACATACAGTGACACATAACAGGAGGAGCATCTGCCTTCTCTCACCTTACAAGAACAATGGAAGATTTTTCAACAGTTAATGCACCGAACAGAAACCGCAACCTTAAGGTACAGGATTTCACATGACTCCAGACCTTTAAGGGAAGTCTGACAGGTATCTTTGGGGTGTCAAAGAAAGTGCTAGTAATAATGTTGGATAATTTTAAACCACAGATAGTTCTGAAATTGTGAATGTTCAGGCCTAGTTTTGTAAAGCTGTGAGATATTTTTGTTTGCCTTTTTAATCTTGTAATCTTAATACAACATCTTAAAATGCAGAAGTAGCCTAGCACAGAAGTAGCCTATTCACCTAACCTGGTGAATAAAGAGATCTCCGGTTCCTTTTGGTACGAGAATTTTACCTGGTGGCCTGCTATTGCAATAGTTTTGATCCAGGTCTTCTTACAAGTGCATCAGAGTGGTGCTGCTGAAATGAGCTCCTCTGCACCTTTGAGAATTAGGAATCTTCCAGTCTGATGTTTGTTAATGTCATTTTTCGTAACATTTACCAGTTGCAGTTTAAACTCTTAAATTATTCACACACACAGGGCTCAGACAACTAGCTTATTTGTTTTCATAAAAGAAGCTTTAGAAGAGGCTTTGAATGAGATATATGCTCTGCCTGTTGACTTTTATCTTCTGACAGAGTGCCTAAGAAACAACAAGGCTTTGCAAGATTCAATGCAAGTGGAGAGGCACTTGATTGCCAGCACTTGATTTGCCAAAGCTCTGAATATATGTCTGTTCAGAAATCTGCAGAGCTGCTTTCTAAAGTTTTTTTTACATTTGTACATCCTTCTCGCCATAGCAATCTTAAACTTCTGTGAAAATGCAGTACAGAATGCTTGGATTGATTAGATCTCCTTAATAAGAGCCTAAGTAGATTTTACCTTTTTGCTGTGGGAATCAGGCAGAGATACTTGGAGAAGAATAAAGACACCGATTCATTAGTAAGCAAAAGCAATACACACACCTCCTGTAGTTGTGTCTTCTTTCAGTTTATGGCCATTAGTGAAAAGAGACAGGCACTGCATAGCTCTTAGTCTCTGGGAATGTGGTATGGTGATGGAGCCTCTTTTCTGGCCTGGTGGATGCTGGTTTCCTGGTAATTCTGACATTTGAATTAAGGTTTAAATCTCAGGAACGTGAATGCTTGGAAGCAACATACAGAAAGCCTTGGGTGACTCTTCATTAATCGGTGCTGCTCCCCCATACCCATTTTTCTTTACTGTTCCCATTCTTGTGTACTCTCCTACAACCATGTTCCAGAAGTGAAATAATTGACCTATATCTACCCAGCACAATCAGGAGAAAAAATGTTTGTATAATTCTGACAACAGAAGTGTGGGTGGATTAGGTCAAACCCAGATGCCACCTGCAGATATCCCGCTTGGCGCACAGCTAGAGTATTATTCTCTTCAAGGCCGGAAAGGGCTGGAATTCAGACAGCAAGGCTGGGTGGTCCCCAGATTTATTGTGCCAAGAAAGAGTTCCAGCCTACTGTGCTCTCAGTTCCTCAGGCTGGAGATAAAATCACAGTTAAGCCATTCTGCAGTTCTGTAACTTAGAGAAGATAAATCTCAGAGTATCTCCTACTTTTCTCTCATCACCTGGCCTCACTGTGTCATTGCTTACTGCAGCTGTTCTTGTGAAGCTCAGAATAAGTCAGTAAGTCTAGAAGTAGTCCACCAGCTGAGTCAATAACACACTGGTTTTGTAGCTAATTCTTCAGAGTTATATGCTATTTGTAACAGGAAATCCATGATTTTAATTAACAATAAGTAGGAAATAGTCTGCTGTGAATTGATCTTGAACAGGTACTGCTGTACTAAATTAGTTCAAAATTACCAGAATGTTCCATTGAGCAAATTGATATTAAGGCATCTTGAGTTTATCAGCTGTTATATTATCTGTTAATGCTAACTTTGGGTTCAGAAAAGAGTGAAACTGAAAATTTTTTCTTGGACACAAATTAATGAGCTTAATATACAATACTGGGCATAGGGATAGAAGGGATTTCTCTCACATACTCATGTGGAGGCTAATTGGCATATGTATTACATCTCTCCAAACAGATAGAACTAATAGCAATTTGTCAAAAAATAAGATATGTTTATTTCACAATCATTTAATGTTTAATGAAATTTGGATAGATTATGTTTTCTTTGGTGCTTGAGAAAAAGATCCTTTTATCTGACACTTCATTAGAAAAAGGACTTGGATTCTAAACATTCTTAGGAAATAAATCTCCTTTCTCTGCGGAGAAAGCTGTGCGATCTGCTGTATTTAACAAGAGAAGGATTTAAAATTGCCTACGCTGTCGTGCTAACTCTTTAAGACAATACTATGCTATTGCTTTCAGATTCTAACAGTATTAAAATTTGAGCTGCAAGTTTTTATTTCACACCATTTTGCAGATGGGAGAGTTGAGACCTTAGCAGCAAAACGACTTATTGGGAGTTGCAAAGGAAAGCAATTTGGCAGATAAGAATTGTAAAATATGTAATTAATATGAGGCATTGAATCAGTTTGAGGCACCCTTTTACCTGATGCTAATCTCAATTTCACTGGCATTTGCTCATAACCATTTCAGAGACGCTACTGAAATTACTTTGGATATGTACTGGTGTGGTTTAAAATGATCTTTTGGTGCAGGAGGATAATTTTCTTTGGTTCAGAATCTTCCAAATTTGAGAATCCTTTATGAAACAGGAATATCTGTTTCACCATCAAGATCAGAGGGCATGGTCTTTCACATCCCCAGGGATGATTTTCATATAAAATCCATGCATAAGTACATTACAATTTAGAACAGTCAGATATTGAGATGCATTTGCCAAACTGGACCGATGAGTCTATTTCTCTGAAAGCATTTACTCTCTTTGACCCTTTGACCTGTTTCCTATGAGGACAGAGGGAAGAATACTGTGGCGATCTCTGTTGTTACAGAAATAACTAGGTTAGCTGTTGCTTAACCAGGCGTCAGTCATGGAGTTCCAGGCTTGGGTGCTGTGTACTTCTGCTCTTCCTAGTAAAAATACAATGTATTCTTTCTTTTCTTTGTTTAGCCCGTTCCTAATAGGAATCTAGGTCTTTTTTGCTACTATTCTCATCCCCTTTAGTTGACCAAATTGGTCATTTTTTCGTAACTGCTGATGAACACTAAAATAATCCTTTGCCAACCTGCTCTTCTGGATTAGCTATAGTAACACCAACTCCCTTGAGCTTATTTGTGACGAGCAGTTGATTTGCAGGGGTTGTCTGACTAGCTCTCAAACTAAGGCAGATGGCCAATTACATTTGCAGAGTGAGGAGTGTCATTCAGTGTGCTCTGACTGATAGCAGTAGCAAAATTCAGATTGACTCTGTGTCCTAAATGAGTGTGTCTTTGAGATTTTCAATTAAAATCATCCATGGAGACATTCATAGAATCTTGTTGGCCTCGTTAGCGTGGCACATTAACTGTTCATGCTTGACCAGAGGAATATGAACTCTGGAGGAAAGAGCCCTCATTTGGACTTACTGTATCTTACTGACATTTATTATATTAATGGAAATATGTTTCTGAGAAACAGATTTTAATCTCTTGATCTTTGTCCAGCCTGCAAGCTAATAAATGTTGTTCTACATCTAGTAAAGTTGATAGTTATAATGGATCTTATACATGGATCTTGTATTGAGGTTAAGGATTTTTTTCTTCAGCTGAAAAATATATATTCTGACAATCTTTTGGCATTTACAGAGCTGTTTTGTAGAAACAGTTGTGTTTTCTTTTTTTAAATGATATAACTAAAGTAATCAATCATAAGCAGGAATGGAAAGGTACTTTTGCCCAGGAAGAGAAATAGTGCATGTGAAGGCTGTTCTTGCTGCAGTTGCATTGTGTTTGTGTGACTTCAGTGCAAAATTGCAGTGATTGGTTTCACTCATGTTATTGTTAAATAGTTATTGTTAAATAGTGATTTTTTCCACAGCCACACAAAATAATTAATCTGAATTTTCTCTTTCACTGAGACCAAACCCAGAGCCATTCTTTTCCTCCTGCATTTCTTTTTCTGTCTAATTCACAGTCAGATCAATTAAAAAGAACTTTACCTGTGCACTGTCCTTCTGTTAGAAGATGCAGAGGATCTTTTCTGATCCAAGGAAGATAGGAATACAATCAAGCGTCAGAACTTACTAAACATGACAACAAGTTGCTACCTTGAATGTTTTTTTGTACTGTTTCCGTGTTGCCATGAGCTAGATTTTGTCCTAAATGTCTGTTTGTGCAGCCCTGCTGTTGATTACATCCATGGGAAAGCATGCCCTCTATCCTTTCCTTTCCTTTTTTGTTTTGTTTTGTAATTCAGTCTTCTGTTTGCAGATACCTATATAAAGAACACTTATGTAAAACACATCTGGTTTATTATTTTGAAGGTGAACTCTACAGTATACAAAACGGCTGCAAACAACTTTTGAAAGGGAGTCATGGCTTAATAATAACTTAAGCCAGAGTCTCCATTGATTAAATACTGGACAGTATTACTGTCAGCCATATGGCTCCTTTTTTCCTCAGTTTAGTGGCCAGTGAACAGTGCTGGCTTCTTATCTGTCCAGAGTTTGAGCAGGAAGATTTTCCCCCAGTTATCACCAGTGAAGTGGAATCCTTTAGCCAGCCAAGCCCTTTGTAGGAGCGTTACAGCACTGAAAAAGAAAGAGGTAGGCACAGAGGATCTGTATCTAAAAATCTCAAGTCCCCTGGATTGCACCGTGACTTGTAACTTTTCCATTTGCCTTCACACTGCTCCTCAAAATCTTTTCTTCTTCCTTTAACGTGGTGAATTTTGCTGCTGTGGTCTCTGAAAACAGTGTAAATGCTTGCCAAAGGCTGAGCCAGCAGCAACACATGTAAGTTGCAGAACAACTGAGAGAGAGGTGTGAATTATTTATAGAATAAATGATGTGCTGTGAAGCAGCCTTTGTGGATAAGCAGAGTTCCCTTTTTATTCTTCCTGTTATAATATGCTTTTCTTGATCATAATTTTTAGTGTTTGTTAAAGATAATTGTAAAGAATACAGTCACATTGCCAACATTCAATTTGAGGTGTTATGTCAGAACAATTTATGGCAGTGAATAGTCAGATTCTGAGCCACCTTTCTGTGCATAAGCAAGAATAGAACTCTGGACTAATTGTGGCATTCGTTCTTTATAGTAATGTCACAATAAATGAGAACACACCACAGCTCTTCATGGAATCTTAGAAAACAGAAGGTATAAAATGCAGCATTTCTCGTGGCCATTTGCACAAGTGAGGACACATTCAGAATTATCAGATAAGCCAGAATATATTCAATGTCAGTATTGTAAAAGCTTAAACTTGCGCTGAATGGTACCTTGACTTTCTGCTTTAGAAGGTGTCTCCAGAAAACTACTTGGAAACCAGCCTTCAGTAGGCAATGAATAGCGGATGATATTTTAACAGTTCCCCATCACTAGTGGTGTTCCCATGTGTGTCTGTTGTCTCACTTCTAATAAATGCTACAGATGTTTGGCTGCCTAGTTATGATTTGGAAAAGTATGTGTTTTTTCTGTGTTGTATTATCCATACATTAGAGATTTCACAAAAGGCTGCTTAGCACAATGTCTGTGCATTCCAGGTGATGTTACTCACTCTAGATTCAAGAAGGTGCTCGGGGATTTTAAGATCATGTGCTTATGACAACTACAGTTATGACCTTCAGAATAGAAAACAGTTTGAAAGTCAGTATTCATTTTAATCCCTGTGTTTCTTTCTGATTTTCTTTTTCTTATGCTGCAAGACAATGCCTGGATCTCCAAAACTAGTGAGCACCCTGTGGTAAATACGTGTGTGTAATATATAATATACGTCTGCTACACTAACGTCATTTGGATTGGGAAAATCCTAATGGTGCAAGTGCACAGACTGTATTGTTAGTAACTGCATAAACAGGACTGGATTTGAGCCGTTTGCACCCTACTGACAGCTGAAGAGTTGTATCTTGTAACTTTGTAATTTCCCATCACTGTGGAATTCATGCTATCCAGATATCTCTGCTAAATTTGGTGGACTGTGTTTTGAGTACTTGCTGAATAAGGAAAGGGGAAAAAATGCTCGGTTTGCTTTCATAGAATTGTTGTCTCTTTTGGATGTTGCTGCTTCTTCTTTTTTTTTTTTTTTTTTCTTTTTTGGTTAATGTTTACTTATTTTGAGCCTGATGTTCACCCTCCAGGTAGGTAAATAACATCTGTACCATTGCAAATGCGTGCCTACTTTGCACACCCAAATCCTAGTGTGTGAGCACTGACCAGTACAGACCGGTGGTCACCTGCATGCAGAGTGGGCACGTTTTCACAAACACAAATGTTTCCTTTGCAGGGAGGCTTGATAAGACTGGTGCCAAAAGTAACAAAAAGCAGTAAATACTGCACAAAGGAGTTTAGCAAGAGGATTCTCATTAGTGTTTTCCAAGATTGGTTTAAAGGGAATTTCTAGTCAAATCTCAACGAGGCTTGAACAGTTATGAGCTTCACTGAAATAACCAGACTAACATCCAGAGTAAGAGAATGTTTGTGTGCTGCAAACATGTATGTCGTTTTGTAAAAACTGCCAGTTTTAAGTAACGCCTTCTCTGATTTGTCTGTCAGTGGGAGCACAAAACCACTGAAGTGTAGAGATCAAAGGAACATAAAAGTAAAGTGCATCAGGAGAACTGATCAGGAACTATAGGAAAAGAAGTGGCTTTCTTTTTACACTTTACATTTCACCTTCTTGCTGCTACGTTTTTTTCTGCTACAGTCACTTTCTGCTTCCTCAGCTAATACTTTAGATTCATTTTGCATGTCAAAATGGTGCAAGCTACCACAATCACTGGCACCCATTGCCTGAACATCTTATACCCAAAGTGTATCTTTTAACACCATTTGTGTCAGTGCTAATGCAGTTTTAAAGTCCACTGGTACCAAGGTGAGAAAGAGTTCAAGGAGAAAATAAATAAAGGTGTCTTTCAGTTGTTTCAACAGAGTATAACATGGTGGCAGAAGTTCCTTTATTAAGAATTTCAACCAAATCCAGCCACACTGTTAACTAACTTCTTTTCTTTTGCCTGCTATTGTGACTCAGTTATAAGGCATTTACAAATCTGCATGAATATAGAAAGGGGACATGGTGCTCAAATGTATTGTTTTGCTTTTTTACCCATTACCAAGGAAGTGGCTCCATAATTACATTCAGTTTTTTAAAAATTGCTTTGAGAGGAAATGTTTTGTGGCACATTGAAAACGTATTATTTTGGTTATTAAGCTATTTTAATGTTCAATATTGAAACAGATAATTTTATTTTGTGCTATTGTTTGTTTCTATTTAAAGGTTTCAATTTGCAATTTCATTTGTAGCAAACATGATAGCCAACAGCTAAGGCAAAATAAAGTTGACCTCAGTGAACTTGCATGCGATTGTTCCAGGGCTGATTCTCACCTCGTATCACCATATCACATTTAATGCCATTACAGCTCTGGCTCTTGGATATACAATAGGTATATGTGGTATTACTTTGAATGCATGTTAGGGTATAAAGTACACGAGGTGCAAAATGTCAAGATTTTAGTGGCACTAAGTGTATCATGAGAGCCATGATTTAACTCTACAAACAGAACTAAGTTAGCAATAGACTCACTCAGTTGCTATAGCTATGAAGCAGTAAATCACTTAACACTGAAATCATGCTTATTATAGAGTAAAAGGAGACAGCGACCACATTATTTAACACAACAGAGAATAAAGCATACTGCAGCCAGAGGAAAATGGCACAGTTAACTTTGTTTGAAGGCTACACTTAGCAAGAACCAAAAAGTCACCCTCATTCTAAGTTCAGGGCTATTGTTTTGTAGCCATCTTCTAGTAACTATAACTGCAAGCTAAAAACCATGGGTCTTTTTGTTTGATGTTGGAATACCTTCAGGACTTCCCTAATCCACACCTTAGAGCTCTTCAAGAGAGTTGAAGCTCAGGGTGCGTAGAGTGTATGTGATGAGCCACAGCCATCCCAGTGGGTCAGCTCTGAGTAGCATGCAGCTGCCTGCAGCATTTTGGGGTCTTCTAGGCTTGGGGTCTTCTTCAGGGACAGCCTGAAAATCCTGCCTCTATTTGAAACTGTCAAAACAGAAGTTTCAGAGAGAAATGCTGAATCTGAACACAGGCACAGCAGTGTTGTGTCCAGCAGCAATGGGTCCCACATCTCATCACGCTCAGGCACTGCGGCAGGGCTGAGTCAAAGGGAATCAGCTGACTGGTGAAAGTCCGCACCACTCTCATAAGCACTTGCATTTGTCACTGAAGGTTTTCCATGCAAACTTCACAAACTTCACGGAGTCCATGGCATTGGCCATGACTGCAGTGTGACGTCCTCCTGCTGCAATGTCTGGCGGTATTTCTTCAGGCACAGCCTTCAAGTAGCATAGGTGATGCTTGTGTTTTTTTTTAATTCAGATATTCTTATCCCCCCTCCAAAAAAAAAAAAAAAGCTGTCATTTCCCATGATGTGCCTGATCTGCAACTTAGCAAATCTCCCACGTAACACCACTGAAATATTCTCTTCTACCAGTATGGAGTGACAGGTTGTGATAAATAGAGTGATTTCTCTGACTAACACATTCCTACTACTAGTCAAATATTAATGAGCCCACACACAGAAGCATGAAGTAATCTTATGTTTTTCATTAAATACGTAGATTAAAGAGCTGTTATTTTACTGTAATGAACAAAATTATGTCATTTCAGCTTAGAGTAATTGTTAATCATATCAAATTGAAATGATCCTTGGTTTTGTTTTAAAGAGCATAGAAGAACAAGAAGTAGAGGAAAAACAGAAGTAGAAATGGAATATGAGACTATAGTGAAAGTGAGTGAAACATTCCCCTTTTTATCTAGTAATGCTAATGTTGTTTTCATTTTACATGTCAAAACTTTGAGTCAGGAGTGTCCACAATTTACTGCCTGATGGTTCCTCTGAAATCTTTGAGCAATTACAGCCCTGATTATTATCTGCTAGCTGCATAACATATGCTGCCACTGGCCATTACATTCTTTTTGTACCGGGAAAGCAATCTGTGGCTTCTTCAAATCATACCCCACCCCATTGTCTGCCTGCCTGCTTTATTTATTGCTGCTTTTGCCCCACCTCAGTGCAGTGGTCAGGGGCTGTGTGTCACAGCATGATTATACAAGCTCTCTCTCTACAGCCCTTTGGATCATCAGAATATCCTCTGTTCTCTGCTCACAGTAGCTGCAGTACTCACATATCAGAGAAACAGGCACTATTAAATGTCTCTCCGAAGAAGTAAAGAAGATTGATGCGAGGGGATGTTACAGGGGTATGAATTGAGAGCATCTACATGTCACGGATGAGAAAGGGGAAGGGTGTTGAAGGTAGGAATTCTGGGCACCACTCAAGATTAAGCTTACCAAACACATAAATTTAATATTTGTCATCTGGAACACCAGATTATGGGATAGTGAGAGAAATGATTAATTGGGGCATGAGAGCAGGAAAGAAAATTTGAGGGGCGGAGGGGGGAGGGAAAGGAGAAATGAATAAAGTGGAATTAGTAGAGCCTAAGGCAATAATTTAGAGGTGAGAGAGTGAGTTTTTAAGGGAGGAGGAAGGGAACAGGACAACTGGGGAGAGGCAATCAAAGCTCGGGAGAACGGTGAAAGTCCTATACAGAAGGACTAATGATTAGAACATGCTAACAGAATGTAGTAGTGTTTCAAGGATGTCTGCTGTCATCTACAGTCATGGCAGGAGGTCTTGAGTTTTCCCTCACTAGGAAATGGCTATAAATCACAAGCCTTTGCCACTGAATCAGTGAATCCTGCTTGGTTTGTATTTATATTTAATAATTCTTCTTCTACTGAAGTTTCTGGAATGCTTTGGTATACATTGCTTCCCTGTGAGGAGAGAACTACCATAGCTTCTCAGACAGGATTGTGTTTGGTAACAGAACCTACTGTTCTGCTGCAGGTACCTGGGTGCAGAAGGTTCTGGTTCCATGCCAAGCAGGTATGGTTTGTTTTTCAGTCCCCTGGCTCAACTCACAGATGTGCAGCAGTAAATGGAGCCTTCTGGATAGCACTGCAGATCCTCTCTGCCAGGGAACATCCCTGCTTAGCTTTTCGCTGTCCCATACAAAGCCTTAACAGTTGTTTTGTGATTCATAGTCCTTCCTAGTGGCAACAAAGGCTCAGGTTTTGGGACTACTCCTCCAGTCAGTGTGGTACCAATACCAGTGTTAGAGATGCACCTTCAGAAGAGGAAAAGGAACACATTTGCTGTGATTGCTCCTCTTCTCCCTGGCCAACATCAGTGAGGCAATTCCTTGTGCTTTCCCAGTGGATGTTTTATCAGAATGCATAGGAAAGGTTGTTTGTTTTCTAAATACTTACTAGGTATACTTCCAAGGACACGTATGGGAGAGTAAGAAAAAAAGAACCAGCTATGTATGTTTGGTCTGGGTCTTGCAAAATAGATATTAACGTCTCAATTCTGTTGAAATGCAAATGCTAAATAAGTTTGACTAATTCATAGCATGTGGCTATAACTTCTCAGGCTTCTTTTTTTCTGTGGATTACGTGTTTCTGCCCAGGTGGACACTAGCATACTTTTCATGTATCTCTATATATATCTCTATATATATCATTATATATTTATTATTTATTTTAATGTTTTTACTATTGAGAAAAAGATACTTTCAAACACTTCAAAAAGAATGCAGCTGATTGTAAATATTGCTTAGTGCTCTCACTGTGGTAAGGTCAAAGATTAGAGCTGCTAGGTGGGGCCCTGGCTACATGAATGTGTTTTCCTCTTGGATACAGGCAAGGTACCTAAAAGGGCAGGTTTCCTGAACAAAGTAGTTGTGACAAAAGAAAGTAGAGCCATAATGAATGTGTCGGCACCTTGCCAGTATTCAGAAGAGTGACTTACTTGAGACGGCGGCATTAAATTGGCAATTGTTCACTAAAGAACTGGAATTTTTGTTGTTGTTTGTGTTTAGGTGTCGTGAGAATACTGATTTCTCTTCCTCAGGAATGTTCTGACTTCCTTTCCTGAAAAGCAGAAGCATAGGAATAGATCTGATCTGCCTTGAAACAACCCAGTGGACATTTAAAAGAACAGAAGTGTTTACCTCTATTCTTGTCATACATCACTTACATTGCAAACAGTATGCTGCCAACTTCATACCCCCTGCTTGGGTTAAGTCAGAATATCTTCGGAGAATGGCAGGAATGGGCAATTCAATTGCTTCTGCACAGTTAGAAGCAACTCAGACCTAAGATAAGAACCTCTGGTGGCATCACATAACCACTTAGGACACCTCATGTGATCCATCCATCACTCCACAGTTCTACTCACTCCAAAGGAAATATGAGAATGATGGAAAAATGTTGTGTTTTTTTTCTTCCACTCCTTTCTGCCCTACATTCTCACTGGTACGACCGCAGAGTAAGGCATTTTGAATGCTCTGAAGCAGCTGGATAGGAGGAGGCCAGGCAGCACAGAAGGGAGAAGTCAAGCTTCTGTGCAGCCCATCAAGGAGTATTATCTCAGCTCTCTCTCCCATATGGAGAGACACTACTGGCTTCAGGCTGAACAGAAGGAATGACATCAGAGCATATGCAGGGGAGGTATCCAATCCTTTGAAGTCATTATAGTAGTTGTACGGAAATCTAGAGAGGTTACCTAAATTCAGAGCTTCATTCAGGAGCTGTCAGAATCCACTAATAAATATTAGTGTAGCAGTAACTTTCATTTAGTTAATAGTGATTTGTCTGTGTCAACAGCGGAAACTTAAAATAAATCTTTGAGACAGAATAAGAGAATGTGGGCTTAAAAGTCTGGTCCTAAGATGCATCTTTTTTTATTCCATACAAAATAGCTTGCCAGTAGGACATTTTGACCAGGAAGGAATGGCCAATGAGAGTTCTGAAAAGGAAGGTCTGACATTTACTGCTACACTTTTCTTCTCCTTTGAGCTCTTTCAGATAAACTCTTCAGTGCATAGTAGAGCATTTTAGTGGGCTTCAGCCATGTGTAGATGCTGTCTAGAATCAAGCTGACATCTTTTCTAAACCTGGATTTTTGTAAATCTTATAATAGCTGTTATGTACAACTAGAATTCTGCATGGTGCAATGTCAGTCTCCATGTTAAGTTACTGTATGTCCTGTGGGAATGATATTGCATGTGGTAGCTCACATCCGACATCTTTACATTCATGAAGGAGGTGTTAATGCCTGAATAAAACATAGAGCTTGGAGCACATAAGGCAGATTGTTTCACCAACTGCTGATGCTGATGCTATTCGTATATACACAGATTGTCTTCTGACTTTCTTTGTGAGATTATTGAATATTAGGATATTTAGAAGTACCTGTTTGGCTCAGAGTTTTGTCAGGGTGTTACATAGGTCAGTGGGATCTCCATGTAATATTACTGATCACAGAATTGTCCTTTCTGCTGAAAATTCCGAAGGTTTGGTTTTCAGAGCACTTATCTGGTTTCAGAAGTTAGTATTCCTGATGGGATTGATGACCTTGCCAGCAATTAAATCTTTCCCTGTTCTGTCAGTTTTACACCTTACACTGATGCTGTAATGCTGCTGAAGTTGAAGCATGATAGATGTGCAAGTCTGTGTAATGCTGAGTTGCTTAGAAATTACAGAAGCTCCTGGGAATGATAATTCACTGTCAGTCTTTCTCTCAAAGAATCATTGTAATTCTGAGCAGGGACTCACTCTCTGTGTGGCAGAATGGAATAAATTCTGCAGTAACTACTCTCTAATTTCATGTCAGTGTTAGTGTCTCCTCTTGCCCTGGAATACCCTTCATTCCCATCTGTATTCAGATAGACACTGCTGGGGCTCTCACTTGAAAATACCAATTGGTTGAAAATTAATTCAAATTTTTAAATTATTATTTGGATTTTTTACTTTTTAAGTGATTTTTTTTTAAGTCTGGGGTTAATTTCTCGTAATATTAACTGCCTCTTAACGGCTGCTACTTCCTCAGAAGTAGATTCAGTTCAGTGATACAAACCATGTTTGAGGATTTGTTACAGGCCAAGAACATTGCTGTTGTCAGATGCAGAAATGCTTTTTTTTTGCTGTAATATGAAAAAGCAGTAAGTTTGCTCAGAGGTCTTTTATGTGTACTAGATGTCCGTATTCTCATACAAACACAAGTAGAGAATACAAATGTAAATATGAATGCTTCCTGCATTTTGAGCATCCCGTGCCCTGCCGTGTTTCACTTCCAAAAGTTTTCTAGGTTAGTAAACTTCACCACCCCATCCCCCTAATGTGATCGTCTGTTTTAGGCCCCCCACCAGGACAGTGTCCATTTTCATGTCCAATTCTGTTAGCACCCAGAGGCTTTCTGCAGGTCTCTCTCTTATAATACACTGGAGATCAGAAAAAAAAGATAATATCTTTGATAAATATCTCACCAAGGCCTTTTCTTTACTTGTCCTTCCTGAACAAACTACATGTAGTATGAATACATCAGTAATGTAAATTATTATAGAAAATCCCTGTTTATGCCCATGAAGGCATTATTTTGATTCACTTAGAAATTACCAGATGCTGTCCCTTTTTCATTCATGTTTAGTAAGGATATGCAAACAAACAAACACACGTGCCATAAGAGCACTGACTCAGTATTCACCTTTGTTTTCCTCCTGTAGCCATTTAATGAGCATCTAGAAACATTTTTTTAATAAACATGCATGCAGTAGGGAACATCTTTGAGTGTCTTTTTACAGAGTTACATATTAAGTGCAGGCTACTGACAGTAGGAAATCTTACAGTAGATAGGCTGATAATCAAAGAGACTGTCTTTTTTTCATGCACAAAAGTGTAAATCACTGCTGTCTGAAGATGAAGTTACATCATACACAGAAAGCTCCATGCTCTGCCTTTTCTTATTAAGTAAAATGAAGTACAGAATAGAGGGGACAGTAGGGTGAAACAGCTTGGTAGCTGCTAATGTAGCATGCAGGGAGAGAGCAACTTGTTTGTCTGATTTTAAGAAGCATCAATCTGAGACACGCTTTTTGATTACCTCCATCAGACACCTTTGAACACAGAATATTTCAGCTGCTTGCTTTGAATTTCTGTGGTGGGAGACATAATTCCCATTATCTGTTTTGGTCAGTTGAATGTTCTCTTTGACTCCTCATTGGTACTGTAGGCATAGAGGATTCAGGGAAGAACACCTGTCAATTAGTAGCTGTGTTTTAAAAATAATTCCTCTTCCCAGCACTTCTGCTGCTGCTGAGGACAGCGGCTGCAGTCAGCAGCTGTGACTGATGCAGCAGTCCATGCTGTGTGCCTCTGACAGGTGCCAGAATAAACCAGCTCTAATGACACAAGTGCCAAACTGGAGTTTCAGCATATCAGTGAAATAAAATACAAGCAGACAAGGGAACTTCTGTTCTCCTGAGATCAATTCTGCAAGGACAGAAAGACTTAAAAGAGTAGTTTGAAGCCTTTCTTAAGAGCCTGGAGCCATAACAGCAGGTAGAAACTAAAAATGGTGGCTTTTCCTCATGTATATACTAGATGTTCCTCTGCAAACAGCTTCCCTCTGTCTTCTAAAAAAATAACCCGTCCACATTTACCTTACACTTGTAAATGATCCTGTGGCAGAATCTTCTTAATCAGCTGTTCTTCGGGTTGTATGTGTTGCCGTCCTTCCTTTGCATTAATCACTGAAGTTCTTCGCTTTTTTGTCTGCAGTCACACCATATGATCAGAAAATGAATACACTGAAAATGCAACACTGCAAATTAAACACGTGGATAACAGCTTGTGGCTTTGGTACTCTGTGCTAACATGTGACAAGCAGAGAATAGTAAACTGAGAAAGAGTTCTCCTGTGAATTCAGTGCCCCCATTATCTCTCCTTCTTTATCCGAAGGGCTGAGGAAAACGTTTTTGTTAGCCAAGACTGCTTGGTGCTTTGGCTTAATTTTCACTGCATAATTTTAAATACAGATTGTGTCTACAGTGCTGCAATTAGTGGATAGCCTAAAGACTTATTATTTCAAACTAATTGATATGTAAGAAAGTTTAAATAACGTAAGTGATAAGATTTTTTTTAGGAATAACTTCTGCAACTAACTCAGAATAATCTTATTACTGTTACACATTTGCAGTTGAATTAATTTTCCAATCATCATTACTAAATCTAATGCTTGTCTGCATTTCTGTAGCTCTAAATACATTTATATTAAACGGTGAAAAGCTGGTATTATGTAAGTCATTGTTCTAAAAGGGGTTTCTGCAAGTTAACAATCTCATGCAGTTCTGATACTTGCCTACCACCATTTGGAATACTCCCAGAATTCAAGATTAGTCTCTGTTATCCTCAGTAAAAATGTGTACTCCACACATATTTTAAAGAGAGCTCTAACCCAAGCAATCCTTGTTTTCAGAGTATACTGTTGCTTCCTCAAATAGCACAGTCACTTATCATGAGAGGCCTGTATTTTTCCAGCGTTCATTAAACTTATCTTGAACTAGGCTGTGATCAGAATTGGCATCGCAGAACACATTGTAAAGTTACAAGACCTCTTGAGAACTTTTTAATGCCTTTAGAAGATGTAACAGTAATAAAACACAGATAGAGCATTAAAAAGATAAGTACTTCTAATGGAAAAGGGGATGCTGCTTCTGCCAATTTTTCTTCTTAAATTAGGTTTTGCACAGTACAAAACTTTTACAAGATAGAAGCTACCAACAGTGATACACACAAATGAAATTAAATTAAAAACAAATCAGAGCTCTGAGGAGGTCATGTTATACATTTTGATGGAATCTCAGTGGAAAAAAAAGCAAAGGGCTTAGTGAAGTTCCATAGGATTCATCTCAGTTCAGGCTCGATCCTCTGGTGAACTATACATGGATGAACTGTATTAACTTCAGAATGAGAGAGGCCAGGGACCAAACCCACTGATGTCAGTAGAAAAGCTCACTCTTCCTTGTAGGAGTGTGCAGCCTCCACACACTGAGATCTGTGATGAAGGGAGGTACCAAAGGGACTGATTTCTGTCCATGCTGGGATTTCAATCACTTACATTGGGGCTGCTCTTTCATCCTGGTCCTTGGTTGGTTGTGCCTTAATCTGGGATAGGGCAGCATAGGCAGAAGGCACTTTGTGCCCTTCTCACACCTGTAGCTTCACATTGTGCTCTAAATAACTTTTTTTTTCTAATTAAGCATAGTCTGTCCCTCCTCAACGCATTCTTTTCATACAGCAAGTTGTTATCAGTGTGAAGATAGCACTGCTTGGTGTTAGTAAGTTGTAATATTGTTTATTTTTCCTGTATCTTCTAGATGTACCTTTCAGGGACTATATCTATTCCTTTTTCTGGCAAAAAGTCTGACCAAAAAAAAACCAAAACAAAAAAACAAATGGTGGCAGTATCACTGACACATCTGTTCAAGGAGACTTTAAAATGTCCAATTTCACTTCAAGGTGAAAAATATACCATAGAGCAGACTTAAGTGTGCAGGTGCTTGCTTTTGTTTATGATTTTGCATGTTGTCTATCAGCATAGCTCCATGAACATAATCCACCATATTTATGAAGAGCTGACCTCTGGACCTCTGCTGGTTGGTTGAATCGCAATGCTGGAGCTGGCAGTCATTCATCCATATAAACCTTAAGAAGGGCAAAACACCCAGAGGCTTCCCTTCTTCATGGAGCTCGCGTGCTCAACAGAAACCCACATCAGGTTGTATGCAGAGAGAAAAAACTGGGCAGGTCTGAATGTGACAGGAGCACCTGACTTCTCCGTGGAAGTTTTTGTCTCTACTTTGACTGTTGAAGCAAGCTTGGATTTTAAGCAGCATCCAGGTCCTGTTTTCTAGACACATTCATGCTTTGCAGTTTCCTTTAGTTGCTAAGACAGGGTAGTGGAAGATTCCCAAACATCTGAAATGCTTCAGTGAGGAAAATGAGCTTTACTCATCTGCAGCACTTCTTTGTGACTGATACTCATTTCAGATCTCTGTTTGGGAAGGAGTTTCACTTCACGCCATTTTGTGCAGGTGTTTCTTTTGTTTGAACTGGTTAGATTTTGCCTGTGCTTAAATGTTTACCAGTACTGTAGATCCAAAAACCATCAGTCAATCGCTGTCTCCTCCTAAAGATAAGTGAACTTTGTCTTTGCCCTTTAACAGGCATGAGTTCAAGCTACTCTATGCAGCAGTAGGACAGGCTTTTTGTTGTTTCTCTAGTGTTATGAGTTATCTCAGTTACCTTATATGTCATATTTTGCATTGAAGGATGCAGCTAACCATCACTGAACCAAAGTTTTCTACATGGTTCATTTGAACTTGATGGGTAATTAGAGTTGCCTCACTTTGCAATAGTCAGTGTTAATATGACCTTTGAAAAAAATGTTTCGATAAAAAGCAACTGAACTGAAACATTAATCCCTTGAACTTAATCATGGGGATGGCTCCATTAACCTCCCTTTGCACAGCATTCTGTAATCCAGTAATAGCAGTGCAGACAAGAAGAGGTTTTTTTTCCTTTTAAGTTCATTGTAGTGTCAGGAAGTAAAAGCCTTCAGGCTATTTTTAATTAGGTTGAACCTTTGGGCAGTGCTGTTCTTACATGAAGCTGTAAAGTTTTAAACAGTTGTAGTTAAAGTTCCATACCAATTTTGCATCTCAAGTAAAAAAAAGAATGTGTTTAGTAATACAGCACGAAGCAAAGAAAGTGGAGGATATCTGGATGAAAATCTGATGGGGGTAGAGAGATGTGAAGGTAACAGTACAACATGGACACAGTGTAGCCATCACTAACATCAGACTTTGTATTTTTAGTTGCAATGGTACATCCAGGTTTAATGTTCATTATATAACAAACATGGGTCAAGTCCAACTTGTCACTGCTATACTCAGTCTCAGAACTTTCCCTACATTTTCTCCTGGAAGTACAGAAGCCAAAACACTGAACCGTTATTTCTGGAAGAAGAAAAGTGAAGGACAGTAGCTCTGGCTTCGGTGTTAAACTCCTGCTAGGCACATTCTTACACCTAAGTTTACTAACAAAAAACCTGACAATATTGCAGTAATTCATTCTCAGGTGATTAAAAACATGGACTGCAGTTTAAAAAAGCTCAGTAAACCTTAGATCATCTGGCCCAAACTGATCGTTTTGACAACCTGTGAAAAACTGAATAAAAATGGAAAGTCACCTAACCCCATCTGTGAAGCAGAGCAAAAGTCAATATAGAACTCAGCAGTGGGATAAAAATATGCTTCTGTACTTGGTTTGGTTGCTTTTCCAAAGTGGTCTTCATCCAAGACATGAACAGCTGAGCTATCTCTCATGGTGAGGCTGCTGTTCGAGCACTTAAGAAAGGTCATGAAGTTGTTGTTTTCATCAAATTAGAAGTATTAAGATTTATTATTTGCTTGATCAACACCTGCCTCAAACTCTGGGTGACAGAGAGCATTTTTAAGCTTCCAATTCTAGCACAATAGTTTAAAAGTTTAAAAAATTCAGAGCATCTGAATGATTTGGGTGCCTACCCAAATTTTATTTACCCAAATTAAGTTTCAAAATCAGCTAATGCAAATTGATTTTTTAAAAGTATTTTCCACGCAGATTAAGACGTGGGTAAGTAGGGAGGAGTATGTTTAACATTCAGTCATTCATCCACTTAACCTCTGCTTGTCTTCTGGGAAAAGGAATGGACACTCTTAAACTTCTGGAAAAGCAAAGTAAGGTGCAGGTAATTTTGTTTTAAAAAGCGTTTCCCATGTCAAAGGAAGTTTTCCTTTTATTGATACGCTTGGAGGTGTGTGGGCGAGCAGAATAACAGGCTGCTTTGCTGAAACAACAGACATACATTACTTCCTCAAAAGAAAATCTTTAGCTCGTAATGCTACAGTTCTTTTTTGCCTTGATGCAGCCTTATTTGAAGATGAAAGACAATGATCAGAAGTAGAGCTAATGATCAGAAACATACCAAGACTTATTTGCCAGTTTGACAGTTGCCCTGCTGCCTAATTCCAAGGCAAGTGGGAGGACACTGGTGGAATTGAGACATTGTGATAAATTGTATAAATATTTTCCAGTGTCTGCCTAACATAACCATCACATGCACATTGACCATGTGTATCTGCATGTGTCTGATACCTCAGTATTAGATTCTAAATAGATTTTTTTTTCATTAGGGTGCGTTAGAAAATAGTGAGTCAGTTGCTAAATGGGCTCATCGTTTGGGGAGATGTACACCTCTGATAGTAAAGAGGAAGTCAAATTCATGTTGAGAGTGAGTGAGTTAGGAAACATTTTGGAATAGCTTTTGTTGATACGAAGGATTACAGAGCTGCAACTACTTGAAAAGATTTTCAAAGAAACTTCTACGGCTTTGATCTTTATTCAGATAGTGCTTGCTTTCTAGTCTAAAAACATTCATTTTAACAGATATTAACAGAAGGACTGACTGCTTAGTAATTTTCTAAGCAGACTTTTCAATGAGCTTCCATCCTGCAGAGACTTTCTAATGTGATCAGCCATAGTCAGCACAAGATAAACTTCAAAGTGTGGTGTAAGGCTTGATCAGTGAGATTATTTTTTAAGCTAATGATGGCTTATTTCTAAAAATGCATGCAATTCCCTGGCAATAATCAATACCTTTGAAATTATACCAAGCATGTACCTTAAGAAACACACCTTAGTATGTGTTCAGAACTCAAAACAGACTGAAGAATTTAGATGGAGCAGGAGGGCAGAGCAGGCTATCTCAATAAAAGGAGATGCCTGACTTAATCATAGGATAATTCTCTTCTTTCTCCATTGAGTAGCACATGGATGCCACTAGAGAGACAGAGAAATAGGTTATTTGTTTCCTTTTCATTTCATGGTTGTATTTGAGAAGAAATCACTCTGCTCAGAGAGAATTTTCTGCAATACTAGTGGAACTGCTGTGGATGTTCTGGCAATAGTCAGACATAGGCTACTCTGTAATTATCAATTAGAAAGATGGACGTGAGAGATTGAAAAATACTTTGCTAAGCTGCATTTAAGAGTTCAGTATTCAGAGTTCAGTTTCATCTAGGATCCAAAAACTGTGGAGTCGATTTCACCATGGTTTTCTCAGGTCCGTACTTATCAGCTCCAGAGCCCTTGCACAAGAGGCCTCAAGCACCTTTCTTGTCTCTCTTCTCTTTCAAAAATAGCCACAACCTCACACTCTGTGGGACAGCACCACTTTTAGGCAAAGCACATTATGTAAGTGGCCCTGTGGATTCCAGAGCCCCCTGGAGACACTCAGCTCAGCTGCTCTGGTGCTGCACAGCTCTGAGAGCCTCATGTCCTCTGGCCCACCCGGGATTTGAAGTATTTCTGGACTATATTGTTGCTGTTATAACCTCCAGATGTCATTTAAAAGGACTTTCTGAGGGACTGTTATGGCCTCTTCAGCTAAGAGTTGCTGTAGTGCAGTACTACCAAGGACATGCTGTTGGGCCTCTACTGCCTGTTTATGCCTGGGAGGCATCATGGAAATGAAAATATCACGATCAGTAGAAGGTAATGGATGCACTTACTTGTTTATTTTGAAGACAGTATCCAAAATACGAGTAGCACTTCTTATAAACGGACCAGTGAAGAAGCTCCATTTGAGCTATGTCACTGGAGTTATTTATCCTGGATCCACCCCAATAAACGAAGGGCATCTGTTGAGAGATGAGACTGCAGTGGAATTTCTCTGGATTTATTGCATCGAATCAGAGCAGATTCTCTTCAGCTCACAATGAAGCTAACTTTCTCTTGTGATAATGAAAAAGAGAAGAATCTAGTCCTAAAATATTATATGTATTTGTGAAGAGGGGATTGTTACCATTAGTATTAGCTCAAATTACCTTTATTCACTACCTCATGATATCCATAGGTCTCATATTTCTACAGTCATCAGAAGAACACCTGATAGCTTAAGAAAGCATTCTATCCACAAAAGAAACCAATTACACAAAATACTCATAAGAAAGAAAAATGATTCCAAATATGCAACTTAACAAGGTACAAGAAGGTCTTTGCATGAGAATAAATTGCTCCACTGCTGAGAAATAGGAAACAAAGTTACTGTGAAGAAAATCCTTCCACAGAAATCAGAACAAGCTCTCTTTTCAAAGAATATTCAAGAGATTTGAAATTTAATAACAACAATACAACCACCAGTAGCAAACATCACCAGTTTCGGCTTTTGCTGTAAGGAATTTCTCCAGCTCAGAAATTTTCAGCAGAGGTATAGTACACACCTCTGCGCATGTAGTACAGACGTGATCTGAGCACCACTGATATACATCTCTTCACTTTAACATTTATTTTTTAATTAGCTCTTAGAATAGATGTTGCTTTATTATGCAGAAAGAAGATAAGAGTTTATTATGAGAGTGTTCAAATCTAGAAGCTCTGGTCCCAAGTTTCTTCCCAGTCCCTTTGGTTTAATTGAAGTTGCAGTTAATAAAGGTGGAGACACAGATTGATGAAGGCCCTAAGGTTACAATCTAATGCCTTGAGAGAGCAGGTGCTAAAGGACTCTTTTATATGGGGACTTGTACGTTGGGGAAAGCATAGCAAATCACCTGTGCTTTGATAGGAAGAGACACAGGGCTGAAACTTGGAAGACAGCAGTTAGGGGATGTCAAACAGGGAACATATGAATAAGGGAAAATAACACAGTACACAGTTTCTAGGCTCCTTAGTTGTAAAGTGCTTCTGGTGCTATGCTGATTTTCTCATTCCTGTTGTGGGGTAATTTCTGGAGTATCTGGATCTTGTAACCTGTTGACATGAGAAGCCTGGGGTGGCAGTAATGGATCAGTCCAAAATAAAACTGCTGAGCAACTGCCCATGAACTCAGGAGGAGATCTTAACAGTGCGGGAGGATTAGCTTGTTGTGTTAGACCTTGTGTGAGGGACTAGGGGAACTTTATCTGAGAGGGAAAGAGTTTGTGGTGGAGCTAACAGAAAGTCCTGGAGTTGGTGTCACTCGTGTCTATCGTGGTCTGAAAAAGAACTATTATTTGTAAAGGCAGTGATGGGTGTGCACTGAAACAGAGATGTCCTTGACTGAGGACAGGAATCATTAACAGAAGATTTCCACTCAGTGTAAAGACGGCACAGGCTATCCTTTACCTAGTGCAACACGTTTCCTGTGCCATCTCTGTTACTGATTGCCCTTAGGCTTTCTTTAATGATACAGCGCATCAGCATCTTTTGAGATAAGACCTTGGCTACCAGTGCAGCTTTGTTTCACATTTAGCTATATTGTCCTTGAATTAAGCCCAAACATTAATCCAGTGGCACGTTCCTTTATGCACTTGTCTATAGCCCCTGGTAGAGAAAGAAAATACTTCAACTCTTGCACTTTAATGAGCTCTGCACATGTAGTGATGTTAGCTCAGCTTCCCAACAAACTGCATTTCCCAACTACTTTCTTTAGGCCATTCTTTTATGTGGTAGAGGCAGGTAAATTGCTTTTAGGTATTGTCCCAGGGCTCCTCAATCCTATCAGCCTCACCTTGAGTCAACATCTCCTGCAGCCCCTCTGGTGTGCTGAGTGCCACGGAGGGACCGAGTCTGTGGGTGGCTCCAGGACAGCTAAGCAGTGCTTACTCCTTTGCCTTCCCAGCAGAAATCTGCTTAGTGGAAGAAATAACATAGCCCTTAATAAGAAACTCCTCCTGTTTCCAATTAAACAAAATTGCTGCCTATAAATCACTTGATTCCTGAGCTCTGTTCCTCAATTTTACTCTCCCTGTTACTGACAATTCTTGCTACTCCTATGTCTTTTAATGCTGTATCCCTGCAGAATGGCTTTCTAATTAAGTAAGCTCTGAAAATGAAAAGCAGCAGAACAGCAGCTTGCTTGTTCTCTGTACCCTTAATCCTGGTGTCCTGTATGTGCTATTTTGGAAGCTAAATTGAGGTCGCTGACATTATGCATATTTGTTGTCTGATGCAGTCTTAAAAGCCCCAAATCCTCTATTCAAAATTATCTTTAGGCATATGGGTCAAACATTTGCAGAAATCAAAACAGCATTTGGAGCTTTAGCAGATTTAGAGAAGCGGGGGAGGAGTGAGAAAGGGGCTGCAATCTCAGGACAGCCTATCTGTTGCAATATGCTTTCACTGACCAATGAAGACATCATTGTCTCTGAAGTTAACAAAATAAACAGTCCCAATGGCATGTGAAGAGGAAAGCGGGAGCTCTGCTAAGCAGAAATGTCCTGTAGAGGTTGCAGTCACCCTTTTGTTCTGAATCGTGCAGTGACTGGTTATTACATCTTGTCAAAATGCATTTTGCTGAAATTGCGTGGAAGAAATTAATGCAGTTGAGCTTATATCATCAATAAAACATAGGAACAAGTAGTATTTATGTGGAATTAAATACAATACTTTGTGTCGGTAGTGCCGCAGTAGTGGATACAGAGTAATATCAAAGTGCGCTGGCGAATAAATATAATAATCATGTACCAAAGTAGTCATTATTTTGACATTTTTTATATCCTCTACCTTAAGGGATAATAACACAACTTACAAAATTTTCTCATTTGGAATCAAAGCTCATGAAAATCTTTCCAAAAACTTGAGAATGAAGGGTTTCGTTTGGAAATGTGAGAGATTGTTGGAAATATCAAACTGTTCGGTTTTACCTGGAGTGCATTTTGCCTGAAGAATTGAGCCAAGAAGTTCTGATTATTTTTCATTCATAATTCACTGCATTACTCACAGCAAGAAAGTACGATCAAGGAAACAAAGTGTTTATGAATAATGCAAAATAAGGTAGATTAAAAAAGAAGGGATGAAAGAAACACAAAACTTAAACTGGCATACAGAAAAATTGCAAGAAGTATGGAAAATTGGAGACTAAGGAAAGTTTATTTTGGCTATATTAAATGTTTTTAGTTGGAAGAGCTTCATCAAAACAAATACAGTGTTAATGAATGTTTTTGATGTGACAGAATTTCATCAGAATTTCAATCCATTTCATGGATTTTTTTTCCCATTAAATGTTCCCTTTATCAAGTTGTATTTTAGATATATATTTCTCAAATATTTTTTGCTTGAAGATTTATTTTTCAGATGCTTCTCAAGTAGTGTGCTTTGGTCATTTTGAATTGAAAATACATTTCTTAAAAAGTGTGAGCTGGAATGAAACCGAGTCAGGTGGGAGGTGGAGGTGGCTTGGTTTTGCATCAGAAATCTGCCTCAGGGATGAGATTTTATATGGTGGTATGATACTGTCTGGTCACTCTGCTGTGTAGGCCAAGAATGCAGTCCACCAAGCTGTGGAAGCTTCTCTTCTCCCTCTTGCTATGGAAGAGAAGGAAAAATAGTCTGGAAAACTTTCATTACTAACTTCCGAAATGCACCTTAAAAAGGTGCAGCGGGATGGAGCAGCAGTCAGTGTTCACTTCACAGCTTCAAAGGTGTCGCTTTGGCAGGAGGGGAGAGGGGTTGGACGCGGTGTCCCCTGTAATTCCCCTGGGGCAGCCGAGTTGGAGGAGAGGAGGTCAGATGGCAGCGGTGTTGCGTGTCAGCCAGCTGTGTGCCTGTCTGCTGTCTGGAGCAATTGACGTAGGCTTGGGGGAAATGCAGCAGACTTTTACAAGACCTTAACAACTGCACCAGCCCACAGGTGCATTCCCAAATTTGCTAAGTGTGATTTTTGTACAGTTGCTCCAATTACAACCGGATTGGGAACTCATTTGGTCTCTGTGACCACAGACACACTCGTTGAAGGTACTTAGGGTCATGTTCTAATGCACTGGCTATATTTACTGCACGCAGCAAGGTCTTTGCTCCTGATACCTGCAGTTCTAAATCCAGTCGCCTGAAACAAAATATATTTGTGTTTGTGCATATATCTGCTTCCCATGGGTTAAGCTACTACAGAGCTTTCCTCCACATCTGAAATTTCTTCTCAGCTCATTGCTAGATTGTTATACTTAAACATCCCAGTGTGTTTGCTTTCCCACAGGTATCTTAAAAACAATTTTGAAATTAAAAACAAAACAGAATAATTTCCAGCAGCAGAAGGATAAGATGTATTTCAGTTAGCAAAAATGGAAGAGTTCAGTATTCTAAGCTTAAAGCTAATGTCAAAATAATATGAAATACTATAAATGTGGAATAATTACCAATTAAGGGGTTTAATATATTTATTTTATTTTCTAATTTTCTAAGATTTTTTTTAAGCAAAATGCTCAGTGTGAACTTCATCACTCCTACTACCTTGCATTGGCAGCGCATTCTATTACTCATGTGATCACTTTTTTCTTGGTGGTGATAGAAATTGGTAGAAGCTGTTCATTAGATCAAATTGTGAGTATTTGAAGGTCTGGAGGGGACTGTTGAGGGTAGTCTAAAACCAGTTTCTGCTTCTGTAATCCTTTATTGATTAAAGGTCATTATTTTAATGCTGTTATATTTGTAGGGTTAGTAATAATAGCTGGGTCTAAGTGCTATTAATAGTTTTAATAATACTATTGTTTTCCTTTCCTGAATGCATTTTCCTTACTTTAAGCAGAACAGCCATATTCATTTTCACCTCCACCTTCCAAGGAAGTGTTGCCAAGAGCTTTCTCTGAATGATGACCCTTTTTGGAAAGGGGTTGTAGCCAGGGATGCTGAAGAGCCCTTTGAAATGAAAGGGAATGTGAGCCAATCAGCTGGGCAGCTGGCTGGCCTCCAGGAGCTCTGCTCACTGAAGCACAGGCTTAGTCATGTAAAGCCTCACACATTTTCCAACCTCTTGGCTAGCTGCTGCGTTGCCGCAGTTGAGGTTCAAAAGCTACAGATGCTATTAGTCTGGGGCACAAGGGTGCATGAGCCTGTTTCTCCCCTGTGCTGCCCAGTGCCTGGCTGAAGTCAAAGGGGAGCCTCAGGCACAGGTACACTAAGTGTACCCTTGTGTGGTACAGATAACAAAGGCAGGACAGTTATAAAGCCTGAAATAGCTGCTGTGAGCAGTAGTTTGTAGAATTGCAATCCATAAAGTTACATGAAAAACAACTTGGTGTCCTAGTGGTTCACAGCCTGTTTCAGGCTTGTTGTGTACATGTATAATTTAATAGATGGCCATACTAACAGTGGAGGACCAAATGCAGTTGTGGATGGTGCACCTCATGAGCTTTGATCCATACCTAAGCTTAATCTCTCTGCTTTCATCTGTAATTTGGGGGTAATAAAACCAATACATGGCCATTGGATAAAACTAGGGTAAGCATATAGAATCGTTTGAGTTGGAAGGGACACTTAAAGGTAACCTAGTCCAATGCCCTGCAGTGAATTGGGACACATACCACTCAGTCAGGTTGCTTAGAGCCCTGTCCAGCCTGAACCTTGGATGTATCCTGGGATGGGGCATCTCTGGGCAACTTGTTCCAGTGTTTTTTACCTGCCAACCATGCTATACCGTGTTTTGTGTGTCTCAGATAATATCACAATGGAGACAAAAGGAGTATCCCTTCAGAATGTCTAGATATACAGTCAGAAAACAAATGAGAATTCAGTAAGAGACAAATACCACATGAAAGGAGGGTGCTATGGTACTCGATTGTATATGAGTTTATACAAATGTGTATTTTAGCAACAAGGTGTATTTAATGCAACCATTTATGCCTCAGGCTTGTTGGCGTTTGTCTGCAGTGTGACACCAAGGGGAAATGGAGACAGGAAGAGCAGGAAGATTGCCAGAAACTAGGCAACAAATGAGCCTTAGAAGAACTGACAAGGAAAGGCTATGTCTTAAATCTTCAGGAAAAAAAGTTGCAAAATGTGTCTAATGTAGAACTAGACCAGGTGAGCTAAGGACGGAGATTTGCACAACAGGAGAAAGAAGAGGCCTTACAGAAAAAAAGTCAGAAATGCAGGATGAAAACCAGGACAGAAGCACAGGGAGTGGGAATGGAACGGCTCAGAGGGATGTGTAGTGGTAAAGTCACGTGCTGTGGACAGGACAAGGATGATAAGAGTAGAGTAGGTCCTGAAGTTTGAGTGAAAATGTGTATTACCTGTGAAAGCTGTCACAGTCAGGTGAAAGAAACTCAAAACCAGATTGCCTAGATATAAGCATAGAAGTGACGGATCAGAACTCATAGTATCTTCATATCTTCCTGAAAAAATACAGCTCAGAATACAATTGACTAAGAAACTATTGCAAAACTGCTGCAGCTACAGTTAGCAGAATCTGACTCCCTCTTTTTAAGAAGGTAGGTGGATGGATGGATGGATGACCGACAAATGGATGGATGGACGGACAGATGGTCAGAGCGCTCGCAGGATTTGGCTTTGGAACTCACCCTGTTTGCTTCCTCCATGCTCAGATTGGTCATGATGAAAAAATTGGCTTTGTCTTCAGTTGAAACTTCCATACATATTAATGTTTTCTAAAGAATGGATCACACAGATCCTTATATGGGCACTAAAAACAAAGGCTATTTGAGTAAATACTGGGAAAGGGCCCACAGCTTCCTGAAGACTGATAGCCAGATTTCTTTCTGCATGCCTGTTGCATCCTGTTGATGATATGACACTTTTTCCCCAGTTATGTCCAAAACACATACTGCATTAATCAGATAATGTAACTTTCCATGATCTAACCCTAAAAAATGTAATTTAATGATTTCGCCCCCCCACCCCCACCCCGACTCTTTCTGACAACTGAGTTTTTCCTTATGTTTTCTCCAATCATTTTCAAACTCATGCCAAGAAGTTTGGCACAAGTTATTATATTGTTCTCTGAGCAATATTTGTGGCGTGATTAATGTGTGACTTGCTACCTGAAGCTTAATTAACCTTTCAGAGGCATATCCACAATCCTTACTGCTCTTGAATAAGGAATCCTGTGAAGGCTAGTAGGACTGTGGACACGAATACAGATAAACCACAAGGATCTTAAGGATCTGAGTAGCCCAGCACGGTACCCAAAACCAGCCTTATGCACAAGGGACCGCGTTTTCCTTCAGCTTTGCAATGACTGCATGGTAATTAATGGGCATAGCATATGTGTGGTGCTAATCTGAAAAAGGAAGAAGTATATTTTTGAATCAGGCAAAAGTGAGTTATTAACTTCCCCCCTCACCCCCCACGTGGTACTTTCCCCACACTGTATCTAACACTAGTCATATTAGATATAAATGAAGACAACTTCTTTGTTTTGTTGTAGTTGCAGGTGGAACTTGATCAGGAATATCAAGACAAATTCAAAAGACTGCCTTTGGAAATTCTGGAGTTTGTACAGGAAGCCATGAAAGGGAAAATCAGTGAAGATGGAGACCACAGTTCTGCCCCTTCTTCTCTGGCATCTGACAGTGGGAAATCAAATCATAAACCTCTGCAAAGTGAAGAGGAATTGGAAGAAGATAATTCAGAAAAAGTGTTTGATACTACTTTTTAACTGCCCAAGCACTACTTGGTGCGCCAGGGCACAGCGCTCCCCAACTACTTGGCTCTGCTTTCCTGATGTGAGCTGCAACTGAAGCACTTCAGAAGGCAGGAGGAATCTGTATTCAAGTGCACATTTCCCAAAAGGAAAGTTGTAAAAGAATTGTGCAGAGGTCTTCATTCCCATTCTTCAGCTTATTATTATGCTAAAGCGTAGTGCAGTTGTAATGGGAAAATTAATATGTTCACCATCCTCTCTCTCTCTTTGTTGGTTTTCTTTTTTGGTCAGTTTTCAATGGGTAATTTTCTGGCCATGTTCACTGCTAAGAATGTTTAATGAAGACCAGTATATTGAAAAGAGACAAACGTGTGCAGATTTCCTTTTGAAGTGCCAGTGCAAAGTGCTCTAAACTAATACAGATCCTAGAGAATATTATAACAGTACTTAATTATATTTGTTTCCTACTTTATAACTGCACCTTGACAACTGTACCATCATTTTACATTTGCACTGAAACATTTAATCCTTTTTAGCTTTGCAAGCACTGGTGGCTTGCTGTCTTAATATTATGTTTATCACGGGGACAGAAATATAATTGCTGCTGAAAACTCTTGGAACTGTGGAGAAGAGAGAGAAAGAGAAGAAATTTGCCTGGAGATTGTTGGTGTCTGTGTACGTCCGTGTTGTTACACCGTGTGAGTGCATATATGTTGGTATATATATATATGTGCACACACATCTGTCTATATGCACACATGGCATGTTTATATTTGAAGTCGATGTGGTCTCTTGGTGAAATGAAAAGTTTCAGGGATACGTGTATAGAGAATCTTTATGAAAGCTAACATCTGGGTTGTACTGATATAAAATAGTCATTAATCATAAGGTTCTTTTTGTGGTGTTAGTGTTGTAAATCAAAGTAGTTTTAGAATATAAATTTGATATATATTTTGCAGACTTAAAAGTATTGATTTTAAGTATCATATTTTAAGCTTATTGAATTTGATAGGATTATAAAATGTTTAGGACTACAGTATTTGAAATTGAGCAGAATCTTCCATTATTTTTAAGACCGAGGTTCGGTTTTACTAAGGTCTGGAATTTAAAAGGCAAAATATAAAAACCTGATCATTGATATTTAAAAATATATATTAATCCATTTAACTGACTAAAATAAGAAGAAGCAAAGTTTATGTACTGTATGATATGCATGAGAGAAGTAACAGCACATTTTCAGAAATTTATATCAAAAGACAAAGGGACTTCTTGAAAGTCAGGATATATGAAAAGGTAAAGAAATGCTATTCTCTGGCATCCCGTATTAACAGAAATAGGAATTATGAAACATTACAGATTGATTCTTGTTTGTGTCCGAGCCATTGCGTGATGCTGAAGGCTCTTCCCTTGGATGTGTAGTGAAAAGGCGTGCAGATCTGTACAGGGAGGCGTGATCCTGCAAGCTCACATCCACAACTGACACTGCACACCGCTGGGCTCAGTGGAACTTCTTTAGGTTAATAATGTTCATGCAAGAACATGTTCATGTTTGCAAGATCGGGGCCTTACTTTGCGTTCAGCAGTGGAGAAAGAAATCAATTGCATAGGGAGGCATTTTAATACACCATAACAAAGTTACTTTTCTTCCTTTCCCTCAGGATTTTAGTACTTTAAAGAAACTTTTTATTTGAATTTAAGCAATAAGATTCAAATTGAGATTAAGATTTCAGTTAAGGAATTGTGTATATATTTAGTTCAAATTATGGAAGACAAACAGTATTTTCATGTTTCTTTTCTAAACTTAGAGTGGAAAAAATTGCACAGTTTGGAGATTGTATTTTGGATTAAAACTGTCTTGATTTATGGTGATGAAAGTAGTTAGCATAAAACGCAAAAATTTGACTTCCATCTTAATACTAGGAAAGGGGAATCCTCTGTAAATCTTTATTTTGCACTTTGAAATCAATATTAATCATTTATGGAAAATGAAGAGTCAAGATGTAATGCTGCATTTTATAAAGTGAAAATGACATTGTTTAAATTATTAAAAGAATAAACTGATAGCAGTGTTGACAATAAAACTGAAGACTGTCATTGTACAGTGCAGGCTTTTAGGTAAATCTTAGCTCCTTTGAATTTCAGTGGTACACTCCCGTGGGCTTCAGCAGAGCCAGGGTATCACCACGGTCTTTGAAGAAACTTGGGCAAATACCAATTGATCTTTATTTATATTTAAAAACACAACAAAACTGTTCTGGTTGGGTTAAGTATACTATTGGCTGTAGTCATTTTACAGTACGTTTGTATTTGACCATTTACTGTACTCACATTTTTTATATCTGTACAGTGCCACTTTCTGCAGGTGTAAGGTAGTGTGTAATACTGTACATCTTGCATTGTTCAAACTATTTCAGTGAAACAGATATCATTTAATATTGATATTACTTGAACTAGAGTAAGATAATGAAAAAGGGTCTTTATGATGTGCAAGTCTTGTGCCTTTTATGTATTTGCCTTGTTCCGTGTTGAATGTGTGGAAATGCTGTATTGTGGATTTTCTGCTGTATAGAATAGAGCTGTCTATATTAAACTAGGTCGTGCACTTCAGATATCTTTACACTACTGAAAATAGCTTGGTTTTGGCAGTATAAACAGAATTTTAAAAATTCTAATGACAGCCAGACATTTTAGATTTAACATGTTCATAATTATGTTAATTAATGCTCATGTATTAGCTAAACATTCACTGAAAGATAACTAAAGGGACATCATTGCTTGCCTTTCTTTGAAATCAGTGTTGCTCTTGTACATTGTATTAATAGTGTCTGTAATTGATTAGTCCTTGATGATTTGCTTTCAAAGTAGGATGAAATATTTCAGTTAAAATGTTGGGTTTTTTTTGGTTCTTCAATCTATGATTGTTTCAGAGGCATAATTCACATTTTTGTAAAAATTCTATGCAATTTTGTGGCATGATGTTTCTTCCACTTGTAATTTTATGTGCTTACATTACAGATCCAAAGGACAAATAAAAATTTCTTAACACAAGGTGGATGTTTTCTCTGTTCGTTGACTCACGAATGGTAGTTGACTCCGGAAACCTTCCTGACCTCGGAGACCTTATGCTGAGCCCTTTGCCCCCACAGAGAGCAGTGGCACAAGGCGCCAATGAATTCCCCCCATCGGCTCCTCTGTTCACAAAAATAAGAACAAGAAACTGTATGTAAGGGTCTCCTCCACCCCTCGCAGGGAACATGTGCATTTGCTGCTGTTCTGAAAAAAAAACCCAAAGAAAACAGGAAAAATGCATGGCAGCTCATGAGCCGGTAAGAATACCTAATGGTGTACACAACAAGCCGTTACAGAAGAACAATTGCATGGTTTTTCAGTCATACCTGTAAAATACCTCAACGTTTTAGAGCTGCCTTACTTCTTTTCACTTCCCCAGATGTTCTGCTAATCATCTATGCAATTATATATGTGCTGTGAATTGTACCTGTGCAGAGGCCTTCCACTGAGAGCACTGGAAAATGAATCTGTTCCTTTGGCTTTTGACTTTCCCCATTTAATTTACAACGTAAAAGATTATCTCTGGGAGAAGAGATAAGCAGGTATATTAATCCAGTGTACTAAGGGATATACCTATTAAAATAAATAGTCCCCAAGGCAGTGAGACTCGAAGTACTTACTAGAAAAGATTTGGGGAAATGGGGTTTGAAGAGAAGAATGGACATGGCACAGTATAAAAGCAGAAGGGAAGAAAGGAATAGAGATAAATGTTGAGACCAGGAATTTGACAAACCAAGAATAGGAAAGAAAAAGAAGAGGAAGACAGCAAAAGAAAAGGAAAATGGATTTATTTCCTTCTCAAAGAAGGAATAGTGGAGTGTGAAACCATCAAGGACACGGTTTGCCAAGGCTCCATCATGATAGGAGGCAAAAGGGAGGTGAGAGTGGAGGTGGATGGGAACTCAGTGCAGATGAACAAGGCTGAGAAGCAGCACGGTGGAGGGACTTACAGGAGCATGTGGGTGAGACCCCAAGAGGAGGGCAGACAGTGGCAGTGAGCACAGTGAGAGAAGCTGGAAGACTACGAGAAGGATTGTGAAGTAACCCCTGGCTCCTGGGAGGGGTTGGCAAGACAGGATTCTTACAGTCAGCCGAGCAGACATCCCCATAATTAGTTGTACTTCAGCAACAGGAGACATATTTGGTTACTGAGGAAGAAGAGCAACAGTGTGGAAGAGCTATTTGGAAGTCACCCAAGGGACAGCAGTGTCACAGAGGCCAGGCAGCAGGGGCAGAGCCGTGTACTTTGTACTTTTATGCAGCTGTGAATTTCAGGCAAAACAAGACTGGTGGGTCTGAAGATTCAAGAGGGTTCTACAAATGGTCCTGACAATGCCAGAAGAAAACCAGTCCCACCACAGCAGCAGAAAATCCGTTACTATCAGCTAGGGAAGGTGACTCAAGACTTGGCTTTGCCTTCAAAGTGAATGCTTTAATGACTAACTCCAGTGCCTGGTTCCAGGCTGAGTATTTGATCCTCAGCTCCAAGAGCCTTAAATTGCTTCTTTCACAGTTATGTTGCTTCCAGGCAAGGGCTGGAGGATGCCCAAAAGTAACTGAAATATTGGGGTGAGGGTACTGTTGCTGAGCAGTATGGGCAGTTCAGAGCAGGTGAGCAGGGTTAAGGACTGTACAACCAGGCCTTCTAAAACATGGGCATGCTCTCACATCCCCAGGAAGTCATTTCAGGGTAAGCAACAGTATCTCTGAAAGAAAGGAATGAGAATTTAAAGGCACAGAGGCTATTATACCCTCAGACTTCAGGAGTGTTCTAAGCATGAGAGCTGCAAAAATCAAAGCCTTGCTGGAAGCATCTAAGCTGCCAAAGCCACCAAGATTCAGCTGCAAACCTCAGGTCAGCATTTCTTATTGACTGATTAGCTTCAGTGTCTGCACGTGGCTTGTTTGGGTTTCCATTCAAACACTTTTCTAAGAAGTACGTCCCTCAAGATTTTAACTCTAAATCTGATCTTCACATCTGACATCAGATACAAAAGAACCAGACGGAGTGTTAATTTAAAATAGACAAATCCTCTCTCACATTTAGCACTAATCATTCATAGTCAACACCTGAATGCTAGACCACTTCTTTTCTGTGACCCTACTACTTCCTACAGAGTTGAAATGAGGACCTCCCTGCCCAGTTCTTCCCAGAAGCAGCACATCCCTAAATATGCACAACAAGATTTACTTAGACATCATTAGGGCTAGTTTTGCCTCAGACAGGATCCTGGCCTTGCTTTTCTCCAAGAGCTCAGTAAGAGAATGATACTGTGCTATACAAAAAGAAAAGAATAACTACCCAGCAAAAGGGTCAGAGTGAGACATTAAAGCCATGTGCAAAAAGCAGCTGGTGATGATCACTGTATGGAAATCAGTTACGGCCTGATTGCACACCTGGGGAAAGTACCAGTCAGCCCTGGGAGCACAGGTGAAGGCAATTCAACTGACCAGAAGGGGTGGAGCCTGGCTCCACAGACCTCATTTAGGGGCTGAGTGGCACGGGGGAAGGTTCTCTTGCTGGAGGTTACTTGTTGGTGGAGCTTTCCTCTGTGTACCTGCGATCTTCTGGTATGGGTGAGTGAACTTTTTCCCTTCTTTTTTTAGTACCTTTCTGTTTTGCTGGTTCTTCTGTCATTGTGCTTCTGTTGTAATGCCTTTCCTGTTGTGTTAATCTGTTTAATTGTTGCAATAGCAAAGTTAAGGAAGCTGACTGGAGAAAAGCACTGTAGGTTTAAGAAGTTTCTAGAAAGAGAGGCTTTCCACTGATGCGCACTAATAATACAGTCAGAAGGAGAAAAAGCTTGATCTGTGTTGCTTTCTACAATGTAATTGTGTAGTGGAAATGCTAAATCAGGACTTAAACACTTGATAGGATTGAGCACTTGGTAGGAAGGCAGGGCCACTCCAAGGGAGCTCAGATGCAAGCAATACTTCTGAGTGACCAGTAGGGATGGAGTCAGGATCAGACTTCACGTAAGGGTTAACAGTGGAGGCAAGGGACTCTCATTAGGGAATGTACCTGAGGTTTTCTGAAGGTAAGGAGCCTCTTTCCTTTATTTCTGTGTCTATGGCTGTTGGATTTGAGCAAATCCTTGCTTACTGCAGCCTGCGACCTTGCTACTCTGCTTTCATTGCTGTGCTTTCCATTTCATTACAGATTGTTTTCCATTCTAAATGAGTGCCTTTTGAGGTGTGTTTCTTGAATTGCTTGGGATTAGTATCATGGGAATAGCATATATGTGCTATGAAAGACGGATCTCAGAAATAAAAGAAAAATCTGTGTTCAGCTCTCAAGCACTGTAAAGACCAGACGTAATACACTGCTTATTGTATAACTGAGACAATTTTAAAGGCTTGGGTTTTTGTGGGATGGCAGGCTAAAAAGTGCTGTGGGGGAGCATATTGTGCCTTGTCTCAGAGAAGGTTAACTAGAACAGGTAGAAGGGCTTTATGTGGCACTAGAGGGGCCAAGTTCTAATTAGAAGCAAATTGAAGCCAACCTGGCAACTGTAAAGAGATCTGAAACTTACTGCTGTATCATTGGTGTAAGCCTAGCTACTGAGCAGAGAGCTTTCATTGCTGAGAAGTGGAATGTAATTAGCATTTCCAAGCTGTGATGGGTAACAGGTGTGTTCAAATGTGTAGATGTAGCCTCTGTAACAAGGACTGAATCTCTTAAAAAGAAGTAAACTTATTTTGTTGTATTCTTAGGTGACGCTTCTAGTTTGGTTAGTGTGGCTACATTTGTCTGATCTCCTAAAGGCAGCAGAGAACTGCAAGCAAAGCCAGGGAATTGCTTTCAGTTGGCTGAGAGATAAAAGGTGTGAAATACTCTGTCCAAATCTTGTATCTGGATTTTCAGGAAGGTTCTGGTATATTGTAATCTGAAAGTTGGGCTTTCACAAGTAAATTGCTGGAAGCTGATGATCTCTCAAGTCTCTTGGAAAAGCATGTTGAGAGCTGACAGATGGAAACTGTAAGCAAGCAAGTTACAGATGAAGTGCAATACTTTTTTTTACCTTCTGTATAAATGTACCAGAGGTCATTAATTGTAAGTACTGAGAGTAGATGTAGATGAGGAGCTGCAGAGGACATGTTGTGTAACTTGCATTGTGCAGTCCATGCAGGTGCAGCAGAGAGGGGGGCAATGGCTGCCATCTGTGATCTGTTCCCACTGTCTCTCTTGGACTAAAGGTCCAAACATTTTATCACAACATTTTCTGCTCTTGAAGAGCTTCTTTCCTCCACAGCAGGGCACTTCACATAAAAGGCTGTGATTCTCCTGTGAAGGCTTTGCAATGTCCTCTTAATTGCCAATGTTTATAGCATAATCGTGAGCGTGATCTTTCTTTGTGGTTGAGCAATATGGGATGTCTCTCAATAATGTGGCATTCTCCAAGGACATCAATCGGTAAAACTGTGGTAGCTCAGGCACTATTTCCAATAAATGGAGTGAATCAACCCAAGTGCCCTCAGAGCTTGCTGCCAACCAAGAGGAGCTGATGAACTCTGGCTGGAGGCAGAACTGTGAAGTCTGTGTCTGAGTGCAGCCTGGTGGAGGAGGTGGTGGCAGTGCTCAGTGCATGCCACAGTTTCAATGCAAGGTTACAACAGTCTCAGCAAAGAGCTCCTTCCTATCAACTCTTTTCTATGTAGATGAAAAGCCTCTACTGAGCCAAGTAGCCTCCTAGAAGAAAGAAAAAGCCTCTTTCCCTTTAATGAATAAACATTGTTCCATACTTCCACTTTCCTGCTCCAAAATGCTCACTCTCATCTTTAAGCACCACCTCTGCTGCTTTCAGTGCCTGTAGGGCTGTGGGATGCTGTCAATTAGTGACTGCAGGAGAAAGATTGCTGAGACCTTCACACAGTAGCTTGATTCTGCAGTGCATAGAGCAGCAAATGCCCAAACAGCTGCTGGACCCTGTGGAGTGGGAAAAGCCCTTTCCCAGGATATGAGAGTATTTTTCCCTGTGCTTTTCATTGTTGGATTGACAGCAGGGTGGGGTTATGGTCAGTGCAATTCTGCACATGGCAGCAGGCCTAAGTCTGGGATCATGTTTGTGTTGCATCTATTCTGGGTAAATGCTGCTTAAGGAGCAGGCCCTTGGTTCATCCAGCATGGTGACTTCTGCCATATAGCCAGGTTGGTGAGGGGAGCATATATGGTGTCTTTGATGGGATGTGTTTCTTGGATGTGTTCACAGCTTTTTTGGGGAGGAGGAAATGGGTACTCTTGATTCTTTGTTGTATGAAATTTCTCTTACTGCACTGTGTAGGTGCTTTCAGTTTCTTGCTTAAAGAATGGTGGTCACATTCTGATGGCACCTTGCTATCTTCATATTAGCAACAAAACAATTACTTTGTTTTCCCTGAGGAAATTCAGCTTGAGGTATGTGCACGTTCTTCCTTTGTGCTGGAGTTATTTTGTGAAAAGCGATGGTCTTCTGTTGCCATAATTTAAAACCATATCAGTGTTAACAAATCCCCGTTCTGTCATTCCGGTGACAGATCAGGGAGTGATGATAACTTTCTTGTGTCAAAGTAACTAATGAGAATGAAATTATCTGGCTCTCTGTGGAAATGCTGCTATTCTCAGCTCCTGCTGGGATGCTGCTGTTTCCCACTGGCAGCTGAAGTGCAGACCCTGGCAATGCTGCAGGTCCTGTGACGGAGGAGCCAGACAGTGTCTGTTGGCCCAGAGAGGGGTTGGGGTACAGGGATAGGAGTTAGTAAATGCTGCACATACTGGTAGAAATCTCAGGATTTAACTGCACCTGCTTTTCTAGGATAATCTATTAATTGAGGAGGTAGTATCTTGCCTTGTGGAGTTAACAGAGCCAAGTTTTAATTTTCCTGTGTTCCAGTCACTTACAAGCTCTGGGATAATCAGTGATGTACAATTTGACTATGTGTAGCACTATCTTGCTGTGTTGGCACGTGCATTCTCTGCCTGCTTGTCTGCTTTGCATCCCTGTCCTAAACTTATGAAGTCCATTTGGTGTTTGCTCTAATGTATCTGCAGTGTCAGTGGGGAGTGTAGGTCCTACTTACTGCACTTTTACTCAATTTCTGAGCGCTTTGAAGCATCTCTAGAAGTAAAGAACTGTCTTTATACAATGATGCTTATAACTACTTGTTCCAGAGAAGGATTTCTTTGCTGTGTCTAGAAGTATAGAGGATTATTTTTAGAGGCTGAAGTAGGCATGTAATCCAATTGCAGGTGGAGGGGGACTGCTCACTACTGCCTCCTCCTCTCCCACATCTCCTGTCTTGCCTTGGGGTTTCTGTGCCTCTGGCTCCTTTGGGGCTGGGGTGAAGCCTGCCTGCAGAAAGGTGGCAGTGCTGCCTCTACCACTGTTGCTCCATCTGCTCACACACTGCACAGACTTCTATACCAACCAGTTGTTAATAATGAATTTTAGCCAATTTTTAATTTAGAGTGTGTAGTGGAAATGCTAAGTTGCAGCTTGAACCAGTGATTGAGCACCTGGTGGGAAGGCAGGGGCCAACCTAGGGGAGCACAGTTCATATGAGTGACCATGGGACGCAGCCAGGATCCACTCCTTCCCAGACCTCAGGCAGAGGAGACAAGGCATCTCCAGGGAGATCCCTGTGTACCTGAGGCCTTCTGAAATTAAGCAGCTGCTTGCTCGTTTTTGTGTCCAGAACTGTTGCATTAGAGTGAATCCTCACTCACTGCAGTCTGGGATCTAGCTGCTCTGCTGTCATTGTTGTGCTTTCCATTGCATTACAAAGTGAAAATCCAAAGTTGCTTTCTTTGTGTCTGAAAAGCTGTTTTATGCTTTCATAAGAGACTTCAGAAAAGCTCTACCAGTTACAGGGGTCTCTTCAAGGTAATTAATTACTGTGCTAGGCATATATCTAATCTGAAAACTTGATATATCCACATGCTGCTGAAAGTCCTTTAGAGGTCTTAGAGCTCACCAGGGGATCCTCTGCTATATATATGTGTGTGTGTGTGTGTGTGTGTCAACATGCACACTTTAATGTATGTTCTAGGAAGGAGCTGGGCTGCACACCCTATGTTCACAACTCAAAGTGGAGGGAATATTCCCTTATGGGAAATATTACAGCTCAGTATGCTGCCTGAAAATCACCTGAAACTCAGGTGGAGAGACTGCATTTCAGTAATTATTCCCATCCTGAGCCTGCAGTGGAGGAGGGCATCCAGGCCTGCACAAGTCTCAGCTTCCAGTAAATGCGACACTAAGAAAGGCCAGCACAACCACTGTTTATGCTGGAGTCCTCACTGTGCAGAAAGTGGTTTGGAAGATCTTTCTCCCATATCCTCAGAAAGAGGAGTGGTGCAAAGCTAGTGGCTAGAAGGCATCCCATAGCCCTGTGTGGAACTCAGAGGTGATGTTACTGCTTGTGTGGGAATCAAGTGTTGTTTCTGCATTAGAATTGTATAATATTATTTTTATTTTATGATCTCCGCTATCATAGTTCCCAGGAACACGCTGTATATATGTGTATATATGTACATTTTGTCATACACACTGCAAGAATATCCTGCACGAGAGCAAACCAGAGAACAAGCCATGGCAGCCCGAGGAAGCGCCTGACATTGGGAAGGCCTGACATCATCCCCCAGTGCTCTTTGTTTAACGATGATGACTTTAAAGAAAATCACCATATCAATAGGACAAGGAGAGCACCGAGACATCTTGGAGACAACAGGATGACTGCTGACTGGCACCAGATAACAAGTAAATAACAAATGTAAACCTTCTGATAAGATTGTGAACCTGGAGTACCCAGCCATTGGGGAAACAGGGGAGGGGGAAGGCAAGGGGGAGAAAACAGGGTATAAAGGCTGTCATGTTGTGTCCATAGGCGCGCTCCTACTTGTGGGACGCCCGCCATTGCAATCGCGAATAAATTGTGCTTTTATCAGAGATACCGTCCTGACAAAATTACTTGGATTATTTCCAACAATTTGGGGGCTCGTCCGGGATTTATCGCCTCTTTGAGAGTCTCCCTACTGCCCTGCACAGGATAGGTGCACCCCGCTGATTTCAGCGGTCCTGTCTGGGTGCTGAGGTGACTCCTTGGTACGGCCGATAAAAAAACCGAGACTGTTTCATAGAGGACGGACTCTGTAAAAGCCAAGGGGCAGGTAGGCACGGGTGTTGGCCATTGCGACCCGGTAACTTCGTGCACGGACCAAGGTAAGGGGATTTAACTCTTTCCTTGGGGGTCGGTTGAGACTCTTGAGTGTGTGTGACTGAGACGCGCTGTCAGTGCGAAGCGAGTGCGGAGTCCCGACCTGCGGTTCCGCTGTCCCGCGAGGGGCACGGCCAGGGACGGACGAAGCGGCTGTGTTGGTGAAAGGAAGAGTCTCGGGAGGGAACTGTTGGTGTGCGGTACCCTGTGCACTTGACGAAGTGCCAGCAGTACACCCCTATTAATCCGAGATAGGAGTATAGTACTCCTGAGGGATTGGGCCCAAAATCCGAGAATCAGAGTGTGGTAACCTGTGAGCTGGGGAGTTCACAGTAGCATTCTGGAGGGATGGGTAATAGGAGTTCCCGAGAGCAGGGGAAAAAGGTCCCCGGAATGGTGCCTAGAGAGAGCCAGCCCCTTGGGAGAAGTGCTTCAAAATTGGAAAATAATCCCAAAACTAGGAAAAGAACAGGGAAAAGATGTTTAAATGCTGTATACAGTAGGGAGCCACTACAGGGAAAATCATTTTTTTTTTTTACCAAAATAGGAGTCTGACGAAAATTGGGCCTATCAGACTTTGTATTTATATGTAAACAGTAAGACTCCTTTTTCTGAAACAGAATTGGCTTAAGTCGCTTAATGAGTGCAAGGAGTAAAGAAATGTTCCTCGCGAGGAGTCCAAGTTCAAAGGAAATGGGAAAGAGAAGCAGAAAGATCATAAATGGGATCCCTTAGGTAACTTCCCCCCCCCTTTAATTTCTAAAGCAGTGCAATTTTTAAAGCAGCGGTGACCTCTCCAGAGGAGGAGAGTGGGTGCTGCTGATCTGTGCAGGGTCCTGGAGAGAGGATGCGCTCTCGATTACTGAGGGAGTTGGAGTAATGCGAATGGGACCTGGAGAGTTTTCCTTTCTCTAATACTAACCTTACTAATACTTCACTTTGTCCTCTTAAGGCAGTCTTAGGTCAAAGGGAAAAAAGGTGCGGTAATGCCTGCTGTTTTTACTAGAAGAGAAGTTAGGAGTTGCAAGAAAAATTCCTTAACTGAGGATCCTATAAGTGTAGCAGAACAATTAGATCAATTTCTAGGGCCTAATTTGTACTCATGGATGGAAATGATATTTATCATTGACATGTTGTTTATTGGAGAAGGAGGTTGGCAGCTATGCAAGTGTGGGAAATGAATACAGAGGGAAGGTTGAGCTCTGGAGGAAGGCAGAGAGAGAGGAAGGATCCTGAGGATAAATTGTACTGATTATTGTCACTGTCTTTATGATTGTTAAATGTTTATGTCCTGAAGGTGTTGTGTTATGTTATGTTGTGTACGAGGCTGTTATGGAACAAGGGGTGTCTAAAGTGATATGAGAAGACCCCCTGGGTTGTATTTTGGCTCACTGGAGAAACATTGTTGGTGAGCCAGGGGGAATATTGAATAAGAAACCAGGAACGTAAATGGAGTAATGGGACCAGTTGTATAATTGAGTGCCCGAATCATGAGACCAAGTGCTGGGTGTTTGTGGAAGTTGAGGAATTGTGTAGTTTGATTTGTGGATTTTGAAGGCACTGGGAGAAACTGTCTTAATGGTATGTGGAAATGCAATTGTTAATGGTATGTGGAATTGCAGTTTTAATGGTATGTGGAAATTATGTGGAAATGCAGTTTTTAATGGTATGCGGAAATGCAACTTTTAATAGTATGTGGAAATTGTGTGGAAATGCAGTTTTTAACGGGATGTGGAAATTATGTGGAAATGCAATTTTAATGGTATGTAGAAATGCAGTTGTTAACGGTATATGGAAATTATGTGGAAATGCAGCTTTTAGTGGTATGTGGAAATGCAGTTTTAATGGTATATGAAAATGCAGAAATGCAGTTTTTAATGGGATGTGGAAATTGTGTGGAAATGCAACTTTTAATGGTATGTGGAAATTATGTGGAAACGCAGTTTTAATGGTATATGAAAATGCAGAAATGCAATTTTAATGGTATGTGGAAATTGTGTGGAAATGCAACTTTTAATGGTATGTGGAAATTATGTGGAAATGCAGTTTTAATGGTATGTGGAAACGCAGTTTTAATGGTATATGGAAATGCAGAAATGCAACTTTTAATGGTATGTGGAAATTATGTGGAAATGCAGTTTTAATGGTATGTGGAAACGCAGTTTTAATGGTATATGGAAATGCAGAAATGCAACTTTTAATGGTATGTGGAAATTATGTGGAAATGCAGTTTTTAATGGTATGCGGAATTGCAATTGTTAATGGTATGTGGAATTGCAGTTGAGGGTACAAATAGTGGAATTGTGGAAAAACAAACAAACAAACAAAGAATGGCAAAAAGGTTAAGGAAAACAGTGAGTTTGGGATATTAGAGTTGGGCCGGCACGAGAACACATCCCCGCACACCCCCCCCTGCGGCTTGTAAGAACAACTTGGAGTGGGAGAAAGAGCTGGGGGCCGGAGCCTCTCGCTGTGATGTGAAGGGTGCAGTGCTTGTGAATGGGGATGGGACGGACATTGGAAGTGAGAATAGCCGGCATCTGCAGAGCTGGGGAAACCCGGTATCAGTGTGAGCACTGGAAGCCTGGGGAGAGAAGGGAGTGAAACTGAAATACAATGTTAGTAATGGCTGTGATGATGAGAGTTTGGGAAGTGAAAAGGGCTTGGGAAAAACAAACTGAGGAATGCAAAGTTGAGCAAGGTTAACAGGGATGTCCTTACCTAGAAGAAGAGGTAAGGGGAGCCTGGAAGGACTCAGGGAGAGTTCCACCCTGCCAGGACTGAAAGTAGCAGGGGAAGCAGGCTGAAGAGGTTTATTTTCTGGTACCTCTGGGTGCGTCTTACTGTTACCCGTAGATGATTTTTGTAATAGTTGTAGCAGCTACTGGCAAGAGAAGTTTACTTTTTTTTGGACCAATTAAATACAGGCTAGGAGAACAAGTAGGAATATATAAATTCTTGTACATGCCGGGTTCTCCAAAACGATTATTTGGGCATGACATGTTAGAATAGTTGAATGTAGAGATTAAATTCAGTAGAGACGATTGGACCTACTTGTCAAGCAAGAGCAATGGACTGAAAATTTTAAGTCTGGCTTTAACACAAACTGGGAAAAGCAATGTTGTACTGCCAGAAGTTACGTAAATCCTACATTGGGTATACACAGGATTGCAGGCATCAGGGATGCCTGGCAGAGCCAAAAATGCAGCCCAATGAAAGTTAAGTTAAAGATGGGAGCCAGCCCAACCAGGGTAAAGCAATGCCCTTTGAGGATACAAGATTGTAGGAGGATAAAAGAAATAAAAATAACTTTTTGGATTTTGGATTACTAATTGGATAGAAATCCAAATACAACACCCAATCTTGCAAATGAAAAATTGGATGGCAAGAGCCATAGTTTGGTACAAGGTTTGAGGGCAATTAATAGAAAAGTTGAATATATACAACTCATGGTGTATATCTTTATTAACCAAGCTAAGGAATAAGCAGGTGGGGTTTACCGTTCTGGACTTGAAGTACACCTTTTTCTGCCTGGTTTTGCCAAAGAAAGTCTAAAATTATTTGCCTTTGAATAGGAAAACTCAAATATGGAGAAAAAAAAAAAAAAAAAAAAAATTAAATTAAAAGTAATAATAATAATAATTCAGTTAACCTGCACAGTGATACCCAGGGTTGTGAGAACAGCCCAGTGATTTTTGAGAACTGGTCAACTCGTGAGCCTGAGATTTGGGTTCACCATCTCACAGTGGAACTTTACTGCAGTACGTGGATGCTACAGTTACAAAGGACTGTGTGCAATAGACTGTGAGCTTGCTGAATTTCTTGATTTAAATGGCTATCAAGTTTCTCAACAGAAAGAACAACTGATCAAAGAGAAGGAAGCAACTTGCTGAACACCCAGAACACCAACGCAGAGCTGCCTCCAAGCCAGCAGTGTGTGACTGCATGGAGACTGTCTGTGCAAGTTGGTCAGAGCTACAGGAGGAACCGTTGGACGATGCTGAGGAGTCCTGGATTCATCGACGGAAGCAGTTTTGTGAAGACAAGGAAACCGTAAGGCAGGACATGCAGTAACTGCTACTGACAAGGTAATTGAAGCAAAACCATTACCTGTGGGGACTTCCACTCAGAAGGCTGAAATAATTGCCTTGACAAGAACCTTAAATATATGGATGGATGCTAAATATGCTTTTGGGGTGGTACCCACTCGTGGTACCATCTGGAAAGAGCAAGAATTGTTTACACACAAGGAAAACAAATTCAGCATGATGTAAATCTACCAAAGAACATCATGGCTGTTATACATTGTAAAGGACATCAGAAGAGTGACGCTGTACAGGAAACTGGAAATATGATGATGGATCAGGTGGCAAAACAGGCAGCTGAAGGAAAAGAAATTGGTGAACGGCTTTAATTCCAGACGGTAAACTTGAAATATCTGAACCTTAGTCAAAACCTATAAGGTACTCTAGAAAGGATAGGAATCTAATTAATGAACGGAAGAGAGCAAGCTGACAGATGGGTGCATACCCAGATGGACACACTGTTGTGCCCGTTAGTATTGTATAGAATTTGGTTCTAAGGGAACATAATAAAACATGGGGGGTACAGACACCAGAAAGTAACTGTACAATCCTAGTACCAGGAACAGGGTACAAGTGGGGCATGTTGGAAAGGGAACCTTCCAGGACAACAATTGGAAATTGATTTTTTTTAACTGCCAGGAAAAATGAGGGTTTTGATATATGCTAGTTCTAACCAATACCCTTTCAGGGTGACCAGAAGCATTCCCTTGCAGGACCAATAGAGCCAAGAAAGTAACCAAGGTACTTTTGCAGGAGATTATTCCAAGGTTTGGGTGTCCTGCAACAATACCCTTCAACCAGGGAACTCGTTTTATTGCAGAGATTGTCCAAGAGGTCAGCAAGCATTGGGAATAAATTGGCAATTGCACACAGCACACAGACCACAGGCGAGTTGTCAGGGAAAGGTACAGGGAGGATCCAAAATACCCAGCTCTTCAATAGATGGCTTAAGAGCTGGTGCAGGCGCAAGAATTTCGGCTTTTTTGACCATGGGGCAATTTACACTGCACCTGGCATGATGGCTGCTGATGCATGCAGCCTGTCCCTGAGGGGTAAGAGGATCTTAGCTGAAGAATTAGCGGGACTCATTGACAGGTCTTTAAACTAGGAATGAAGGAGGGAAGATTTAGGTTAGATGTTAGGGGGAAGTTCTTTACTAGGAGAGTGGTTAGGCCCTGGAACGGGCTGCCCAGGGAGGTTGTGGATGCCCCGTCCTTGGACGTGTTTAAGGCCAGGTTGGACGGGGTCCTGGGCAACCTGATCTGAATGTGTATGTTTGGTGGCCCTGCTAGGCAGGGGGGTTGGAACTACCTGATCCTTGGGGTCCCTTCCAACCCGGGTGATTCTGTGATTCTGTGATTCTGTGTGAGTGGTCAGGGGGAAAAGATGAACTGTCTAATTAAATCACAGGTTGTAAAACTGGGACAGGAAGCTGGACTATCCTGATCACAGTTGTTGCCTCTGGCTCTCCTTAGTACCAGAACAAAACCTAGAGCCAAAGAGGGGTTAAGTCCTTTCAAAATACTGTACAGAAGGCCTTATGTTGTACAAAAGGGAATTTCTACCCAAGTAGGGAGCGAAATACTAACTGAGCATGTGATAAGTCTGCAGGAATAGCTTTGAGAAAAGGAGAAACTGGTTCTAGGAACTAGAGCCCAAGGCCTTGATGTGGCTCGATAATATGTATGTAACAAATCTCTTTTAAGATTCGCCCCTGGAACCAAGGTGGGTAGGTCTGTTCCAGGCGCTGCTAACATCCCACACAACAGTGAAAGCATTGTGGATACATCATACTAGAGTTAAGAAGGTCCCTCGAACACAATGAGAACTGAAATCAGCTGGACCCTTAAAATTGTGAATCTAAGGATAGAAATGTGGGCTCTTGTAACTGTTAGAAATGTTGATTTGATGAGTGCAGCATTTGATGTAAATACTTATGTATCTCTTGTGACAAACACTATTACATATCAATATTGTTTGGTATGTGGGTAAGCTAAGGATTTAAACTTTTTTTCTTCTTGTTGTTCCTGATGATTTTAAGGCAAGAAATCAAACTGTTGCAGGGTTTGAGTCACTGCCCTGGTGGGTGATGATCAACAAGAATGTAGATTGGGTTAACTACATCTGTTATAATCAATGGAGATTTACAAATTATACAAGGAGTGCAATAAAGAGAATTGCAGGACAGTTATATGCCACAAGTAGGGTGGCCTGAGAAAATAGGATCTCCTAAGATATGATAAAGGAATGTATATGTAACACTGGGTACCCGTTGTTGCACCTTCATGCCAATAACACAGCTCTGGATGACATAATAATGAAGGCATTGCAAGGGCTTGGTGCCACCCTTGGCAATGAAGTGGTAGAAAAAAATCAGGAATAGATACTTCTGTCAGTGGATGGTTGGAGTTCTGGTTTGGTAAATGGAAAGGGGTGACTGTATCCACTTTTACTTCGTTGATAGTAGCAGCAGCAGCCTTGATGGCCACTGGTTGCTGTGTTATCCCCTTTGTGAGGGGACTAGTAGAGTGATTGATAGAGCACTACTGAAGCAAGCACTAATGGAGCTATTACATTTGGATAAAATTATGGTATTGGAGGAGATGGGAGATAAAGAAAGTGAAGAAGAGGGCGATGTCTATAAAAGTGAACCTTAAAGAATTGCAGAAATCAACAATGTATAAAAAAGAAAAAGGGGGGAATTGTGGGAATCAAGTGTTGTTTCTGCATTAGAATTGTATAATATTATTTTTATTTTATGATCTCCGCTATCATAGTTCCCAGGAACACGCTGTATATATGTGTATATATGTACATTTTGTCATACACACTGCAAGAATATCCTGCACGAGAGCAAACCAGAGAACAAGCCATGGCAGCCCGAGGAAGCGCCTGACATTGGGAAGGCCTGACATCATCCCCCAGTGCTCTTTGTTTAACGATGATGACTTTAAAGAAAATCACCATATCAATAGGACAAGGAGAGCACCGAGACATCTTGGAGACAACAGGATGACTGCTGACTGGCACCAGATAACAAGTAAATAACAAATGTAAACCTTCTGATAAGATTGTGAACCTGGAGTACCCAGCCATTGGGGAAACAGGGGAGGGGGAAGGCAAGGGGGAGAAAACAGGGTATAAAGGCTGTCATGTTGTGTCCATAGGCGCGCTCCTACTTGTGGGACGCCCGCCATTGCAATCGCGAATAAATTGTGCTTTTATCAGAGATACCGTCCTGACAAAATTACTTGGATTATTTCCAACACTTGCAAGAAGACAAAACAGAGCAGTGTAACAAACATATTTCAGTCTCTCATCTTTTGCGCTTCCAGATGGCTGTTACAAAACACAGACATGGTATATGCCTGAATCTGAAACAGATGACATAACTGTGCTGGTGGATCATCTAACCCTTTTGTGTCTGGACGTTATGTCCTTTGGGTGCATTACTAATCCTTGCGGCTCTCCAAACTGGATTTTTCTTTAATGTCTCTTTTTGTTAAAAGATCTGAATGGCTAAATGGCATAAATTATTCTTACTGCAGCCTATTATAGAATATGATCACAGAACTGCCACCAGATTTGTCTCCTTCAGATAGTGGAAAAATAATATTACGCTCATCACTCAGCCAAGAGAAGGAATGGGTCCAAGCCACACCAGCTTCCAGCAACTCAGCATCGTGGATGCAGATGGTGCAAGTACTGTAGGATATACACTTAGTTTCAGAATGGCCCTAAGAACTGTGGCTACATTTATAATGCTTTAAATCTGATGATAAAAATCAGTGTAGCATATCTGCTGTGGGGAGGTGGCGGCCCAGAAATGTCCTGAAGGGCAGGAGTTGGGCATGTAAAGCACCCATTTGAGAGTCAAGCTGGGACATCCATGAGACTTCTTTACACAAATAAATAACTTATTTGTAGTGAAGAGAATTATTGTCAGTAATCTTACTGGTGCTTTCAGCAGTTACTGCATTCTTGCACTTCCTTTGTAAGTGAGACTGTTCCTAATTGGGGAACTGGAAGCTGTTTTCACAAGACTGCAGGATATGATGCTTCTAAAAAATCAATAAACATAATAACATGTACAGTAAAATCTAAGTTAGCAACTCTAAATTAGAGAAGGCTATTAAGTCACTAACCCTAGGAGCTACAGAGAACAGGTAGTTAATTAAAAGTGTGCTATATTTTTACAAAAGGGGGAAAAAGAGATGGAATATGTTTTCATACAATGATTTTAGGATATGTTTCTGGCTAGTGTTCCCTACCTCAGCAGGAGTACAGGCAGCAGTCAACAGTGCCTGATCCTGCTTTCCCTGACAAAATTGCAAGCTGTCACTGGTTGCAGCAGGAGCAGGGCTAGTCTTTCTTACAGTGAATTACACCAATTTACTAGGCAGCATTCCATTTGAGCCACACTGTGGATCTGATTACAAATGGAGCCTATTCAGATACACTAACAGACAGGTATTTGCAATCACTGCTGCTATATTCTGGCTAAATCTGTGCTCTGTCAACAAGAGACTTGTAAGGCAGGAAGTGAAGACAGCAATATCCCATTCAGACACAGGTCTGTTAAGAAACCCCTATTGCTACGAAGACATTTCTGTGTTTGCTTAAAAAGGGTATGTATTTAATAATGAATGCCTTTTCTTGAATGATAAATACTAAGTCTAAATTTAGGTGATTGGAAGGTATTACTTCTATTACTTCCAACTGTGTGGCTCTAAAACAACAGACTACATACAATTTCCTGAACGTATTTCTCAGAAGCAATCAAAAAAATGACTGGGTGGAGATGGGAACCTGGACAGGTCACATCCCTGATCTGGTGCATCATGTGGGCCTAAAATACTTGCACTAGCCCAAGTGTGGGAGCAGCTGTGGTGTGTGTCCAGGGCAGGACTTTGCCTTTTTTGCCTTTCTTTTGTTTTGCTAAATGTAACCTGAACTTCATCCTTCACTGGATCATCGTGGTTCCTTCACAGACACAAGTGATGGGGACTGAGGAGAGCTCTACAGAACAATAGTAAAGCACTCAATACTACAGGAAGGCATGCATGCAATAAACTCTATTCCAAAGTGTGTATTAATTTGAGATAGGGTTTCTGGTTTAAAAAGATTTTGTGTTGTAATTCATAGTAACTAATTCCTAGCCAGTGTCATAGACCGAAACAGAATCAGTTTGTTTTTCCCATGTTCACTTCTAAAAGTGTGAGATACACCCTATGGCTCTCAAGGGTTTCTGGTGGCCAAGTAGGACTTTTCAGTAACAAGAGAAGCTACAGCTGGAAATGTGAAGCTCCCAGTTCAATGTGAAATAATGGCTGCTTTGAAATTGTTCTCTCAAATCAATGTTAATGAACTAGCAGCCGTGTGCACATACCCTGAGACAGTGATTGACATGAAAAACGTTATTTCTTTGTTATCCTGGGATCAGATGTTTTGGCATTGACTGTATTTTGAACCAGTCGTGAAAGTTGAACAATACCAGCTCTAGAAGCCATTTATAGCATATTAACATTTCAAAAGAAACTTTTTTCAAGTCTCCTGAATGGCATTAATATTAAATCCTGTGGGAAATCTCAAAATGTGAATTTGCTGTGAGTCCCCTATGACAGACCATCTCCCATGAGAAAGAATGAGGGGGGGAATGTAGCTCAGCAAATTTGACAGTTTAAACATCCCCAGAGAAAAACATAACCAATGAAATTATTTTTGTGTATGTGCTGGATTTGGGTGAGGGGGATGTGTGTGTTTGTTTTGTTATGCAGATGACCACAGGCTCTTCTGCAAAGTAGAAGACAGATTTTAACAGGTAGTAAAACTGCATCTAACTTGGGATCAGTGGCATGGCAGAAACAGTTGGAAACTGACATTTAAAATAGATATCTCAGTCCTGTCTTGAACTGGGCAGTCAACACTGCAATTTTAGTGTGCATGGATGTAAGTTGTGAGGGGAGAAAAAAAAAAAGAGCATGGACTTATCTACACAGACTTGGAACTCTTGGGGCAAATGTTCCAAATTAAGAATGAAAACATTCCACAATTTACGTCAAAACTATAAAAATAAGCATTTTGCAGAGCTCATGCCCTGACTGAAGTCAGAATCCTCATCCAAAACATGCAGAAATGACTTTTAATTACTTCAGCTCATGACAAATGAAACTCTCATTGGTGTTCCATAGTTAAAATATCTGCCTTATCTTGATTTTTTTTTTTTCCCCTGTAACCATTCCCAGATGTAAGAGGTACTGTATAAATATCCACAATAACAGTGTGATACCGATTGCAGAGGACATAGAAAAAGGGGAAAAGAAGAAAGCAAAAGAAAGCAAAAAGCCTTATCTGTAGCTTTTACAATATTAATATTGTATGATGAGCCTCCTACAAAGCCCTAGGTAAGCCTGTGGACCTGTTGCACTAAGCCTCGCCATAGAAGTATGTGCATGAAAAAAACAGGCAAGGAAAATGTTCATTTTCTGTAGAACTGAGAGCCTCTCTGTCCATCCTCAACCACCTGCACCAAGGCAATGGACAGAATAAACAAAAATGATTTTCAGTTGTGCTGGTTCTCAAAACACCTCAGCTAGGAGCAGAGCTGCTGTGCTTAAACAAAAGCATTTTCCCATATTCCATATGGACTTGTAAGGATAGCTACCCCAGTTTAAGAGGTACTAGCAGTACACTGCTATGAGCAAGAATGTATCGCCCTCTTGATGGACAGAGTTTTTAGTGTTTAGTGAGTGTATTCTGTGTCTCAGTGTCTATTCTGGAGTGTGGGTGAAGTTCTCTCCTTCTGCATACTCTAAAAATGACCACTAGAACAGATTCCCTGCAGGGACTATGCTCTGAGCTACTGTATGAGGAGTGCAGAGGCTGAGTATGCTCATTAAGGAAACCAGGTTGTTGGACAGCATCAAGGAAAGGAAGAGTTTGGGAAGCAAGAAGTTGAAGCTCGCTAGCAGGAATGCATGAGGTTTGAAGAATTAAACTTTGAGAATATAACTGACACTTTCTGGCACCGTAAAATACTGAAGGCTCTTTGACCTGGTGACTATGCTATCAACTGAGACTGGTGTCAAAAACTGGAAGTAATTATTAGATGTGAAATGTTAAAGCTTTTGCAAAGGCACCAGTTTATAGTAGAAAGTATCATTATGACTTCCCCAGCAATACTATGTCAGCTTGAAAGGTGGTAGCCACAAAGCTTCATTCTTCATCAAATTTGTTCTAACAGTGAAATCACAACCTTCTGCCTAAGAGATACATGCCCACCTCCTTGACATGCTACAAAAGCTGGTTGAATATCTGAGCTAGCAGCAACAGCATCAGACAGCATAAAGAAAAAATGGGAGGTCCCCATCAAAGCACAGCCCAGCATGGGAAGGCAATGAAGCATCCAACACATTTACAGGCAGCTTCTCAGGCCACCTAATGCATGACACGCAGGAGAATGATACAATCCTAATACCTCACCAGGTGGGACATGGTGGAGAGGCTGACCCTCACTGATGTAAGACCCTCCTAATGAATGTAAGAAGGTATCTCCAAAGCCAGTGTCTGGTTGCTAATGGAAGGAGCTGACAGGCATGTCTGTAGAGACCATTTTTTATCCATGGCATCATTAAAGCTCCTGGATACCAGCAGCCTGGTGTCTGCAGAAGTTGTGTGTTTTCAGCTGCTTGTGAGCAAGTAAGAGGGTGAATGAATTCATATTTTATTTTTAAATGAAATTTTCCTCTGAAATATGGATTTGCTACACCAGGTTGCAATGTTACTTCCCACAGCTCAGTCCTTGCAACCTGATCTCCTGTAAAAGCATTGATAGCGTCACTGGTTTGCAAGTAGAAGAAAGAAAATAACTATGTCAATCTGTAGAGTACTTAAAGCTTGTCTAAAGTGCCAGCGAGAGTGCTTCCTGCCAGCAGTGCTCAGGTGTTGCTCCTTAGGTTGGAAAACTTCCCTTTTGCTATGAGAGCCCCTTCACAAGAAGTGTCAGGTGCAGAAGGAGGGCATTCCCTTGACAGAAGAGAGATGCTGATTGAGCCTACCTTGACTGTCAGAGTGCAGTACCAACTTGTGATACATTGCTTAAGACAAAAGGCACTTCAGCTGGAAGAGCAATTTGCAATAATAAGGGATGAAATCTACTTTTTTGGGATAGCTCTTGTCAAGAAAAATGTAACAAAGCCATGATGAATTTCTGGAGAATTTGACAGGCGTTTCCTGTGGGTAGGGCTCCACAATACCTGACTAGCAAGTGATTTGTGTTTCCTTACAAACTGTAACTGTAGCAAATGCTTTCACCAGAAACTGGGAGCACAGTTGGAGCTCTTCCCTCAGTACTTCTGTTGCTTTTTTCCAAAGCTGCAAGGGAATGGTAAATAAAAGAAAACTGCATATGTGTATCTGTGGAAATTGCTAACATAAGTGAGCAGGATCAGTATAAAAACATTAAAGTTAAAAAAAGGTGTTGTTGCCACAAAATCCTATGTGCAGCTTGTGTAGGTTGAGGGGAGAGGCATGTTTAGAGTTAGTAAGTTCCAGGTATATCCATTTCTGGCATGTTGTTGGATTACTGAGAGAGATCTTCAGCATTCATGTGCAGGGCAAAAAGTTATTCAGGAGAAGAAAGTGTTTTTCCAGATGGATCATAACTAGCTATGGCCAAAAGCCATAGAATCAGGTTGGAAAAGACCTTGAAGATCATCAAGTCCAACCACAACCTGACCAAATTACCCTAATAATCCTCTGCTAAATCATGTCCCTGAACACCACATCCAGGTAGCTTTTAAACACATTCAGGGATGGGGACTCAGCCACCTCCCTAGGGAGCCTATTCCAGTGCTTACCAACCCCTTCTGTAAAGAAGTTTTTCCTGATAAACAACCTAGACTTACTGTGATGCAACTTAAGGCCATTTCCCTTTGTCCTGTCAACAGTGAGAAGAGATCAACCCTGCTCTTGCTGTAAGCACCTTTCAGATATTGGAAGAGAGCGATAAGGTCTCCCCTCAGCCTCCTTTTCCCCAGACTAAACAGCCCCAGTTCCTTCAGTTGCTCCTTGTAGGGTATATTCTACAAGCCTTTCTCGAGTCTTGTTGCCCTTCCTTGGAACTGTTCCAGCACCTCAATGTCCTTTCTGTACTGAGGTGCCCAAAACTGAACACAGTACTTGAGGTGAGGCCTCACCAGTGCCGAGTGCAGGGGTGGGATTACTTCCCTAGTCCTGCTCACTACAGCATTCCTGATACAAGCCAGGATGCCGCTGGCCTTCTTGGCCACGTGAGCACACTGCTGGGTTGTATTCAGCTGACTGTCCATCAGTACACCAAGGTGTCCCTTTCCATCGGGTGTCTTTTCAGCCTCTCCTCCCCAAGCCTGTAGGGTTGTCTGATGCTGTTGTGACCAAAATGCAGCACCCAACGCTCGGCCCTATTGAAACTCAGTTAACCTTGGCCTGTTGCTTAGTCTATCCAGGTCCCTCTGTAGTGTCTTTCTCCCCTCAGGCGGATCAACACTCCCTCCCAACTTGAGAAAGAACTCTATGTGTCTTCTCACTGGTATTTAGTCCTCTTCCTCAGTGAAAGCTGGCATATTGCAAGACAGATGATTTTCCTGGAATTTTTTTGCAGTACTTCACACTTCCCAGGAGTTGCTTCTATATGACTGTAATAGAGCTGTCAAAATAACAGCTTGCAGTAGGAGTTGTGATCACACCTCTCCATACATGCTGGCCCCACCTCCTGCAGCACCTGCTTGTAATGGAAGGCTTATGGATGGGTCCAAATCAAGGTGACACGGCCTGTAAGCACAGGATGCATCTCAGTGTTCACTTGGCTGACCTTCCCAGAAGAGCTGTGCCTCAGATTCCTGCATACTTCTTTCTCCTGAAGTTTTAAGAATGTGGTCTCAACTGCAGTCTTGCTCTGCAGTGCAATCAGTGCCTGTCTCAGCCTACCTACTGCGCACCAGTCCCTGTACCTTCCTACAGTTTTGGTGATTTTTCTCTCTTGCTCTATGACTTCCAAAAGGTTTTTTGACACCAACAGTTTTGCTCTTTTGCATCCTGCCTTCTCAGGCTAGTATTTTTGCACTTACTGAACTGCCTGTGTCATGCATGAAACACATAGGACGCTGCCCCAGCAGCAGCTGACTGATAACACTGGGCTTTAAAAAGCAAGGGCTTCTGTAGCTTATTAGGGCAAGGAGGGTAGAGTTGGGATGAAGACTGGTTCAGGTTCACTTTAAAATCACTTGAGTAGGCTACTGAGTGCACCTTCAGAAAGTACTCCCATAGGCCTACCTGGCAAGGGAGAAGGCAACACCTCTGTGTGAGTGCAGTGCTTGTTCTGCCATGTCTTTACCCCAATGATTATTGGAATTTGTCACACCCAAGTCACCTGCCAGTAAAACTGTGTGAAGTTGAATGGGTGGAAACAACAGGGCAAAATATTTATGAAGGGACTGCAATCACCATCCATCAATGTCCATTAGTGTTTGCTTGGAGACATCAGTCTTTTCTTCTTCATTAAATATCTTAAGTAATCCAAACATTTCTGTTTGCAAGGCCAGCATCTTATGCATGAGAGCAGCATCTCTTGAAGGCTAAAGCTGTAGGCTGTGAAAGTCCAATATATTGGCTCAATCAGATGTTTAAGTATCTCTGCAGGAATGATTGCTGTCATTTAATTTGCTGATTAGTGTTGTCATATCTATTTGTAGAATACAGTATAATTTATGGTGAGATCCCCGGAGGATCTTCAGCAAATGCTACAAGTAATTGAATCTGCTGATTTCTGAAGGTCAGATGAAAACTGAACATTATTATGACACGGATTATGTGGTGATGTCACCAGATAGCTTTACATTTCAAATTCGCATCTATTGATTGTTGCTGTAGACTAACCCTGAAAAAGACGAGCGAATAAAAATATGAAGGAGCCTAACTCCTGTTTAGCAAAAACCTGAGGTAAATTTTCAGCCCTTTCAGAAAAAAACTATACATTTCTTGAAGAGATGAAAAGTGAAGGAGACTTGTACCACTGAGCCAAAGGGGGAGGAGAAGCCTCAGAGAGGTAATTTAGGGAAACATCAGGAAATGGTTTGGGTTATCTTACTCAAGCAGTGGCTCACTGAGCAGCTATGAGGCTGAATGCTACAACTCCCACACATAGCTATGATGCCCCAAGCTGGTAGTGCTGCATTCTGCTTCTGTTCCAGCAACCAAGCAGATTTCCCTTAGCAGTAAGACTAATTTTGTCTGAGTTGTAAAAATGAGGTCCTCCAATTTGGTTTGAACAGACTTCAGAGTTTTTCTGTAAAAGCTGAATGGAAACAGAGTGAAGTTCACCTGGCGAGGTGCAGGGATGGCTGACTTCTTAGGGCACTAGGTTACAGCATCTTGCTAAAGAAATGGTTTGCCAAAGGAACAAGGCTCTAAGTATGATGTTGAATTGTCTGCACCAAAAAATGCTCAGCGATAAGGAGTGGGTATTTCTTCTGCAGAAGGAAAAAAAAAAAAGCCAAACTTCTCCATTCTCCTAGAAACCCTTTCAGCTTTCTGGTTTAACATAGTTTCATCTCCTTCCCCAAAGGAACTTCTTGTAACAAAGTCAAATAGAGATTTGTTTAAGGGGGGGGGGGGGGGGGGAGGGAGAGAAACAAAAAAAACTTGGCATGCTATGTATAGGCAATACACAAGGAATGGGTTGAAGCAGTTTGGAGAGAATATCACTAGAAGGCTGCTGCAAGCCACTGTACCCCGTATGGTGCATAACAGCAATTCATAGGGCATGCGTTGCTGACTTCTTGAAGCAACTCCTATCCACTGATGCTTTGCAGAGGGAAAGTTGGGCTGGGTTGATAAATTCTGCAACCAAAGTGCTTATTAAAAAGGATAAATGTGAATCCACTTGCAAAAGCCCCTCTCCAGAATGAATCAATTAGGTTGTTCTGTGCTTTTTCACTGCAGGAGTACTTGTGTGCTGCAACTTTTCTCTTCGGCTGCTCTGTAAATCATCAACCTGGATGCTACACAACAACTCCATGACCTGCTAGAACAATAAACTAGGGCTTTAAGGCCATCCAGGCCCCAAAGACTTGAGCATACACATTTCTTTGTGTAGCCTAGTGACAGCAGCATGGATGTGCCCAGCACTGAGTGCGTGTTGGTCTGCTGTGATGGAGCAGGGCCTAGATACACACAGACACTTCAAACAGAAGCAGCTGTTAGTGAGGCTTCCTCTCCTTGGGAAGACACTCTACTTGCAGGTACCAGGTATAGGAGCTACTGCCTATAAATCCCACAGACTTTGTGGTTTCACCAGCAACTAGGAAGGGAGCAGTAAAAACCTGCCAGGTTGGTTAGAATTCAGCTGAGTGACAAGGCTGTGGAAAAGCCACCTGAAAATAAACAGTCAAATAATAAAATGCATGAGTGGCCTCCCAGGGTGAAGTTGGAAGAGCCTGTGTCTCCAGTTGCGTGCAATGCCCCCTTTCTCGCTTTCCTGTACTGAGCATGGGTATTTGTGGGGGAAAAAAAGAACAAAAAATAGGGCGTTAGCAGAGAGAGGAATAACGTGGCTATGTGCTGTTTCCCTGTCTGCATTTGGCATGCGACTGGCAGTCCATCTCTGACTCCAGGATGTGAGGTGCAGCCCTCCATGCTGCTGCTGCTCCTGGAGAGAACGTTTCTCTGTACTTCATTTATTTTGTAAATGTCATAAACTCTGAGCTACTCTATGGCTCAGGGCTGGGGATGCACGAACATCCTGGGAGCCTGTTGTGTCTCACGGCATTTCTGTGACTAGCAGAACAGGGAACCCATGGTACAAACAGCACAAATGGGTTTTCTTTCCCAAGCATCATTCCCTTTAGGGCAGTGGTGGGTTCAATCTGACAAGAGGAAGCTGTCTGCCACAACAGTCCTCATGTACCAAGTGTGGATCTGTTACATTATTTTAGTGCTCTCTGGGGAGAAAGTGAGGGCATGTGAAAACTGATAAATAACTGCTCCCAGTTCTGGGTCTCTTATATAAGATGCTGATTATAGAAACTGAGGTGCACAGGAGTGGGACAGAATGCAAAGATCAGACTTTTTAAAGGAAAGTAGGTCTGGGTTTTTAGGGGGGAAATGGAAATTACCAGCCTTCATCGAGGCTCAATAAATTCAAATAAAAGGGTGTTCTGTTGTACTAGCAAGTCCATCTTGGCCACAAAATGAAGTCCAAGAGTCCTTTGCTGAGAAAGTACCACTTGAAGAAGAATTTTATGTAGGATTTCTCTTTAGTGATGAGATGATGTAAAGCAAAGCCAGCTGAGAACAGAACTGAGAATAAATGACTTAATAGCACAAAAGCTAAACAAATATTGTTCCAAAGTATCCTACTATTCATATTTCTTCCCAGGCTTGAATCACCACAACTGCACAGAAAGCAATTTTGTTGTCAACCTGGCATTAATATTGGTTAGTGAAAATTTTTTGCTATGTTTTCCTTTCCTTCCTTTTAACTCCAAAATTAATACTCAGGACAACTCATAATCCTAAGCAGAAAAAGAAAACATTTTATACGCTACGCTTAGGCAGCCAGAAAAGAACAGGGTTTGGAAAGTGTTAAGGTAGGCTACTATTTTAATTCTATGCACAATTGCACACAAAAATAGGGAAGGGTTTTGTAATGTAACACAATCTTGGTGCAGAGAACAGAACATTAGTTATTTGCCATCTCCTTCTCTTACAAACACAGACTGTAAGTTGCCAGTTCCCTACAACTGTTTTATTATAACCAAGTTATGAAAGCTGCGGGAATGGAAGTGAGCTTTCTATTTCATAATGCTAGTACCCAAGCCCCCCATACCCTTAGCATAACTGTATCTATGTTATTGTATGTGTGCATTTACAGACTGTGGTGAATGTCTGAAGGATGCTCTTTAGTATGTCCTATTAATGAACTGATCAGTCTCATGCACTAAAAAGCAGACATGTAACAGTAACCCAATTGAGTTGCATTTCCTCAGTTGGTTAACCTTACTGGATTTCTGACCACTACATTGGAAGCAGCATCATAACTTTCTTTGTAAGTATATTTTTGATGCATAAGTGATAGAAAGTGTCTTTCAGAAAAATTATTGTCTTAATGTAAGATGTCAGGTTTGAAGGAGAGGGCTAGATATGGGAAAACAATAAGTAGGTGGCCAGGTGCTAGCTAATAGGTATGTTTGCACACCAAAGGTATCTGTTTCTGGGTATTTTTTCTATCACTCATTTCTATTACATACCTAAATTTGGAGTGTACTTCCCATGTAAATTCAGGCATGAGTACAATTCCTGACCTGAGAATCCACTTGTGTGATTTTGGTGAATCCTTCCTTTGAGCCAAGTTCTCTCTCATCTTAATTAGCAACAGTTTAAGTTGCAGTTCTTGTGCATAAGGCTTGCTCAATGAACAGTTTCTACTCCAGTGGGACTCTTTACATGCCTATTTTAGTGCTAGCATTTGTCAGCGGGTCAGCACCCACTGGGATGCTGAAAAAGATCTATTCAGTCTAGACGCACATTATTTTAGATCACCCCAAGGACCGCTGTGAAGTGCTTTGCCAGCTAGTAAGCCTATGGCCCCGTGCTCCTGGAGAAGGTCTGCTGGATTGCCTCATCTGTGCCCCAAACCACAGGCGTTTCACGGGTGTTAATGGGAGTTTGTGCTCCTTGTGGCACTGCATAGAGAATGAGAAAGATGAATATGTGTCTGTATTGCAGTGTTTTCATGAGGCAGGATTGATAAATGAGAAGCAAAAGCATATTAGGGGAAGGAGTAAAGCTCCACTAACATAGTTTTTGTAGACTACAGATTGTGAGTGCTCTGTTCTGTGATTTTCCATGTGATCTTCCAAATGGTGCATTTTCAAGACAACAACATCAACAGTGCATAGCTGGAGATCTAATCCCGAAGCTCCATATGGTTATACAGGAATAGGACAGTCTTTACATGTCCATATGCCACAAATAAAGCAGAATATGGCCCCAAACAACCGTAGCCTCTTGCAAATGGGGCAGTCACATCTTGTAGTAGTGATGAACTGACATCTTGCCAAGTGACCTACAATTTCTCCTTTCTTTCCTGCAAGACTGCAAAAGGAGGAGCAAAAGAAGCAAATGCTCCTTCCTTCATATGATAGTCCTGTGGAGAGGAGAGCAAAGGGCATAGAAGTGGTGTGTCTATGGGAGTTTGTATAGGTTTCTGTGTTTAGCAATGTGTTGTTCTTGTTTTTTGTTTTTTACAAGTCATGAAAGGAGAGTATTGTCCTGTAGGTAATGAAATACTTTTGCAACCAAGTAATCCTAGGGTACAAAGAAACCTTTGTGTACTGGCAGTTCAACCACAAAGATGGCAGAAATAGGTGCCCTATCTAGATTTTTTGAAAAAGGATTATATTTATTGGATAAGGTGAGGTTTTGTTAGCTAGGCCACCTTATTCCTGCAGGGAATCCTAAGGAAGAATTTATGTTAAATGTAATTTGATGATAATGATACTTTTTTAATAGAGCACAGAATGCTGTTCTACCGAAATCTGAGTACATTTCTTCAGCTCAGAAACGCTAGTAGAAGCAGAAGGTATTTTCTACTCTATTGCAGGTTTTATTTCTTACTTTTTTCCCTACTGTATTTTAATATTGATTTACAGACTTTACTTACACAGCTATCCAGTTCCTCTCACCAGTATCTCTAGACATACAACTAACCAAAACAAGCTTGCTATGTTCATCAGCTCCATACAGTACAATCAGGACAATGAGAACTGAGATGTCATAAAGACTTATGACTTGATTTTCAGAGTAGGTGACGATAGCTAGCACAAGGTATTGATTTCATAAGAAGCTCCAGGTCCTCAGTGTACATTTTAAAAAGTGCCACAGATTCTCCAAAGTAGCCTTTTTCTCAATATCTACTTCAGGAAGAAAAACTGAACAAAAAATAGAAGGAGCTTTCCATCAGAAACAGATTTTTTTTCTTTATCAAAACAAAAATATGAACAGCTAATCTAGGACATCAGTAGGATCTAACTCTTGTGCAAAGTCTTACCCGATGGTTTAGTACACCCTTCAGAAAGTGTGTCATAACCTCAGTACCACAGAGATACCACTTCACTGAAAGTGTCACAAAAAGCTTTGCTAGATTTAAATAATTTGATGTTTTGGTTTTTGTTGCTTTCTAAAAAAAAATCGCCTCAGTATATAATGTCTACAGAAACTCAAGAAAACAAACAAAAATCCTGTAATATGCTTCAAATTTTCAGGTGGTTTGGGCTATATCTCTTTCAAATGTATGATTAAACAAAGCCCTGCCATTTTAACTACTCCAAATACAAATGTGTCCAGTTAGTGATACTTTTTTTTGCTCTGGTTTGCAATACTTCTTGAGATGAGCCTTAGGTTTCAAAGGGTGGTGAGCTGCTCTGCTCCCATCGCTGGGATGCAAATTCTGAAGTCTAATTATGCCATTTTCATGTTTCCTAGCTGTTCAGTGCTTTGCTTCTGATAAATTTAGCAAAATTTCCAGCTGAGACTATGGAGACTTCAGCTTAGAGCTTGAATAAAGTGTAGCTTCTTATTTTCTACTCTCTGTCTCTGAATGACAGTTAATCATACTATGCCCGCACATTTTCTCCTATGGGTTTTTATGGGAGTTTTCACTTAAAGTAGATTCATTTTCAACAAATAATTTCAAACAAGTGACTTTAATCAATATAATTATTTCATTTTTTAGTGAAACCATTTTCTTCGTTGTTTTAAAGAAGGCTTTAGTTTTGCAGTGGTCAAACTGAGTATGTTTCCTGGGAAAGATCTACATTTGCTACAGTCAGAAAGGCAAAGACAAAGGTAAACGCAAAGGGATTTTGTCTATCAAATGTGGGGTCAATTTCAGGAATGACTTGTAGTCAGGCTTAAAATACAATTTCTTGTTAACCATTCTTTGAGTTATTTGAAGAAAGATTTCATTCTGAAATCCCATTTTGAAATTCCATTTTGAAACCAGCTGTGCTGAAAGTCAACCACAGTTGTATACTGACTGCATCCTCAAAAGTTAAAACCCCAGTTTCTATTAATGTATTATTTTTTTTTATAAAATAGCAATAGCGTGCTTCCGTTGTCAGAGAAGGAGAACTTCTTCCTAAATCCATTCTTTTGGTGCAGAGCACAGTAACTACTACTGGCTACTGAACTAGCAGCACAGCACAAGAAAGTGTGCTAAGGAAAGTGCTGTTCCTCTTTGATGAGAGTTCAGCACTGGCAAGAGCAAATATGCATTAAACTTCATTTTAATCTGCTGGTAATGAAAATCTTGTAACATAACTCTGCCTTGAGGACTAAACAAGTCCTCAAACAACTGCATGTTTAGTATGCTCAGATGAGATCTGAGCTTTTAGGTGAGGACTTATAAGAAAGCAGATAATTTGAATAGCATGTTTTCTGCTGGTTGACAGAAATATTTTTACAATATAACACAGCTATATGGACTGAAGCTCTTTTTCCCCACTAACTTGCAAGCATACGCTCTAACTTCTTACTGGGATCAGCACTACCTGGAGAATATTTCTGTTTCTTCTCTGACATGGAAAACAATCTCTGAATTAGCACTCCTGCATCTAGATCCTAAAAAAGTGAGGGAAGGAAGAAAGAAAAGAAATATCCCTAAAATGTGCTTTATAAAAGTATGCATAGATCAAACATGCTTCATGTTTGTACCACAGACTGATGGCCTTTCTGTCAGCTCTCATTGGCCATCACAGGGTGATCAATTTGAAATTAATCTATAAGGGGTAGAGACATTTTATTTTCATTGTTTTTATTCTGCTTATTTTCTTCTGCTTGCCCAAACAGTTGTCGTTAGAGCTATTAGAGCAATGCTGATTGACATGAGCAGGTCATTTGGGCTTTCTGTCCTTTATTTGGATAAAGGCATGTTAGCATGAGATATGCTGGGTTTATCAGATAATGATACTTTATAGTTCTTCCTCTCTTGTCCCTTCTCCAAAGCTCCTCGACTCTATTAGCAATCTAGTCAGAAACTCGTGTGTCTCCCCTTGTTCTGCAATTTCACACACTCCTGCTACTGTCTGCTATGTTTCTGTTTCATTAAGCTTCTCTCCTCATCTTTATATCTTTTGTAGAGTAACTCCTGTCATTATGCTGGTAAGAAAATCTTTTTATCTGTTTAGTATTACGATAACCGCTGCAAGTGCGGGGCTGTTGATATTTATGGGGAAAGGAATAATGAATGAAATGATTGGAAAAAATTTATGTTCCCAACGAAGCTGCTTAACAAGCTATCAGTAAAGACATTGCACAAGTGAATATCTGCATACTTTCGTGTATTTCAAGATTTTTAATCAATATTTATATTACTAAGTCTGTATTACTGTTTCATTAGAGAAGTCTACCAATATTTCAGCATTACAATAGAAATATTTGTTTCAAAGGGGTCATTCTGAGAGAAAGTAAAAAGTAACTTAGTATTACATCAGTCATGCAAAGGCATGACACAAAGCCATTTGTATTCATGAATTTTATTCATTTAGTAAATCTAATTTCTGGTCACAGCAATTTTAATGTATTGATTTCTAGCTATGTACTTGCGTGGCAAACAGGATCTCATCATAATTCCTGTCTTGTGTCAGTAAGTCCTTTCCTCTCAAGCAAATAAAATATTTTAATCTCCATCCCTTATCATCTTTCATACAGGGCTGTGTGCCACTCACTATATTTGCTCAGCATTGTACATCTGGGTGTGTTAAAAGAAGCATACATGTGATCCTGTCCCATTTAACTGCTGTTAGCTGATGTCTTGTTGTCCCAAGCCATACCGTTTGCAAATGCACAACTTCTCCATTTCCAAGGGGACTATGTCAGCCTTGACTTATGCCTGCATTGCAGTCACAGAAGTGGCTGGACTGCAATACAGAGACGCATGAATAAGTTTGGTGACTAGGAGGTGTTCAGCCACAGCAAGGAGCTCAGTGCAGACTGATGTGATTTTTGGTATCCAGGCTACCTGAAGCATCTCTAAGTTTACTCTGCACTCCTTCATAGATTCTTGTGCTGATATAGTTTTAGTCTTTTACCTCTTCACAACACCCTCTCTGACAGAGAACATTATACATAATTCTCAGGTGTAGCAATTAAGTTAGTGAGAAATTAAAAATTTAAATGTGAGTCTAAAGGGTCAATAAAATTATGAATGTTCTATATTCACAATATTCTGTATTTCTGTAGAAAACTGACTGCCACCATTCAGCTAATTCTGGATTTAGATCACAGTCTTTACGTATTTACTTCTGCAGGTTACTTGCAAACAAATTTAAGATAGTGAAAATCCTCCATGTAACTTCAAAAATAGGAATAAGTTGAGATTTTCCCAGGTTTAGCCCATTAATCCATTGTTCTTGTATTCCTACAACCAGGTATTCTGATTACTACACTAGGCATGCTAAATAAATGTAGATATTTTAGCTATAAGTAATTCCTAGTAAGGGAGCAGTGTATATATTTAAATTGAGTAAAAGGCCAGTAGATGTTGCGCCAAGATTAGGATATAACATTTTTGTGTCTGAGATCTTCTCCTTGAAAGATTTGTTCTTGAGAGTTGTGTAATATCTTTCCTTCTGCACTGACCTCCGTGATAATGTGCATCAGGAATTTAATAATATCAAGAGAACCAGATAGCAGCCTGGGAGTTAGTACAAGGGCACATGAATAATGGCATTATTTCCAATCAGAAAATTTCTAAATTTAAATCTATTACTGAAACCAACAGCATACTGTACAGCTCTGCACCTTATGTACCTACACAAAACTGGTGGATAATAGGAAACAATAAGGCTTGAAGAAAAGGATGGGGAAGAAATGCCCACGAGTATGTAGAAGGGAAAATTGAATGTTCGGTGATATTTTGCCTTCATTTCAAGGTGCTTTTAAATATAAATATCCTTCCCTGAATAAAGTGAAAGGGTAGGTCACAACACGAAAAAAAATACATGAATAGGAAATTCTTACTTGCTTGGAGCTGTTCATTGTCTTCAACAGAGGCATTTCATACAAGGCAAGGATAGATGCTTGCACTTGCTATCTGTGTACACCATAACAAAGTGAAGGGCTAGACTTTTGCTTAACTTAAAATTATCCTCAGCAAAGCTATTGGTGTGGATCCCAAAATGCAGAGCAGTTGTGTGCAGCTACACATGTGAGCGTTTAAAACAAACCTTACTTACACATACATGTAACTGCCACTGAAAATGTTCAACAAAGTGAAATGATTTGAATGGGAATGGATTCTTGCTTTTGGGACTTTTGTGAGTAGACATGGCATAACTGGAAAGCAGATCTGTTGTTATCATTAAGGGTGTCATCTACACTTAAGAACACAAAAGTAATAACCTCCAAAATTAAGATAGCACAAATGTGATTCTACCATTTCCCAGGAGCGTCTGGCTTTGCAACTTTAGCAGTGTCTGCACAATGCAGGGCTTTTTGTCTTTTATGATAATAAATTAATTCAGCATTTACAGTCAGGGGGTTCTAAAAGTAACAATGCCAATTCACTGCCAGAAAAAAAAAAATGAGGCTTTCCCCTCCAAACAGCAGGAAGATGATCCAAAACTAATAATGTTAGTGGTGATTCCTGTATTGTTTTTATATGGTCAAAAACAGGAAGCTGCCTGACATTGATAAAAACCTCTCCTGAAAAGTTGTCATCTATATTCTAAATTATTCAGTTGACTGCATTGTCATTACATGCATACTAAACAGGAAGCAGGTTCTTAAAAGATGAGCTAACAAAACAGTGGGTTTGCAGTGCTGTCTTTTTTCTTGATTTTGTTTCTTTTTTTTTTTTTTTTTTGTGGAGAAAAGTGTTATATACTCTTTTTCACCATGTGTTAACTAATTATAGACACGAAAGATGAAAAACACATTACTTCATTTAAATCTTCCCTTAACTACTGTCGTAGCTGGCAAACCCTCTTCTTTTTAAAACACAGCTTGCAAGCTCCTCTTTCATTGTACAGAGAGTATATTGTACAGTAAAAAAGAAATAATTAAAAATAATCACTGTAACTGCCTTACCTGACAAGGAGATGTGTATTTCCAAATTCCGAGATCACTGCCAGGACATCTGCAAATGATGCTTTTATTAACTGCAAATGTAGTTTCCTCTCCTGCTTTTGTCCACAAATCCATTTCCATAAGGCTTCTCTTGTAGTGTCTGCGAAACACAAAGCTGACAGTGAGCACATGCTGTGTTAGAAAGGTAGAATCACCTGGATTTTATTAAAAGAGAATACAAAGTAGACTCACAGTGAAATACAGCACCACAAATGAGCTTCTTCTTTTTGCATCAATACTTTATAAACTGCAACATTATTGGCAATGGGAAAATGGTAATATATTTCTCACCGTTGTGAGGGGGGTTTTAGTTCTAAAGGGAGATCATGCAAAAGTAGGCTGGCGGAAGTCGCTCTTTGCATGTGTATGGAATAAACTACTCAAACTGAACTGCATCATTAAGAATAACCTTTTTTATGTATTTAAAACAAAACAGGCTTTGACTTCAGTCTTAGGTTGATGACTGGAAATCAGTACAATCTTCACTGAAGAACCAAAATTATCAGTATGTACCTGGTTACATACAGTCGCCTGTTCTTGGGACACCTGCACTCTGCTGCAATATCTGCTTATATTTTCAGCTTCCTTTAGGTCAGGGGAAGCTTGTTGTGAGTGCTAAGATGTCAAGAACAGTGAAAAAAAGTATCTCACATAATAGGTCCTCGGAGAATCAAGGATTTCAACCCATTGTCAAAGTAGAATGGCTTCGAGTCTTCCCCAGTTTTGCCTTTCTTATCCAGTCACACAAGATGAGTTTCTTTGTAAGGGGCAGCAACATCCTAAGATCAGTTCAGACAAAAGATCAAGGCTGTTCTTTTAGGAACAACAACTTTTCTTTGTGAGACCAAGATGTCCACTTGCAGCCATTATCTCTAATAAAAATGGACTGAGGTTGACTGGGTAACCAGCAGTCTTCAGGATGGCAAAGTAGGGAGCACGTACAAAATGTTTAAATAAACTCAAAGAGGATGGTCTGTTGTAATGTAGGAAACAATTCTGCAAGGTACTACTATTGTATCTGAGGTTCCAGAAAGCTATTCAAAACTATTGACTTGGGAAAGCATGTGATTGCTTAAGTGAATACGGCTCATCAAGCTCCATTTTGACAGTTCTTCACTTCTAAAATATTAAGAACCAATGATGAACTTCTACTACAGTAGAATAATACAGCATCTGGAATTCCTTCTCTGTTTCATTATGCTAGCATAATACTAAAAGGAATTATTGTTTGGTTTTCATTTTGGATGTATTCCCCTGTTCTCATGCAAACGTTAGGCAGAATTGCACAATTTAATGGTTAAGAAAAGAAAGACAACACCAGGAAAGCTGGTTTCTCACCTATGTCTTACTGCCTGGAGTTCTAAATTAATTATCTATCTTAGGGGAAAATGGATGTTCAACAGGGAATAGGGGACAGCTGTTGAAGAAGGGTATAAATAGGAAAGGATTTGAGAGCAAAAGAAAAATGTGCACTTTGAGCTAGAAATATGTATAAGGCAGAAAAATGTTCTTGGTTTTAGACTTTTTGGATGAACTTGACTCTAGTACACTGAACATATCGAGCCCTAGGTTTTTCTAGTTTGTTTTGTTGTGGTATTCTTTGGTTATACAGCCTGGGGGAAGGACAAAGTTGCACTCTCACCAGGAAGGTCACTACACATGAAGGTGTGTGATCTATGATGCTGGGGCATCCCCTGTGAACACCCTGCTCTGCAATCTGTCTTGGTGTGACACAGTGCATGTGACTTCTGAATACAAGTGTGAGAATTGCATTCTGTGCTGAAGTTATCTCAAGTTGCAATAAATATTCATTTGCCCACTGCTGCGATGCCAGTGCCTGCCTGTAGTTCACAGTGATTCTGTAGGTCTGCGTTTGCATATACACTTGATTTCCAGTATCCGTAAAGACAAGACCAAAAGAGTACAAGATTTGCAGCAGTGATTAGATTATTGCTCTACCACAAACAGAGTCCAACACTGCTCCAGATGATACGTTAAGAAGTAGGAAGTTATGTGAAAGTGTCCTTTGGGGCATCTTTACTTGCATCAATATGAACATTAAGTCCTGAAGCATATTATATATGCATATCGTATACCACCTAACCGTATCTGTGTGTTTAGACAGACTGTGACTATTACTTCAATATCCTTGGACAGACTTTCTTATACTGTATTGCTCCTGTTTTAATCAGCATCAACAACTTAAAAGCCTGTATTGGTTTAACTGAACAGAATTCAAAAATCCACAGACGAGCCCTGAGAGTTTAGAATAGTTTAAGCTATGCTGATGTCTCTTTGGGCCTGATGGAAAATCGCACAGGACATTATTGCCCATTTATTCATTCTATGAGAACAAATTTTTCTTTTCCTTCCATATCTTGATAATCATAACATCTGAATCACTGTACAAAAACAGAATCAAAATGTAGGCCAAATGATTAGAGAGAGAGATGAGAAATACTAATTTATTCAAATTATGGTTACCTAGATGTGATAAAAGAAGAGAACAGGATCACAAAGGGAACTTTATTACTGTTACATCTTTTGAAGCAAGTAAAGTTGGGAAAATGAAAGTTTCTTTCAAGGCTTAAAGTAGACTATGAAAACTGTACCACAGAGTTTCACAATAACTTCTGGAAAAAAAAGAAACAGTCAAACTTTCAAAAGTGGAGAAATACGCTTTTTTTCAGACAACCAGGAGTTCTGATTAAAAGCTTTTTCCCCAACTGTTACTTCTGTCACATCCTTTTTCTGCCAATATTTAATTGGGGATTCCATACACAAAAAGCTCTTACCTGATCTTTCCTTTCTTCAAACATTAGTGATTGGAGTTCCCTCTTTTATGACTTTCCAGATAAGTACAATTTTAGATTAGAGTTTTTCGAATGTGCCAGCTTTAATTAAGAGTTGCTAAAACAAGATTTCATACCAGCCCGGCAAGTGCTCATTGACTGTTATGAATCTGAATTATTTTTGTTTTAGTTAAACTCTTTTTCATGGTTTCTTTATCTGCATTGGCATATGGAACTTATACTGCGGTAATGGCTGTTGTGCAATATGGGAAAGAAAAATTAGCTCTGGATGCTCTGCTACTACAAACCTCACACAGTCAACTCAATGCGTTCTACAGTGCCTAGAGACAAATGTCTGAGAAAATGGTTCAGAGAAGTCAGTACATTGAGCCATCTAAGTTGAATGATTTGAAGGTTTCTCGCATTTCGTGTCAGGAGTATTTTAGAGTGTTGAATCTGGCACAATTCAAAGCCATGAGCCTTCTCTTGGAGACAGACACTTCTTGGGGAGAAGCAGGCTAATGCTAGGTACCTCAGTACAATCTTTGAGCTGCTCCATTTACTTCAGGCTTTCATTGATGAGCTCTGGTTGAATTAGGTTCCTGGCTCTGGAGATGTAAAGATTTACACTGCTTGCACTTGTGCCTATAGACTCTACAGTCAATTGTCTCCTATGTAAAATATAATATTCAGATTATTTCAGTTATCTATCCCAATATATAAATTTCAGCCCAACTAGTATAAATTGTCAGTACCTTTTGTCTCTGGCAGTCTCCTTTGCTGAAGGCACAGCGTGGTGCCAGCAGGTCTATCCAGGTTGGTCATTAAAGGCACATGAGCAAGCTCATGAGAAAAGAAACAAGAGAAAGAAACAACAGTATTTCTCTTTTACTTAAGGTCCTCCTCTCCTCGGCTTTCTGCATGAAGCCAGATAGTTGAGTGAAATGCTACTGGAAATATAGGAAGAGACATCAGTGTACACATGTTTTTTGTTTTCTTTTTTAAAGATCCTGGAGATTGAATACGTGGGGGAGGATGGTGTACAAGAAGAGAAGGAGAGTGCAAGGGGAAGTGTGTTAAGCCAAAAGAAACTGAGGGAGACTCATATCTGATACAGCTAGATCACAGGGCACTGAGCTAGGGAGTGCTCAACTTCAGCAGTAATAAGACGCCCACCCACTCTTAGAGAACAAATAAAAACAACTGCTGTGCATGAATATGTGCACTTTTTTGTTTGTTTCCCATGGTAGAGGGAGTTCATGTCACTCTTCAATTTAAACCAGCGAAATTGGAGCAACATAAAATTAATTTCTCTGGGTCTTGTTCTGTAAGCATCAATTATAATGTCTAATCTACATGAGGTGCTGCTAAGATTAGCAACCACCTCTTTATTATGCTACACCCAAAAGCATTCATGTGTGTTCAGCTTCAGATGTAAGATCATACAAATATTAATTCTGGAATCAACCAAATGTTAACAGTTGTTCTTTATTCCTCCTAAGAGTATAAACATTTTTTAGATTAGGTATCCATGTTCCACTAAAATACATTTTTAAGAGAAATTTCTCAATTAGAGCTTGACAGTGAGTAAAGAAATATACTATCAGAAGGTACAGAAGAAATAAAGGACTAGCCTTATTTACAGCAGTGATGCTGGCAATCAAGGCTTTGATACTTGGTGAAAGAATTTAACTGATATTAGAGGAAGGAGAGATGCACTGCTGTGAGCATGTAAATCATTTATGCTCTCTATTAAAAATTTACTCAATACCTACAGTTTTTGCCTGAGATGTTGCTGGAGGGGTGGGGAAGAGAGAATGGAAAGGTAACTCTGCTGCCATCTCCTCCAAGGACATATCTTGCCTTTTAAAGGACATTTAGTTTTGTTCTATATTTGCCATTTTATCAGCCTATTAATTATCTTTGGAATAAATTTGTGTATTTTTGTCTTCCTTTCTATTTTATTCCTTCTCTGTTTTCTTTTTTTTTTATATAGCAGATTGTTGCTTTTGCTTTAATGTAGCATGTTTTAACTCTTATTTTCTACCATGTCCTCTTCCTTGTCATTATTCTTTCTTTTATGTTCTCTCCTTCATCCACTTGTGCTGCTTTCTTTTTCCACAGAAGTTATCTTTATTGTATTAGTCTTTCTCCCTCCACACCTATATTTGTGTTCAATTCTTATGACTCTGTTTTCTCATTTAGGTAGGCAACTCAAAATAACCAAACAAAAAGAACATAACATAAAAAGATAAAAGAAAGCAAAACAAACACCCACTATCACTACGTCCGTGTTGTCCAGAAATCATGGCATGTGCTGGCCGTTAGCATGAGTTCCTCATCATTGTGGAGAGCACTCACAGGAAATACTAAGCCTTTATCAGGGCGAGGAAAAAGAAAAGCCAATGTTCATGGTTGTGTTCATATTCAGGCTAGGTGAATTTGTAGATTATCCATCTGCTGAAAGGTAGAGGTTCTAATTGTTTTTCTCCATTCTCCTCTGTTTTCTGGGAAACATGCTTGGGGAAGAAAGATGAAGAATGTCCGTCTTAACTCTGTGCAATGAGCCTCCATACACAGAGATTTCCCCTGTCCCTGGTAGCAGCAATTATATGGTGATGATACAGTTGAACCTGGAGCTGATCTTCAGTTCATTCTGCTCTTTTTTCTTTAAGTGATGGGGACAATCATACTTAAAGCATCAGTTACAAAAAATAATATCAGCTTGTCCTTCCTGTTAAGGTAATGCTAAGGTATTAGGAACATCCAAGTTGTCTTTTACTTTAAAAAATGCTATTGCTGTTCCTTGGCTATCTATATGATGTTTTGTGATCCCGTTTAACAAATGACGGTCCTGAGAGGCAATCTAATTTATAGCATTCTACTTACTCTCTCACTTTGGGCCTTGTTCACCATCCTTGACGTTGGCAGGGCTGACATTGAAGACACTGAAAACTGTAGGTGTTTTGTGTTGTTTAGTTTTGCTTTTTTAAGTCAAAGCACACACTTCAAATCCATTTCTCATTGTTTGTTCTTTAAACAAAATTATGTAACACTTAAAAGCATGTTTTAAGAAATGAATAACGTGATACATAAACTAATGTCAGCAAGGATAAATAAAAAAAATAGGTGTGAGTGTGGAAGGAATAACCCAATTTTATTATTATTTTATTATTTATTTATTTTATTATTATTTAAAGCTGTTTTGATTTTGTACACAGGCAGAGCTGGCACACACTGTAGTATTAAACTTACTGTACACCCAGGCTGGGATCATTATATATTCTAAAGGACATCTCTGGAAGGCATTTTGTATCTATAATTGCAAACAATGCAGGTTTTCTTAGTCAAAGCCTAGATGTACATAGTGTGATCGAAAATATTGACCTTAGGAGAATATTTAAAAGAGGAATTTTCTGGCCATAACTGGAAACAATCTAGAAATTATTATTATTAAACATCTGTATCATTCGTATGTGGAAAAACTTCAGCTAACTGACCCTAGGGAACCTACTTTAGCTGTGGATGATGCAGATGATCTGCAGAGGCCACTTTCAACCCCTCTGATTCTGTAATTACTTGTCATTGCTGTTATATTATGAAATGTCACCGTACTGTCCTATACTGGACCTCAGTAGGAGTGGTGTCGGTCTTCTAGTCTATGGACAAGCTTTGTAGCTGCGTAAAACAGTAAACACTAATTGATCGTTAGGAACTCAAGAATTACTTGGTATTTTAATTTTTTTTTTTTTTTTTTTCATGTACTAACACCTTGAAATCCTGTTAGTTAAAATGTTGCCTTCGTGATTGTAACCTTCCTTGTTTTGAGGGGTGCCTGGTATGCGTGACAGTTTGTTGACAGTGCAAGCTTGTGACAGAGCTTCATCTCCCAGATTGTTTTTCCGCTCACATCTGTACCTCATCTCCTGTAGCTTAAGAAGTGCTTATGGCTGTAAGCAACAAAACAACATGGGACAAGGGTCTATAGCATTATAGTCTTCTAATGTGATTGACATCCTCTGTAATCCATAACAATGTGTCCCAATCTTCCCACAGTCTGAGGGCAGCTGATATCTTCTCAGTATCAGAAGCTGACACGTTGGCTCCTAGTTTTTATTTTGAAGCTTTAAAAATGCTTAAATATATTGTGACCAATAATTTTTTTGATTAGCTGACTGGTGAGGCTGCTTCTGTCTCTTCCTTTCTACCCTAATTTCAAGATCCTACTCCTCATTTGCAACTTGGGAGGGAGGAGAAAAATGGCATTTTGCAAGCAGTATCAGGAAGAATTAACAGTTCATAATGGTATAGGCACAACTATAAACCTCATTTATCATTCAGAAATCATTTACGTTTCAAAGCAGTGAATTATTCCTGCATGAGCTATGTTTTCATTTGGTAGTCAAAACCCAAGCTGTAACCTTAAATAAAAAAATAAATAAAAATAATTAAAAAAAAAAATTACACTTCCAGTACTGTAGTAACTGAGCAGCAAACAAACAAATGAGCAAAATAAGACTCTAAAGCTTTCCAGATGGCTGGTACTCACTGATGTACATTTTTTTTCTCTGGAGCCTCAAAACATGTTTAAATTATGAAATTTAGTGTGCTTACAAGAACTGGCAAGCATTCATTAAGGTTTCAGTCTGAGAAGTGATACTATCAAGTTAGAGAACTGAAGATGAGCAATTGAGAGCTAATGTTCTAGTGCATGTGCAGAACTGTAAATGTGAGCTGTAGCATGTAATGCTGATTCCCTGGCTCTGACTTTGTGAAGGGTCATGTTCTTGCTGTTTTCTTGGACCAAATCCATCCTTGTTGGAATTGATGAAACTAGTGAAATTGCACCGGTAATTTATCTGCCTAAGTTCACTTCCTTAACATCTCCTGCACACTGTCTCTAACTTCTGCTGAGGCCAGGTGACTTGATGCATGTTTCACCTGCTTCTGGCAGTGCTTGGAAAAGGAAGGCAGCTGGCACACACCTGGCTGTGTGCCTGCAAATCCCTCAGTGCTGCTGGGTAGACTCACTGCCCTACAAGTAGAGATCCTTCCTTTTCAGGAAGTTGTCTGGAGTTAGAGATTGTAGTAGCAGATGGTGGAAAGCGAGGATGAGTGGAGGATGACTAAGATGGAAACACAAATAGTAGTGTTTACTGTTTGTTTTGAATATATTCTGAGGCTAGTCATGTTGAGTTTTCAACCTGGGATCGACTTGGCTAGCAGGAAATATCTTGTTCTCTAAAATCAGGGGAAAAACAGCCCTGTGAGGCAATGGTGGGCACAAAGATTGGAAATATGCCTCTGATAGCATGTCTGTACTTCAGGGAAGCGAACACCTTCGTTTGTGTCTCAGCTCTTGCTGTCTGCAATCACCAGAGTCTTTCTCAGGCTCCTTCAAGCCCATCCAGTGTAAGTTCTTAAGGGTCAGGAGATAAAATCCTGTTATGCAGCTTGAGGAGAAGGCCATTGACTGATTAAGGCTGCTAATAAGGCCATCACATTTTGTTTCTTGTACAGCTTGTTGTCCGTGTGATGTTGTCCGTCACTGGCCTGATGGTGGAAATTACTGCCCACTCCTCAGCAAGAACATGTTGCTTACTGTACATCAAGACACAGGTTTAAGGACCATTAATGTAGAGAAGAGATGCAACAATTTATTTTTATTTGTTTTAAAGCCACTGGTAGCCTTCTAGTTACCCTAGTACCCCTGGGATCAGTAACAGTATTAACCATTGTGAGATACTGCAGAGTTGATCTCTGTTCAACACTAGACAATAGACAAATCACTTAGAATTACTCATCTGTAGCTTAGCTACTCCAGAAGATGATGTGGCAACTATTCATATCAAAAAGAAGAAGACCGGTAACTGCAGTTGCTTGTGTGAGCTCTATGCATGCAGGGGACCCACTAGCCATCCATTCTGCAGTGATGTCAGAAGTACCTTAAAAGGGACCTCCTGTAACCCTGTCCCACTGTTCCTCAGTAGGTTGCATTAATGCCACATTCTCGCTGCCCCTACCACAGTAACATCCTGCAGAAAGCAGATGTATTAGTATTCAAGTGACCAGCCTGCTCTGCACCTACCAAAGTGTAGCTTGTTGTCTACTTGTTAAAAGTGGTTCCTTTGGGGCTCAACCAGCTGCTGTCTTCTGCATTTGTGGACTCCTGCCATGTGTCACTGCTAGTAAATAAATTAAAAACAACTGCTGATAATCAGGTGAGTAGATAAAAAGCAGCACAGCAGGAGCTGCGCTTAAGCCTGTGCAGTGGATATGGTGGGACTTCTTTTTAATAAGTCACTGTCCATCAAGTCACTATCATGTAATAAACTGCAGATGGCTCAGCAGTAGGTGGCATTAACATATTCAGGCCTCTCTGGCATAGAGGTGCCCTGCACTGTCCTTTCCAGTGTCCCTCTTTGCCAGCAGACAGCCTTGTGCTTTGTCACTGACTGTCAAACAAGGTGAACAACTCATGCTTGCTGTCATACAAAATACATTTGGCTGACTCCCAGTGGGCTTGCACACCTTCATGGAGAAAAACAGTCAAGTCCTTTTGACGTCTCTAACTTTTGCAGTGGTACCAGAGGAAAAATGTGTCAAGCAACAGCAGAATTAAAATACCAAGGCTGTTCAGGCAGTTTGCTGATGTGATCCTTGTTTGCTATCCAGAGTCACAGCCTGAACACTCACAATGTCACTTTCAAGGGACATCTCTGATGTTGGTGCAGCATGGAAAGCAACTGCGTGCTCTACATGCTCTTAGACTTGGACCACACAAATGACAGAGATGACATCAAGGCTGACTGCACTTCAGTAAGACCGATGATATCACGCCACAATTTCTCAGGGAAGTTTTGAGAAAGAGAAAAAAACCTAAGCTCTAGAAAAGGAAGAACACAAAGGTATGCCAACAGGAGAGAAATACAAGGTAGTGTTGTTAGTTAAGTCAGCTTTTCTGGAAAATTTAAAAGAAAATACAGAGAAGATTCTGTATAATTTGACATAGGTCTGGAAGGAAGCTTCTATTGCAAGCAGAACATCGTATAATCCTTGATAAAATCTTGAAAAAGAACAGACTAAAGGGTCTCTATTCTTCACTGTGCCAATTGCATAGCTGCTGCAAGTACTTGCCACTAATGCTCTTAGTGAGTGTCTTCAAATTTCCTGCTTAATATCCTATCCATACATTTTATATTAAACCAAATGACAAGTATGGAGATATTAGAATACTGGGTGTTGAATAACTTTTAATGGTACTGAAAACAAGGAACAGGCAACAGCTAAGCTAAAGAATCAACCAGAAAAATTCACAGATTGGACTACTTTGTCCTCTTTTAGGGTTTAACTCTCCCTTCAGTCTGGAAAATCCTAAATTAACAAATCTTTGCATTTTTCATTCATACTTAAAGAAGTTCTCAGCACAGATTTCTTACAGTTGGTTATCATGAAAGCTCTGTTTTTGTCTCTGCTGCATAATCCAACTTCTAGAGAAGTCTTCTCTAGCCACATGTTTCTGTTCTACTGCATTCAGTAGATTTGGAGTCCAAGACTGAAGACAAATATGTTGCAATACAATGAGGAGACTATTTAGTATTCTGAGTAGATTCCCACCATGCTTTTGAGCAGTAATATTCACTCAATTTAATATGTAAGACATCAAAAACAATAATTGCATTGCTTGTCATTAATATTTTGTCGTAGGCAGAGGAGAAACATTCCTTATGTTCCCACTTGTTCCTATTCATGTGTTTTTGAATGTGTCTAGCTTCCTGAAAAGCCTAGGAAGAAGCTAATTATCAGAGATGATTTTATTTCATTATGAATCAGGGCTAAGATACTGGAAGAGATCTTGTTTGTCAAGCAAACTAATGCTTAATAAGGCAACTTCAGTTTTTTTTATATCAAAGCATTTGGTATGGCATGCGTCTGCAGCACAAGTGTATCACAGCTGACATAAATGATCAGAATCGTGAATGGTCTGGAACAGGATGGTATTCACAGATGTGGAAAGTGAAAAATCTTGTGAAAAATATGCTGCAAAAAATGAAAGTTTCAGAGGAAAATCTCTCCCATTATGCTGTGTCCTGTCTAACCAAAATACCTGTGTAGCCAAGCATTTTGCAAGGGAGAGCTGGTAGTGACATCTACAGTTAAAACTGCCTCGCACTTTCAGTTTTTTTGCCAAAATTTTAACTGCCCTGACTAAAATATTCCAAGCTTGCTGTCTACCTCAGGCTGCAATAAAATGGTTCAGCAATGCTCAAGAAAGAGTTATGGGGGGGAAAAAAAAGGCATTTTAACCACAATTATTAGACTTTGTCTCACACACACACACACATATATATATATATATATTTTAAAGAAGACAAAAAATCAATGTATTTTTTCTTCAATCTGCAATTGAGTTCTTGAATAACTAACTACAAGATTGCCTTTTGCGTTAAAGATAGACAGACTTGGCTGCAATATAAGACTTGGAAAAAACATTGATGTAAGTGGATGCTTTGGCTATTGACCAGAGATTTACCCATCAATATCAACCACAGTACTGTTAGTGGCAGATGATAACACATTGGATGGAGCCCTTTGGCAGAAGTCCTTTCAGGGATTTCCAGCATGCAGAACAGAAGTCCTGTTGCTACAAGCACTGTAGCTACTGTGCACAGCACTGAGCCCAGGGTAATCAAGCTGTATCAGAGGAGTATCAGTTTGAGCCATCATCCTAATGCAGGTTCTAGTAGGAACCAAAGGCAGAGTGGTCATCCCCAAGTACTACCTGTGACATAGGAAGCAGTTTTTGTGCAATGTGCAGTATGACAGCAGATGAGTGTTGAAAAAAATAACTAATGTTCTCTAAAGCTTAGACATGCTGAAGACTGTGCTTGAGGAAAAATGCCTTGTGTTGCCAGTTCTGAGCTGACTGCTTAACTATGCTTTGTTAAGCAGACAAAATGTTTCTTAGTATTTCATGTCAACATATTTCTACCAGAAACATCTAGGCTTAGAAATAATGAAGTTAATGATCAGATCTAGAGGTGGTATAAATCGATAGGAAAAACAACGCATGGTAGATCAACACCGGCTATACGGATCTTGTCTAACTGTGAGCTAATAGAGAACAACTACAGCTTCCATGTTCTCACTGAATTTTTGAACTTTACATACCTACCGTATTTCTACATCTAATACACACTTTCAGTCACTGAGTATGGTGATATCCAATGAAAATTTTGCCTTAGGAGAACCTGAAAAAAACCCACAACAAAAAGCAAATTCCTTTGTGTGGATATTCTGACACATAGTAGGTTTGTGGTTCTAAAGTGTCTTGCACTCTGATGTTAGGTAAGAAATGAAAATGGAAGACTCCAGTGACTTTACAAACCTATCAAAGAATGCATTTGGTAATTTTTCTGATTGAGCTAGTTTCTTTGAGGAAAGCTGTAATTTTTAGCCAACGCAATTGTGTGGTGTGGCTTCCTACCTCCCATGGAGGCAGCCATATTAAATTCTGTCTGCTTCAGCTAATCGCTTCAGAGGTTAGATCTTCTACTGTATTTCCTGCAGCACTATGTTTTCAACTTACGTGAATTATTAGCACTGCTCACCTTTTCCTAAACCTTCTAAGTTGCCAAGGTGCCATCTTCAGCACTGACAGACTTTTACATGTAATCTTTTAACACAAGAACTGAAAAACGTCCTGCACTGAGAAGTCCTTCCAAGTGAGGAAAATACTAATATTTTGCAAGGAAGAAAAAGAAATGGAACATCTGTATCTTGTCCACAGCAAATCAGCAACTCAATTTAAGAACAAGCTTGAAGTTCCCAGATTCATTCCTAACTTACTCCAAACTGGTTAAGTCACACATTTTTTTCCTCAATTCATTGGAAGCACTGCTGAAGTCAAAAGCATATCGGTGGAGAAGCAAGGATGAAAGTGTCATCATCAGTTGCAGCTTGTTTAGAAGTCTAGTTTATAAACAAAGTTGTACCACAACAAAACTTGTAAAGCTGGAATTGACCTAGGTCTGTGGGCTGACCCTATCACTTAAGGCTCCATGGGAGACTCTCTGATCCTCTGTATGGCTTTATTTCCATTCCTTCAGATGCAAAGTCCACTTGCTGTTAAAACTTACATTGTCAGTACCTGCAGTATTCTTGCAGAGCCACAGCCCTGATAACTTCCTTTGACCACCTAACTTTCAATGGTCATGTATGTGACTTCAGAGAATGTGCATGAGAACAAAGTAGGGCCTTTTGTAAAGAAACTGTACTTTCATTAATTCTGAGATAATACTCCTTGTCTGCATTTCAAGTGGTTACTTAAACATTTCAAGTCTCTACGTTTTGCTATTTGTGTGTGTGTAGTTTTAAAAAGATAATAGACCTGAATTTAATCCTGGAATAAAATGCCCTTGCATAGATCAGCCATGGCATATTGTCATGCAGAAGCCATTCTTGTGGGTGAAGAAGAAATTATGAGAAAAGGCAGATACCATTAAGAACCAGAATACTATCTATAGTTAGAACTGTTGCAAGATCTAGAGGCCTGAACTCAAACCACACAAGTTTTCTAGTGAGAGTCAAATAGTGTTTGCTAGCGAGTAAGTCATTATACATCATCGGAATTAAAATAATTGTCATTATTACTTTTATCTTTTATAACAATTAACATACTCCAAAACCAATCAAAAAAACATGTCACTCATCACCAACAGCTATGAAAAAGACATGAAGTGTATGTACACCTTCATATCTATACATGCAAATCATGGAGTCCCAGCAGTTAGAAGAGACCTCAAGATATTGAGTCCAATCCCAACTGCTCAAGCATGTACCCAACAACAGATTGCACAGGTAGGCATCCAGATGAATCTTGGATTCATCTCCGTAGAAGGAGACTCCACAGCTTCTCTTGGCAATTTGTTTCAGTGCTCTGTCATGTATCCATTTCATTTATTTAGAGACAAATACTTCTGGAATGACAAACAAACCCTTCTTCCCTAGCCCCGTGTCCATCTCATGTTAAATCTAATGTCCTCCAACCTCACTGGCTATAACTACTGCTCTGGCATTCATCCATCTCATGCACTTCTCATTCCTGTTCCTTCGGTGTTTTCTTTATGCTCTTCCTTTGGCGCAATATACCTTACCTAAGCCTTATCTGGATCATTTCCCTTCATATATTTCTGAATACCTACTTTTACCACTATGCCTGTGAGGAATTTCTAATTGAGTAGACACAAGCAAATAAAAACATCCGCTTAGAATAACACTTACCTCAGTGATAGAAAAGTCTCAGTGGGAAGGTGTGCTGTGCTGATAGGCAGTCCCAGAAATTATGTCACTGTTGCTTTTGCTCTCTTCACCTCCTTTCCATGGCAGCTCCAGGAGCACCATATCAGCTCTCAGAGGCAGAACAATTTCTATCGTATTGTGGTACAGCGTTTAGCACCAATAGAGTTCATGCTAGAACTTCATAGTTTGTGGTACAGAATGATATAAACTTTGTCATTTGTCTGTGGAAGTGCTTGCTGCTGTGCTGTCAGACTGAGTAGTTCATGGCAGTTCAACACCTTTATGACAATCTAGCAAAATTAGTTTTTCTATGCTTGATTTTTCAGCTCTTTCTCCACAGCTTCCTCAGTTTACCCCAGGTCATGTCCCCAAGCAGGGTCAGCCATCCTTTCTTACTCCCAAGTGCTATCAGAGGTTTGGTGTCAGTGGCACTTTCAGGTGGCCCAGCCCAAAGCCCTGGGAGGCCAACCTCAGCAGTTTGCTAATGATAAAGTCCAAAAGGGTGGCTGCAGACAAGGAACCTGCTCTGGTTGTAAAACTCTGCACTTTGTTTGTCTTTGTGGGCGTTTATGTTTTTTCTAGATGCGGAGGAAAAGACTTGTCACAAAAAGCCAGAGGAGGGAGGGAAAACTGTCACTGGGCACGCAATGACAGCAAACAGTGGCACAGGGAGCAGGGTGTTACACAGCCAGCAACGTGGCAGTGGTCTGCAGTCAGGCTATCTGCAGAGGGGATCCCACATTCCTGACTGTGGGTGCACCCAGAGGGACCCAACACAGGCCAAGCAAGCCGAGCTGCTGCTTGCTTCAAATGAACCTCAAGTGGTCCCACTGCAATTTGGAGACAAAAATTCGAAGAAAAATCATAACAATATAAAAAGGCAGCTGACCTCACAGCATGATTTAAGGCACGGCCAGAACTCAAGATTACCACAGAAGACTTTACGTGGCGCTTTTCACACTGGACCCTTTCTTTCATGATCATCTGTGGGCTCAGATAGTCGGCTCCTGCAGTATGGTAACGCTGTCTGCAAACCTTCCCTCAGTCTGAGAGAACCGGGGTTCCACCACCCCTCTCCCCAGTCTTTATTCTCCTCGGCGGTGCATTCCTGTCAAGCTCGGAAGGCCCGGCCGCAGCAGGGAACGCGGGGAGGGGGGGCTTCTTTCACGCCCATTCAATCGCCTTTAAAAACATGTAGTAAACACAGTCACGCCGGCACGGGCATCCTCGTCGAAACACCGCCCACGCAGACAGTCTGTGAGGCGTATGCGTGTACATACATACACATGCCTGCGTGCTCCATAAGAATTGAGCACGGCCGTGCGTGGGGGCGGCGCGGGCGGAGCTCCGCGCCCGCGGCCCCGCCGCCCACTTGCCATGCGCTGCCCGCGGCCCTGCGCGGCGGCGGGCGGAGGAGGTGGCGGCGGCGGCCGCAGCCCAGGGTGCGGAACGCGGTCCGGCTCGGCCCCGTTCTCCCAGGCGGCGGCGGTGGGGGTTCCCCGTTTCCCTCCCGCTCCTCTGCGCGCTGCGGGGGCCGAGCCGGGCGCGGCGGCGGCGGGGGAGGAGGGGAGGGAAGGGAAGAGAGGAGGAGCCGCCGCCGCCGCTGCGAGGCGGGCGGGCTGCACACACACAGGCAGAGTGTGCGGAGGAGGAGGAGAAGGAGGAAAGAGGAGGAGGTCGTCGCCTCGGCGCGGCCCCGGCCACCCTGCGCAGCGCGGCGCGGCGGGGCCGGCGGCGGCGTGCGCCCCGGCGGCTGAGGTAAAAGGAGGCGGCGGGCTGCGCGCGGGGCGGCCGTTGGGGGCGGCGGGCGGCATCGCGTCCTTCGCGGGGAGCGGCTCCACAGCTCCGGGCCGTAACCTTGGGCTCCCCGCTCCGCCCGCCGCGGGCTCCGGGAGATTCCGGCGGCCCCGGCCTCGGAGGAGGAGGACGTCTGCAAGCATACGTCTGTCTGTCTGTACGTGTGTGAGACTTCCTATGGGTGTGCGTGCGTGTGCGACTGGGGATCGAATTCTTCTCCTCATCCTCGCTGCCAGCTGTGAGGCTCCTTGTAGTTTCTGAGTGCATCCGGATTTTGTCAGTGCTGGGCGGCGTGACAAATGTTTCTGTGTAGTGAAGTATAACTTTCTTGTGGGTTATTTTTCTTGGTTTGTTTTTTTTTTTTTTTTTTTTCTCTTCTCTCTTTTTTTTTTTCTTTCTTTGTTGTTTCCTTCTTTTAGGAAAAAAAAAAAAAAAAAAAAAAAAAAAAAGCAGGCTCACCTTTGAAGGCTCTGGTTTGTTTTCTTTCAGATGAATTGAATGGTCTCTCGGGATGCGGTGCCTGGGTTGCCCGTGTATGTGTGTAATTGGCGCAGATGTTTGAAGCCGCTTTCCTAGGGGTAACTTCCACAGCAAGGTGCAAAGCGGCGTTTCCATTTTGCCAGGAAGGCTGTGCACCCTGTTTGAAGCCTGACTTTGAATTATGTACAGTCAGGCACCTGTTACTTGATGCCAGTTATCCTTCCCTCTTGCACTTATCCAGCTTTGCTTGTCTTTATTTAATATCTGAAAATACTTAGCAGGTATTCTTTTATGCTGGCGTCTAGTAGAAACCTAGGAATCTAATGTGTTTCTGAGCTGCATAATGCATCTTTGTTAGGTAATACTTGCTTAAAGGAGGATGATTTGGGGAAGTTACAGAATAATCTTCATCTCTTAAGGAGTTTATATAACATTGAAGTGCCTATGGGGGTGCATCTGTAGGAAAGACAGATGGGGCTATGCGGAATCAAAGTCTTTCATGCCATAAATCCGTAGTACGGTGCAAAACGTTCTCGTGATATATAAGGGTTGTTTGCAACATCAAACTTCACGTTGCACTGTGCAGTCTTCCAATTAATAAACTGAATTAATATGTAGCGCAGAGAAAATGTTGCGTTTCTGATTCTGCAAAGGATGGAGCAGATTCTTTCGTAACACGTTTGTGTTGGTGGTTGGATTCTGTTGTTTACAGCAGTTTGTACAAGCTGGCAGCATTGCTACAGGTTATTTTCTCTAACTTCTAAAAGTGTAACGCCAACAGTATTTGCAGGCTTCCTCTAGAGAAGGGATATCTAATATTGCTGTGCACCACAAAATAATTATTATGTAGAGCTGAGCAATTCTGTATCATAAAGGGACAGTTTCTTAATATGAGTTGGGAACAGACTCATTTCTCCCTGTGGTTGGTAACTTTGTAAAGTAATTAAAATAAATTACAGATTTCAGGGATGAGAATTCTCCTCCCTAGCTATTACTAATACTACTTTTGCTTCAGATGTCAGTTTTGATTCATCTTGTGATGATATCACTAAAATCTAGGTATTAATGTGGAAGTCAAGCCTCTGGTGAAAATATAACTGCGTGTAGCTGTCAAAATAAAGTTTTGAGATCTGATTTGATTCCTGGCTGTGGATACGTACTCAGTAGAATAACAAAGCCTTTTATTTTATAGACGTGCACCCACGCAAGGGAGCTTTGTTCTAAAACAGTGTTCTCTGTCATGAATTTATGCATAACGTACGCTCTGCTTTTTCTTACTGTGCAGAGAATAAAGAAACTTGAGAGGGAAGAGGTAAATACCAGAAGGGGGGGAAGAGAGGGATTTCAAATGAATTTCTTTTACTGATGCAAGGAATACCTCACTGTTATATGCCACCCAAAATCACTGGTTGTGTTCAGCTTTCCCATTTTTCTAAAATAATGGTGAGTTGTTCTGGCTTGGTGCATGCTACTGGCTTCCACTGCGGACTTTGGCCATTTGTTGCACTAATATCTGGCTATGATGAGGAACTTGGGGCTATGTTGTGAGTCTGTTAGATACTTGCTACAGCTTTATAGGAATTAATGACTTCATTTTCACCAAGTTTACATACACCGTTTTGAATATTTCCAGGGGTGTAATGTCTATGCTGCTTGAAAAAGAAATGCAAAATAAATTTTTTTTTTTTTTTTTTTTAGCCTTGTCCCTTTTAGTGGTTGCCTTGCATTGTTTAGTGGTTTACCTTCCCTCAGTGGTTTTAACAGCTCAGTTGCTATTCCTTCCTGTTCATAATTTGAAGAAGAATCAAGTCTGAGAATGCTGTGTTCAGCTTTTTCCTTAAAATTGAATTAATCCCTTTTCCAGTAGAAAGAGCGAAAGGAACAGGAATTATTACCAGAGCACTAAAAACAAGAACAAAAACTTTATCCAGGCATTCTACCTAAGAGTTATGAAAATTACTACTACATAACTAGTTATGAAAATTGATACATCGTTCTTTTTTGGATAAGATTTCCTCAATAGTTTTAATCATCAATCCCATTAGATTTAGAAAACTATTGTAGAAATACTTTGCAAGTAAAAATTTCCATTAAAAATCTCTGGTTGGTTGTTGGTGAGGAAATCATTATGAAAGGTTGCATAAGCATTATTTCAGTGTGGCTAAGCCTGGGCTTACTCCCATTCTCTAATAACTAGGTGCATTGTGCCACTTCAAATATTGCAAGTTTGATAGCTTGATTTCATTTACTAATTTTGCAAGATGTTTTATACATTTAGTTTTGGGAGTGCTCTTGGATGTCATCAGAGGTTGCACGTGGAGATATTTATGATGTAAATTATTAAACTCTTTGAAAGCTTTGTGGTGGTGTGTTTTCAAGGTTTTTTTTTTTTTTTTTTTTTTCTTCCCTTCTGCTGTTTGGGAATTCTGAGAGATGCTTGTGTGCCGTTTACCACATGAAGATGACTTGTGTATACATCAAAGGCTCAGATAAATGTTATTCAGGCTTTCAGAGCAGGCTTTGTCTTTTGCAACAGCAAGAGGAGCACAACGCAAAAAAAGCCCAACAGACTGTCTGTAGACTTGATTTTGCTGTGTGATCTTAGACTTTTATTAACAAAGATCTGATCTGTAGTGAGTTTGAATGTATGGGATGTGCACGGTATAAATACAAGAAGCAGTGTGCTTTGACGCTAACCTGCTTTGCTTCTCTGGTTCTCACCCAGTGAATAGTAAGCTATAAAGATCTGTTTCACTGTTTCATACCCACCTTAGTGGTTTCTGGAAATTTCCTAACTGTGGGTAAAGCCACTTGTAAAACTGTAACACAACAGTTTCCCATCCATTTTTGGAATTAACTTACTGTGCCTATTAGTAAATTCCATGTTTGACAAGGACATACTTTACTTATCTTGCAGTGCTTAGAGCAGAGATGCGACTTTATTAGTATCAGGACCAGCATTTCACGGCTGTTCTCGCAGCAGTAATGCCCAAACTCTGTAGTTTTGAGGGCACGGAGTAACTTATATGAGGCAGAGAAATAGTGCAGCACTGTTATGGCTTCAGGGATTCTTATTCAGCACCTTTCTGGATAGCGACTTGTTGATCTTGTGCCTGCAAAGATCCTGCTGGGATCTTGGAGTAAAACTGGTACTTTCATTCCCTACTTCTGAAGACCTACATCAGCTTATGTAAGGCGGTGAGGCGCTGCGGTTTCTTTTGTCAGTTTGTCTATAGGAGCCACAGTCCATTAGGCTGTTACTGCTGTTAATAGGATGGTGCAATATCTAGGTATCATCCGCTCAGTGAAGAACTCATTAAAGCTGCACCCAGGCAACAGCAAAAGCCTCTCGCCTTCTGGAGAAGAGTGAAACAAGTTCTCTCTGCCTTTCTGCTGAAGAGCCCAGCCTTTAGGCAGATTGTTGTGAAGTCATACTGGCCTGTTTGCCTTGTTACTAGGTTTTCATGAATGGTATTTGCCAATGTTTTTAATGCTTTGTTTTACCTTTGGAGTTCTAAGAAACACCAGTCAGTCTTTTCTGTGGGAGGGAACCAGGGAGAAATGCAGGTGTCAATGAAAGACTAGGCTGCCGTAATGTAATCTAACTGCTCCTTAAGAAGGAAAGATAAGGTTTCCGTGTGGTAAATCCACTTGGCTCTTTAATGGCTTAAGTTTCTGTCACTAGTTAGGCCATTGCTTTGACTTCTGTGTTGCTTTCCACTCTCCCATTGCTGGCAACCGGTGTTCAGCTCTGACTTGATCCTATCCCACCAATGTCTATGAGCTGGTTGTAGAGCACCAGACATGATAAAACCCATTGGGGATGGAAAGGTCTCATTTATCCTCTTGTAGAGACCAACTTGTTGAGAAAGTAGATAAATTTGACTAAATCTGATTTATCAGACTTTCTGCAATTGGTGTGTGCTTTCTGGTTGAAGTTCTACTCCACAACCTGGCAGTTTGGTATTATGTCTCTCCTCTTCTACCTGTTACAGTAAGAAATGATGGAAACTCGAATTAAGAATGTGATTGACTGTCATATAGATAAAATTTTGGTCTTGAATTTCATTTTGTATGGAAGCTATTATCTTACCATAATGGTAGTGAAACTCTACCCTTGGAGAATAAAGGGCTTGTTCTTAAAACAAGAGCTTATTTCTTAATGTAATGACAACTTGTAACTCTAGGCAGCTGAGTTGAGGCAGTCTGTTTGGAATGTGGTCTGTTGTGTAGCCTGTGGGCATCTTGAAATCAATACTGATGAAATAGCTGCACAACCACACATGTCTGACCTCTTATTTCTGAAGAAGTTGACTTAGGGTCTCCCAGGTTGTGACTTCTATGCAAGCTGACCTTGCAGTTGATAGCTTCAGAAGGGGACGAGAAGTTATAAAGGTGTAGGCTCTCAGTTCATGAGCGACTGCTCAGATTAAATTAGCAGAGCAAGATGTCAGATGTTACACTGATAGATTTTTTTAAATTCTGTGAAATGCTGTAATCTAGACCATTGGTACTTGTATTTCTTTATGTGATATGATATGAAAATATAAAGAGAACAAATATATGGATGTAATTCACCTGTCAAAGTTGTATAAAATGCTTTTCTACCTGCACTGGAGAGAAAATATATATTCCACTAAGAAATATTTGAGTGTATTTGATTAAGTAGGAAACCAGTATGAGAAAGGTATTACTGCACACACTGTTCTGGAAGCTGTAGATAGGTACTGCTAGAAAAGGAAACCAACTTGAGCACGCATGCACTTGCAAATTGGAAGTGATCAGTCAGGAGGTTACTGACAAATAAAGGGGGCAAATAGAGAAAGTTCTTAAAAGGTTAAGAAGCAGCATCTCCTGGCTTCCAGTGATCTAGAGATTCCATGATCCTGTGAAGAGCATTTTGTGAAAAATAATGTGCGATGTCAGTGAGATATAGGCTGTGGTTTAACAAGATAGGCTGGATAAAAGAACTTCTCATGACAAAGTGTTGGCTTTTCCTCCTTGATCTTTTAGGCTTCATTCTGAACTGTAAAAGGTTTTCTGTTCCCTTTTTCTCCTCTCTCTTCCTCTTCTTTCCCATGCTTGAAATTACCACATATCTAATATCTGTGTTTTGGTTTTCCTACCAGAGTGATGGTGATGTTCATTATTCATGTTGCTGCACATGCTAAACTCACTGCATGTACAGATCTTTTTTAGTTTCCCCTTAGTTGAGACTATATTCTGGATCCAAGATGCTTATGTCTATTGCTGCCTTTAAATATCTACATGGCTGTTGCAGCTGCTGAAAGGTGTCATAGTAAATGGAGTTGGTAACTATGATAAGAACCTATTTGTTTTGAAATATATAAATTAGAATATGATGTATGCATATATATATATATATATATATATATATACATATAAACCATATTTTGATGTTGTTACCTTAATGCAAGTTGTTTTCTTCTTTACACAGAAATGATTAGGGCATGTAACTTTAATCCAGAATTCCTTTCAGAAGAGTTAGTGGAAATAGAAGATGGATGATTTAATGGGAAGTACGACATAGAGCCATGGAGTGGTTACTGTGTCTGACTGATTTGGTTTATTGAAACAAACAGAACTGGATAATCTTTCCTATGAATGGTCCTGATCAGGATAGAAAAAGCCTTTCTAGAGAAAGGGGATCAATCTGTGGTAGGTTTGTTTGCAGAGATGATAGTGCAGCAGAATTACATTAAGGGAGAGGTTGTGGCACAGTCTGGTGATGAAATGGACTGTATTTTGTACCTAAACTGCCTCTATGAGGTACACAGGGGGTGTCTGATGATTTACTGTTTTTTTTTCTTATTTTCCTCCAAACATAACACTTGAGGACTGGTGCAGATTTACTGGGCTTTCTGCTGGATGCAGAGAACTGTACTGCATGTCTGACATCAGCAAATAACAGATTGAGCAATTACTTCTTTCTGATTGTACAGTTTGCTATTTGTGTACCACTTCTCTAGCAAAATATTCTCAGGAATAATTGTCATGTACTAAATAACAAGGGAAGATGGAATGTGATTGCAGGTATATCACAGCAGCTTGCAAATGAGATGCTGCAGTCTGGCATAAGACTTGTTAGTTGCAGCCTCATGTGACTGCTTCAGCATCACCCACTCAGCTTGTGATTTTCACATTGGAAATCTTCTGCATCTGCATATGCTGCAGGTGCAGGGGATCTCTTGGAAATTCCCCTCAGCCTGTGTGCTGTCACTCACATGATGCAGCCTTGATTGGTGAATTCCTATGCTGAAGCAGAAGGTCTGTGTGTCTCTGTCTGAAAGAGGAGAGTTGCAATATATGAGAATGACTGAGGGCTCAAGCAGGGCAGTCAGAATGGGAATGAGATTCAGATCCTTCTCACTGTCCTGTAGAGATGTGGTGCCTTATTGTCTTTTAGGATTGCCCTGCTACAGCTGTTGTCCAAAAGGCTCTTCTGCTTGCTCTAAAACTAAGAGAGCTTTGCAATGTCTTCATCCTGTGGAGAATCTGTTGCTTTTGTAATCTTTCTGCCTCCGTTCAACTTTATAGTGATTCCTTCCGAATCCTTCATACCTGGCAATATCTGTTAAAGTCTGGCTGTTCTTTTTGCTGATGCAATTCTTCAGCTATGAAATGCACAAGCTTTTTATTGACCCGTGAGTATAGTAGGTGGTAGGGAGCAGAAGTAATTTCTGAGGGAAAAACTTTGCCTAGGTCAGAACAAAATGGGCCGCTTTTTAGTTGCAGAGGTTGCCTTTTCTTATATTGTTACTCTAACACTGCTAACCTCAGGCAGTTTCTTATCTACGTGGCTGTGTCCTAAAGCATTACATACATTTGGGCCAGTGCTTTTTTTTTTTTTTTTTTTCCTGCCTGCCTGCTGCACCTTCTACACAGAGTGAGTGTACTGGAATCTGCAGATATGCTGAACCTGGCCAACACATGCTGATAAAATGGTCTCTTTTGACATGTCCTAATGAGAGCTTAAGGTTAACCTGACGTCATTTAAAAGTGGTTTGTAACTGTGTGCCATTTCGTGTGTGTGTCTTTATACAAGAATGTGTCTTAGAGCTGAATTAGCCTTTGTGTCAGGTAATGGAAGAAGTATTTGCACTGTTCTCATGGGAGTTATTGCCATCTCATCCCTTGTTAAATTAACGAAGACTCACACCTTGGAAGAGCATATGGTACCTAACTCTCTCTGAGGCATATCCAATTAAAACGTTGATGTGATGTTGATGACCTTGGTAGCTGCTACTTTTGTGAATGGATGCCTGGATTGTATACAGAGGAGTTCGAGAAGCCCAAATGTCTCTTTTCTATACTTAACTGTTGGTTGCATTTATTTTGAAGAGGAAAGGCAGCTAATAATCATGTTGTTGTCTTCAGTGAGCTGGTAGTAAATATGAATTGGTGCTTGGATTGGAAAAAGAAACAGCAGTATCAGTCTTCTGCTTTTTGGTTTTGTTTCTGTCTTGAGCTGTATGAATTCTACTGAGTAGAGTGTTTCTGTTTGTATTCAATTGGTATGGAAGGTATGAATCTTCATTTTTGCTAGTCTGTTCAAGTTCATTTAGGAGAATTTGTTAATGAAGTCTGCAGTGCAAATTGTAGTTGATAGGGGAATGAGCTCATTACTAAATCTTGATCAGCTAGGCTAGATTGTGCAGAAAAACACAATCATCCCGCATTTTCATGTTTCAGTGCTGTTCTTTTCACTAAATTGTAGTCTCATGAAAGTAGTGTTTTTTGATTATGTTGATAGAGCACTTAGTTGGTTTTTCTTTGCTTGGTTATTTTATTATGAAAAAGCTAGGCAAACAGTGCTTTCCAAGTTCTGCCTAGATCCTGTGCCGCTGTTGCTAACACCTTTACGTGTAAATGCAGTGCTGATTGTGGAGAAATCAGAAGTTTGTTTGCGGTGATTCTTTGCTATACAAACATCATGTTTGTTTCGTAAACTTTTCTTGTATTTTAAAACTCCTTTGAGATGAGAGCAGTACTTCCATGAATAGCTGTTACTTGGTGTGAAGTAAGCTAATCTAAAAACAACAACAACAACAACAACAAAACAGTAAGTTTAGCTACTGAGGACTTTTTTTTTTTTTTTAATACAATTATTGTAGCTCTTCAATTTTCAAAGCTAATTCAACTGAATCAATCTGTCAAGAAGCACATACCTGATTAGGCAAGCATAACTAAATCAGAAGTATATAAACTTTCACTGTAATCTTCACCACTTTTGCTTCTATTTCATCCTTGATGAGGTACTGCTTGCTTCTGGTATAACCGCATCGCCGCCCCGCAGTAAAACAATTGAGAATGAATATTGTGAAAGCAAAGATGTTATTCCAGCTCTCAGCTGCTTGCTTGCTCTGTTAAAAACATCTATTAAGTTGATCTGAAATTATGCGTAAAGAGATACAGGTAGCTCTTTAGGTGATTTTGAATCATCAAATGATAAATTTGGTGAGTAGTTTTCCATGATTCAAATGCTGAGCAATGCGGAGATTACTGTAAGATACTTTAAGACTCTTGAAAAATGGAGAACAGATCTAGAAATTCAAGGGCAGAAATGGCAGAGAGAATTACACTGCTGTGTTCTGTAGTTCTGAGAAGTTTCCTCCATACTGCTGTAATTTAGTGTGAGAATATTTACTGTTTTCATGTAACTTTTTTTCCTTTTAAAAATAGGGCAGGTTTGAGGGGGTTGTTTTGGTTTGTTTGTTTGTTTTTACTGAACACAGTCTTAACAGAACAAAATATAGGAGATATTTCAGTCATGTAAAATTATGTTAGATTTTTGCAGTCTTAGTTTTGGGATGATCTTTTTTTTTTTTTTTTCTCTCCATTCCTGCTCTTAATACAGAGTGACATGTAAAGGAATCATTCTTGTCTTTCCGCAGCATCTGAAGTTATGCACAATGAAGTCTTCCATAAGCAATTAGAAATTTTAACCAAGTGTGGATCATTAAGGTGTTGCTTGCCCAGTTCATCTGGAAAAAACTGCAGAAAATGTTTTTTCAAAATGTTAGAGGTAGTAATTAGCAGAGCAAGATGTGAGAGTTTTATGTTTGATTTGGTTTTTTTTCTGAGTTATGAAACTATATATCGAAGTGGTGTTAAATTGTAGATGCTGTGGTATTTGTTGTGTAGCATATATAATTATATATATTTTTTTTCCTTAAAACTGATTGGTAATTTAAATTGCAGTGGCTTTCCTGATAATACTACTTAATTTCATAAGCCGCAGCATGGAGTCCCCCAATAGGGAAGAAACCAACTGTATTCAGCAAAAAGCAGGTGCTTCTCTGTGCATGAAATAAATGTAAACTCCTAGCTGTCTTTTTGCAAAAGTTGATGATAATTCTCAGTTAATTAAAAGTTACACCTGAGAATTCTTTAAAGATGCCTGAAAATAGGCAGATCCTGTTTCACTTCCACATCTCCAAACTATCAGCGCTTCCCAGGATTTAAAAATTAAACTGTTTAAAGGCTTTGGGACTGTTTTGTTTACCCAGGTGGTTTGTAGATCAACTGGTAACCAGCGTGTTTCTTAATGACTGAAGCAAAACCTTATCAAATGTTGTTCTTCATGTTCAGCAGAGTGTTGTCAAAGTGTGGCTCTTATAAGCACATAACCTAAATCAATTTGAGTCTTATATTGAGCTGGAATTCACTTTGCACCTCATCTAAGGTGCCTTTCAGAAAGCTGTTACAAGTTTCTGCATCTGCAAGATTGATAGGCCAGAAGTGTTTGTTTGCTTAGTGGTCTATTTCTCATTGTTAAAAGAGAAAATAATGGATAAAATTACCACATGAGGAGTACATCACTGCAGATGTGATTTGTTCTGTTCACGATGCAGCTAATTCTGGGCAAAGCCCATGAGATAAGGGTTGGTGGAATTCTGTTCCTCCAAGAGCTCATGAGAAGCAGGGCATATAAATTTTAGTGTTGAATACCTTCGTTCTTTTTTGGGCTTGATCAAATAAGTGGCTGAGTAGGCCATCTCTAGCTCACTGCAGCTGGCGTTGCTTTGCCATCAGGGCTGTGTTTTGGCCTGGCTGAAGGTAGAGCAAATGTTTTCTCCTTGTGGTCTCTCCTGTTTAGAGACTTTGTTGCCTTGCTAGGTATTAGTGAAGCTTGGGTGATACTGGTCTCCTGAGTGCTTTGAAATGCTGTATGAATAGTGTTGTTATTGCTATTTTGTACCAGTCTATTCACTGCCTCTAAAAAAGTTGTCACTAGCTTAATAACACTCAGAAACAACACAGAACATGGAGAGAGAGAGAGAGAGAGAGAGAGAGAGAGAGAGAGAGAGAGAGAGAGAAAGACAGAGAGAGAGAGAAAGAGAATGAAAAGGCTGTTCTATCTAACATGTAAATTGGTAGCTTCTTTTTTGATTTTTTTTTTTTTTTTTCTTCTATCTTGACATTAGATCTGACAAAAGAGAGAGCCAAAATCTGGAAAGAACCACAGTACGCATAATAAGGAAAAAAAAGGTGATAATATTCCTGCATCTGTCTTAGAGGGCAGCACCTCCTTCCACCCGTAAAGCTTTCCTGGCATCTCAGTTGGGTTTTCCCTCAAGAATCGGAGGGAGCCATGCCATCTATGGGAAGTAAAACTGAACCAAGTACTGCATGCTGCAACTGCACAAGCACAACTCTTCAGAACTTGAGCTATAACTACATCACTTTGTCCATTTTGCAGCTGAAGTTCTACATTTGGTTTTAGAACTGAATTTGACAATTTCCTATTGGGTATACATACAAGGAGGCTCAAATTATTCCTTCTAAGGAATTAAGTTGGCTCAAGGCACATGTTACTGACTAGAACTAGACTGAAAGTTACTTCAATATCTGAACTTCTTTGGCAGAGGAAGGATGGGATCTATGTTGAAGGCAGTCTCTTTGCTGTTTGTTGATTATGAAGTCTTGCCCCACATTTTCTTCCCATGTCTCTTGGATGTAAGCAATCTGGCTGTGGTGAGAATTTTTATAATTGGATTTAATTTCTCTGTGTTTCAGGCCAGGATTTGGGTTACATACTGTATGAGCCCTAGCCTTCTACACACACTGCTCTTCTGGTCTGATTATGATAATTTTCCAGTGCCTTTCTCATCTGTTGTGGCAGTGCCTGACAAGAAAGTTGATAATCAGATGCACAGCAACCTTCCACAGAGCACCTGAAAATGATGTGTGTAGATACTTTCAGTTAAAGTCCTTGAAGTGTGAGCTCATGTACAGTCACAATGTAAAACTCAGAATTCAGGAATGTTATGCTTGGTATGATCCCCTAAGAATTCTTTATTCATGCCCTAAATTGCAAGGTTTCTGGGGCAGGGATTATGCTTGCATTATTTATTTTACAGCATTTATTGCAGTTCATTTTTTTTCTCTTTTGACCTGATTGGTGACTATTCATCAATGCTTTAGATGAGGTAATACTCTGCAGCACACTGTTTTTTATTGGAATATATGCACGATGCTTTTGTATGTAAGTTGAAAGAAATGACATCTGTGTTGGTTGGTTCTACATGCTGAAGCGTCTAAAGGTATAAAGCGGCTTTCAGAATGATTAGGACAGTTTGGTATCTTTTATATTACAAATCTTGAGTATTTTTTTCTTTTTATTTTGGCTTTTAGTGTGATAAAGAGGGCTTACAGAAGCTTGCAGCTTCTTGTGTGTTATCAGGAGGGATTCTGGTAAATTACTACTTGACCCTGTCTTGCAAATAAGAATGTAGTAAATCAGGGGTATGTACATACTATACCAGAACATACTCACAGCTTAATATATGAAGTAAAGCATTGCTCAGACTGCTTAGACTGACATGTCATACAGTATTAGAGGCCATTGTCTTTAATACTTTTGTTATGGAACAGATCCAGTTCTGATTTATAGCCCAGCAGTAGCAAGGTTCCATTCTTTTTAGTTTCAGAAGTACAGTCTGGTATAGAAAATTTATCAAGCAGTCTGTTCCCTTACAACCTTCATGGCAACAGTCTTACAGCAGAAAATGTAAATGTGCTTTTTGGTGTTATTTCTAGGTATGAGGATTCCCTGTGTAAACCTTGTAAGTTAGAGTATACCTCAGGAGCTCCATCACCCCCCCGCCCCTCTTGGCAACTGTACAGCCATAGTCTGAATCAGCAAAGCTTACTTAAAGGGACAGTCTCAAGTCAAAACCATATATATGGCTTTGTTTTGTTTTTCAAACAGTGTGCTGAAGCAGTTGCACACATGAGGTCTGCCAAAAAACATCCCTGTCAGTTTTGCAATCATTTATCTGTGTTGTTTTGGTTCTATTTTCTCCCTCTTTCTAGTTCTGTAAAAAGCAACAAAAGCAAATTCTAACAGTGTAGTTCTATGAGGAAAGCAATAGAAGAGATAAGGTAGAAATTGCTATCAAATATATCGATTGCACATCTAGAAAGATGTTTGAGCTGTATTTAACTACTTTGGTGACTTTGTAGTTGTGCACCACTCAGATGTAATGGCAGTTCTGGAAACACTTCTTAGGTATTGTGTACATGTTGAAAATGCTGCTTCCCTGAATGAACTTATAATGTGGGTAAAGGAGGAGCTTTGAACAGAATGCTTCCTCTAAGATAGAGGCAACAGAACTTAAGTGTTCACCAACTCTAATTGAACTATTAAACGATTAGACTAAAAATGAGAACTGCAGTTATAATTGTAGTCCTACTTGACTGAAAACTAAGTTATTGGTTTCTTTTTAAGCGTAGGTTTTTATTTTGGGCAACCTAACACAATTGGTGTTGGCTTCCATCGTCAGAGACTGGTTTGAATAACACCTGCAGCTCAGGGTTCCGGGTATTTGCACAGCAAGGCTCTGTAAACCTCTCTTGCAGGTGTGTAATGCTTTGATCAGCTTGCTGGACAAACAAAATCAAACAGATGTCTCCCAGTTTTCTGCTTGGCAGATATTAGTGGATAGAAAATCTGGCCAACCATATCAGATCTTTCCCCCAAGAAAGTGCATAAGATGGGGGAAAGAAAAAAAAGGCATTGTACCAGCAGTTAAATGTTTAAACTCAGTCTCAAAATGCAGAACAATGCAAACTGATAATGCAAATAGCTTTCTTGGGTGGGTTTCAGCTCCTGTGCTAGTATCTGGTAGAAATTATTTACTTTCTTGCACTGAAATACCATGCTATTTCCATCACAATTGTGCCACTTTTAGCTAGCTGGTTGCAGCCAGATTTGGAGATGGTAATCAAAGTTGTTTTGAAATGCATCTCTCAGTTTATTCCGGTGAAAACTTTTCTTTTATACTTCATATTATTCAATGACTAAACATGTTTACTTTGAACTAGATATGTGCTTTAGGTGGGTAGCAGTAAAATAAGCGAGTTTAAGCCAGCTGTAATTTAATTTCAGCTTGGTATGTTTTGTTAAGACAAGAAAAGCTGCTGGCACTTCGGCCTTGCGGTGCATTATGAAGTGACTGCCAGCCAGCCCGATTTTCCTGTGGAGTTAAAACAAATTGGAAAGCAAAGTCAGAAAGGGAAGATATATTTTTAAGAAATTAAATGTCTGTTCTGTAATTTACCACCCTCTGTTCTTTTGTTGATGATTCCTGGTTACGTAAACTTCTTTCCAACACCTTCTTCTTGAACTTGTAGCAAGGCAATTTTATTGTGGTGCAACATCCATTAATGTAAAAATTGTGTTGAATATACAGCTGTCTCTTCAATGTGTAGCCCAGTAGGAAGGAAGAACAGTATGGAAGGGAGCATTTTCCAGAGGCACAGGTGGCCTCCTGTAATAAATAATGTTCTCTGAAGTAGTTTAAAAGTGAGGAGGGAGAAATGTGAGTTAATGACTGCCAAAAAAGAGACTTTACTTAAAAACTGAGAACATCTATTTGATTCACTTGAAAGAGTTTGCTATGATTAAACTTTACTGGAGTATCTTACCCTGATATGGTCAGCTATGTACTTTCCAGTGGGTTATGGAGCAAAAAGGCTTGAACAAAATGGTGTGCCCACTCAGTGTTGTTTTGCACTATGCAATTTACCTAGTGTTGTAACTGATACATGGTTATCTCAGTAAATATTCAAGGGGAAAAGTACTGCTGCTTAATCTTTTTCTCTTAATGTTATCAAGGATTGTGGTAATAAAAACATAGATCAAAATATGCAATGTTGGAGCTGTCGGTCTACATTTTGAAACATGAATAAGAAATGAACTTTGAGTTTCTGGCACACAGGGGTGCATCCCCAAGAAAATGAATGAGCTTCAATAGGATTCATTAGTGCCATTGACTGCCTGGGCTGCAAGTTGGAGTCTGGGATTGCCCCTTCATTTATGATTTCTTTAGATATGTTGAGGAATCTTAGTTGCTCGTAGTCAGAATACACTATTTTTGTGAAAATAATTGACATCTTTGGGACATTTGCATCTAATTGAGTTGGATTCTTTGCAGTGCCATAAGTGTACTTTTGGATTGTTACTGCTTTCATATGCAGTGAGTGATTTCATAGAGCAAAAACCTCTCAGAATTGCAGCAGGATAATTTTGGTTTCAGAGAATTACTGTAGGTGACTGTAAAAATAGTGTTTGCATTTTTGAAAACGAAATATCCTCTGGAGGCACAGGTAAAAATACATGCAGGAACTTCAGGGTACCCTCAAATTCTGAGATTGAAATTGCAGATTCTTTCTTAGGCTTATTACATTTGCATACTGGTAAGAGTATGTGGTATCTAGTTTGCATTGCACAAACACTGCTGTTTTTTGCTTGTTTTAGATGATGTGGTTTTATCAGATAGATATAACTCAGTCACTGTATGAAATTGTCTGAAAGATTCGTTTTGCATACAATTAATTTTTGAGAGCTTACCTAACTTATTAATTAATATGTTTTTCATAAAATATGATTTCTGTTGTTCTTTTTTTTTGGGGGGGTGGGGGGGAGGAAGGGGAGAGTTCCTGTGAAGGTGGTCTCCTGTTTCAGGAATACATTCTGCTGAATATTGCTCAGTAAGCACCAAGTAGTTATACATAGTTCTATCCAAAAGTAATGCCTCCTACTTATTTCTGTGGAAACTACCTCATAGGAAGAGCACAGTAACAGTATTTGATAGAGCAAATTGTCATCTGCAAAACATTTGTCAATGTAGTGACCACCATTAGCTTTGCATTTTCGTAAACAGCAGCCTGCGTGCCACACTCATAAAAGTTTGCACTAGCTTTCACCAGTGCTGAAAGCACACCACACATTGCCTCACTGTGCCCACATCCACTGACATCTCTCTAAACGTTCAGCAAGCATTGCTGAGTGTCAGTGGGTGCCATTTTTTCTGCTTGGAGGAATTCAGTGATACAAATCTGCTTCATACACATTTCTGTTTCAGATGCCATTTTGTCAGACTGCCCCTCAGCTGCCATCTGCCAGACTGCAGTAAAATGTAACAGTACTGGTAGGGAGGTACGACCTCTACTGCCCTGCCACCGACATCTGCCCTTTGATGTCGTAGGCCACCATAATAAAAAAGGAAACATTACTGCCAGAGCAGCTCTCCTATTTCTCAACTATACGTACCCAGCTGCTGAGTTGAGAAGTCTCTTAACTCATGAGTGCATGGCTGGAGCCAGATGTGGGACTAGAATTTACTGTGTATCACACAAAACGCTAGCAGCAGGTTGTCTGCTTTGTTTCTGACTTAAGTCAGTGAAGCTAAATACAAATGTCCTTACTTGTTCTGTATTGGGTTTTCTGTTGTGGCATTCCTGTGGCAGAAATGGATGAAATTATTTTATCTTTGTGTTCAAAGTTATTAACAAAGGAATCTTTGTTTAGCTGTTGCTTTTATCTGTGTCAGTGAATCATAATGTCCAGTTTTCATTTACTTGGGAATAGGCAGCTTCAAGCCCTACTGCCAGTACTATCCAGGTCAGTATCAGTGAAGAAAAGGTATGGAGTTATCTGGTGATTGAAAAGGCTACTGATCTTGTGGATTAGTATGTGAAATGTTCCAGAAAGATATGCCAGAGGCTCAAATTATGTAATGCTTTGAGCAGGAAGCCACCAAATTGTGTGTAGAGTGTGTCGCCAGCACCAGACTGATGTCCCTGGCAAGGCTCCACAGCAGGAAGGAGCTGAGGTTTCTTAAAGGCTTCAGGCAAGAATGAACAATTCAGTACAATGGCTTTGCTAGAACAGTTTGCTCCACTGAAGACAGGACCTGGCAGTCTTGCTGTTTGCTGCTGGGAGGCAGGGGACTGACATAACAGTACTTTGGTATGGTTTCCTGCCCAAAAGTGTGTATCAGCTGGCACTCTCTGCTTTTTTTATTATTATTACTTGTTTTTTATTTGCAGATCCTGAAAAAAAAATTGCAAAAACCCAAACTTCTTCAGGAATTACATGTACATGTTGTTGCATAGGGAATGTAGGTCTGTGAAATTTAAAATAAATAAATGTGTTTAACAGTAATTAACCAGCACATAAACTATGGTTGAAGACTCTTTTTGGCACAAAAAATGAGTGAAGGTTTTGTAGGTAATGACTATTTTAGAGTAGGATGTATTCATGCACTAGAATCATCGTGGTTAAATTAAGATTTTAATGGTCTTTTCTAAATTGGGTAATATTACACTGCTTTTAATTAGAGTCAGGCTAGAGGTCCTTATTGGAGTTGTAAAGTTTCAGTCTCCCAGCGGGCAATAAAGGCAAGTTCTCTTCAATCCCTAGCCAAGTGTTCTTAGGTGGGAAACTGCAGGAGGTTTCCAGCAGTATGTTACTGTCGCATCATTCTCCTTGATCTTTTCAGGTAATGATGGGTAAGAAAGAAACCTAATATCATTGCTGACAACATTGTTTTCTTCTGTAATAGCTAAGAAGTAGAGGTATGGGATCTGCTGGCAAACCAAGTCTCAGGGAAAGTTGTCCCTCACCATGATGAACCATCACAGCTTAGCTGGGAATTTTGCAAACTGAATTCTCTAGTAATCTGCAAGGGAAAAACTAAAGTATGCTCATCTCTCCCCACTGTGTGGCAATTCTGCCGAGCCGTACTTTGTATTAAGCTGACACAAGACCAGTCAATGAACAAATCTTTCCTTTCTGAACAGTAGTTCAGAACTGCATAAAAGCTTTGTCTGTCTCGATGTTCATGGCACTTCAGTAGGAAAACTTACAACTGTATTTGATGTTCATGGCACATAACAGAAGAGGTACGATCCCAGCGGCTGAGATTTGGCATTAACAGGTGTTCAGAGAGATCTTGACAGTAATTTTTGGGTTGCTTGGCATTCTGTTAGGGATAGAATTTTTTGGTGAATGCTACAGTGTAGGTTTTAGGCTATTTATAAAAAAAAAAAAAAAGTATAACCACACCAGCACATGCTGATGTCTTCAGATGTGCACAGGAGCAAGACTCAGCTCACTTACCCAGACTGCGTCACCTGTGCTGTACAAAACTATGAAGTGTAATGGCTGTGTTTTCTAAACAGTTTTGAAAACAAATTGGTTTGCTTTCAGTGGTTCAGTTTTGTCTCGTATTTCACGTACACAGATGGACTGATGAGAGTAACAAGTTTCTGCAGTATGAACTAGGAGCTGCTCTTGATTTATGCTAGAAGCTTATTGTGAATACTAATCTATTTATTGAATTCAGCATGTACCACTGCTGCTGGAGTTGCTTCATTCCTTTTATCCACAAGGAAGGCGGATTATTTTCCTGCTGGAAGAAACTGTTCTTCTGTGACTATGTAGGGTCCTTCTGATTCACTCAAAAAATGTATTTGTACATTCACAGCAGAAGCTGGGTTGCCAATTTCTTTTCCTGTAGTGAAGAGACCGAAGTTAGCAAAAAAGTTTCTTTTTGCTGTAAGGCCTGGTCCACTGACAATTACATATCTATGAGGACACCTTTAGTTAAGAAAGAAGGAAGAGAGAAGACAGTATCAAATACAAATAATTGGATGGCTAATTTGTGAGAGAGATTCTGCTTAAAATTTGTGATACTACATTGTTGCTCTTAATTTTCTGAGCAGCTCTTTGTGGACCCTTAGCAGCAATCTGAGTCCCCAGGGTTCTGTAGACTTCAGGGCCAAAATCTGATTTAAGCCTTACCTGTAATGTGCAAAGAAAAAAGATAATTATTTTTAATTTGTTACAGACCTCAGCAACTGCACTGGTGTTCAGTTGCACTTGAGGTCTGTGATACCTGTCTGGTGAAGTATTCAGGAAGTTAGGAACACAAAATCATTCATTCTCTGCAGAAAGGATGTATCCAGGTGTTAAAGACCAGCTTGCTTATGTCTTCTTTAGTATCGTTGTTTATTGGGACAAAAAATAAATGAAAATATTAGGAATGTTATATCTGTCTCTTTTTTTTTTCTTTTCTTTTTTTTTCCCTTTTTTTTTGGCTTTACAACCTGTTGTGGAACAAAAGATAAACTTGAGGCTGCAGGACTGTTTCACTTCTAGCAGTTAAATTAGTCTGAATTAAGGATTGCTCTGCCTTTCTTCTTGCACAACAAAGGTTTCAGTATTTCTGTCAAGAAATGTGGAGACTTAGTATAAGACCTGGAAATTTTGAACACAAACAAGACTATGAAGAGATACTTAACTGATGAAAAGCAAAGGATCTTCGACATTTGCATAACCAAAGAGAAGCTGGTTTTTATCATTTAGTTTTGAGATTGTATTCATCCGTTCACACTGAACATAAGCAATTTCAGAATCCTGTGGTAGTTCTGTCCTAAAAGCTGTAAATTATTAAAAATAGCTGATAAGCAGTTTCTGTTTCTGCTGTGTGCTCTAGGTGTGGTATGATGCTATTGATTTCAGTGGAGCTGTGCTAGATTTTACACTCATATAATTAAGCTCAAATTTGGCCACAAGCTGCAGGACAAGAATATCCAACATGCATCTCCCATTGAAAACTCATAGTTTGTATGCCTGAAAATATTTTTATGGTTTGTTTTCCTAACAGTAACATGTTTTGAATAATGAATTTATACTAGCACTAAGCAGATTTCACTTGACCCTAGAAATAAAAGGTCACATTTATGTGTAGTTGTGAGATGGTGAATGCATCCTGTGTAATTAGGAGCTGCTTAAGCCTGAATTAAAGTGCACTAGCAAAAAAGGAGAGCACTAAAGAACAGAAAAACACCACAATGCACTCTTTCCTTAGAAAAGTGTAACGTTAATGTTTAATAAGAACAAAATGTCTGGCAATTGTCCGTTTTAATAGATTTCTTTTTTTGGCAATGTCAGAAGACTTCAACATAACAGGAAGCTACGTTCTTCTGCTACTCTTGTTGCTGTAATTATGATTGCTGTGGCTTTCAGTGCCTAATATGATACGTGGAATGTTTTATGCACCAAGTGTTTGAGGCAAGTGCTGGACCCTCAGCATGCACTGGGCTGTATTGGCTGAGATTTTTGGTTCCCAGAAACCTCGCTGTTTCTGATATTGTTGGGGTATCTTTGTATGTACACACACACGCATGCATGCATTTTTGTTTTTATTTCACTTGTCTATGCTTCATCAAATGTAAAGGATATCAGATCAGCTCTAATCCTGACTATATGCTGAGCGGATGCCCTCAATTCTAGGCTTCGATTTATTTTACTTTAAAGGAAAAAACATGAAGTTAATGAAAAGGTAATTAAAAAAAAAAAAAAAAATAGAGCTTCTGTCCTAATGTACAGGAGTTCTCAATAGGAACTTGTACGGTTAATTTAATGTTTGCAAAATTAAGCACTTTTTCCTTTCAAAATGTTTTCTAATGCATAGAATTCTTACCAAAATGTGGATTTAACTTAATTTTTGAATATGTTTTCCCATTTCTTTATAATTCCTGTAAATCTGCTGCTTTTCTTGCTAAGTGGCTGTTGTCCGCATGTCCAGTAATGTGCGTACTCTGATCCATAAAAAAAAATTATTTCTCGTAGAAAAAGGTTTTGAAGTAACTTACTGTGCTTTATTAACTAAGTAATAGCTTGTACAATTAAGTCTCGTTTATTTTTAGGGAAAGAAAGTGATTTGCTGCAATGGAAATTTCTATGAAGTAATTTCTGATCTTCAAAAAGTGAGTATTTTTTAAATTGTTATAACATTTTAATGAACTATAGAACTTCAAGTTTTAAAATATTGTTTAACGTTTCAGTGCTGTATGGGTAGTTCTGTTTTATTTTTTAAATCACCTGCACAACATGCTGCGTTCACTTCATACATACTTTAGTCTGACTGTAATTTTATATATGCCTTAAGCTACAGTTTAATCCAGCAGACAGCTAATCAGCAGACAACTCTTTTTTCACTCCCAGTTGGGTTGGAGGGGAGCATCAGAGGGAAAGGTGGGAGGGAGGAGGGAGAAAAAAACAAAATAGAACTTGTGGGTTGAGATAAACTCTTTACTAAGAGGCAGGCTCAAGCACTGGGCCTAGGTGAATCTCAAGAGGTTCAACAAATCTAGGTGCACCTGGCTCGTGGCACCCCCTGTTATCGGTACAAGCCTGGAGAAGAGGTAGCTCAAGAGAGAACTTAGTGACCTTTCAAGATATAAAGAAGAAATCTAAGAAAGAAGGGGATGGGCTTTTTAGCAGGATCTGTTGAAAAATGGTTTCAAACTAAAGCAGAGGAGATTTAGATTGGATATAAGGAGAAAAAAAATTACAATAAGTGTGATGAGGCACTGGAAAAGGTTGCCCAGATAGGTGGTGGATGTCCTGGGGGGCCATTCAAGGTCAGGCTGGATGGGGCAGCTTGATCAAGCTGTAGGTATCCCTGATCAATCCAGGTGAGTTGGACTAGATGACCTTCAGAGGTCCCTTCTGACTCAAACCATTCTATGAATCTCTGTAATGTGAAGCTGGGCATAAAATTCAGTGGGCATTCCTAACCAGAGCAATAGTTTAAAAAAACAAAAAAAACCCCACTGATCATAGCACTGAGCCTGCTGCAGTTCGAGAAGCATTTGGAAAGCATTCTCAGAAAGAAAATTTGAGTTTTGGATAGTCCTGTGCGGTGCCAAAGGTTGGTCTTGATCATCCTTATGATTCTCCTTCAGTTCAGGATATTCTGCAATTTTATTCGTCACCACACTGTAATTGATTTTCATATTTATGGGTTTGAAGTGCAGAACTCTTTGTTGAGTGAGGGCATTTTTGTGTATTTTTGAGGAAATTATCAGTGTTCTTGTGTCAGCATTTGTATGACAGTCTGTCAGATACAGTTGAGAACATTCACCCCAACCTCATTTATCAGCCACAGTCATTGTTTTCTGCATGTCTTGTCTTCAATAAAGAGCCAATTGCATCCTGACTGTGTTAATACTATTTATGTGATTGTATGTATTATGACTAAAAAAACCACTTTTATATTTACATGGAATATACGAGGAAAGTCCTCATTCCGTGGTTTAGATACAGCTCAGGCTTTTGGAGTAGAGTGTTCTGCTTAGGAATTAGTATCCTGCTGGAGTTGTCACTGGCTGTTCACCCCAGAGGCAGGCGATAATTGAGTATGACTACACTCTAGAAATACTAATGTTTTTCTCAAACTGATGTTTTACCCACCTCCTGCTTTGAAAAGGCTGAAGTCTTTCTGAATGGAGAAGAGAAAGATGCAATTTAAAGCCATTAGCAAAGATAACTTGAGTTGTAAAAGACAATGAAGTTTCTCTCTACTAAAATGCTGTCCATTTGTGCGATTTAGAGAGATTATTGAATAAGTGGATCCTCAGCCCAGAGTTTGTGAACACCTAATGGAGTATTGACTAGAATCATGAAAGGCAGGAATATTAAGAGCAGGCTCCTTCAGGCTAGAAATTCTTGTGGCATAGATAATTATTCTCTCAACTGCGTCTAACAAGGGCTTGTAAACTGTGTTTGTCCATCCTGCTGTATGTAAAAGATTCAAACAAGTTCACCAGATGTTCTGTATACTCTGATCTATAGTGGAGAGTGAGGAAAGAGGAGCACCTGAACCTCAAGGTTCGTAGAGGGTAGTAGCAAAACGACTCAAGTTTGTCTTGTATTCAAAATCATTAACTTAGTCATCCAGTTGCTAAAGTTTTCTCTTCCTGTTGTGCTAATAAAATAGTAGACAGTCTTCTGGCTCTTTTAAAACCTAGATTCTTCAGGGTTCTAAAGCTTAACAGAGTATGTGTACTCTGATCCTTGTAGCTGAAGCAACAACTGTTTTTACTTTAACAGTTGGAGTACTTCATAATTCTGGATGACAAACTCGTTCACTTTCTAGGGCCTCCAAAATACTGACACATAGCTGCAGAGATCTTCCTGTAGCTGTGAAAGTATTGCAAGTGCAAACACTGTCAATGTGATGCTGCTCACGCCAACATACTTCTAAGAACTGCATGCTATAATTTCTTGAATTGCACTGTTTACTTGCTTTACTTGAAAAATCCAAATTCTGATGAACTTCTATCCGTGTAATCTTTTTGCTATCATCACAGAAATATTTTGTGCTTGTTTTCCATACGCCAACACGGAGCTCCAGAAACTGAGTTTTCATATCAGCACCATGTACTAATCTACGTGATGGATTTTAGTCCTGAAGTATTTGCTTCCTGATCATTAGATAGGTCATGGTAACCATTTCCCAAATGGAAGTTATGCTTTAAAGAGAAGAAAAGAGAAATTGCTACCTTGTTTGAGCCCAGTGCAATTTGCTGAGTTTGCTACCCTCAATAAATAAATAAATAAATAAAAATTAACCTTAGTTTTAGATTTTCTCCTCTGGATATCTTCTTACAGTCTGTGAAAAGCACATCAGTAAAGATATTTTTGGGGGGTATTTTCCATTTGAGCTGAATTTGGATGTGTAGCAACTATTCTATCTGTGTATTTTACTTCTGTTCTCTTAATCAAGTCCATTGAATACTACAGTCCATCATATTCTGTGTGCTTGTTGTCTTTGGCTTCTGGAAACTGTACTTCGTTAGGTCTTGAAAAGTTATTTGTTGTTTGTAAGCAACATGCTTAAGCGTACTTATATGGAGTTAGTAAGTTTCCCTTCAGATAGACAATATTTTTTTTTAGAAAAAAATGTCTTATTTCTAGCACGTTTCTAAGTCAAGAATGCTTAAAATATCTTGTCATTAAAACTTGGAGTCAACAACATAATACAAAAATAGAGAGAAAGAAGAAAAATAAATGAAGTTTACTGCATCCAGATGAAGCATTATTTTCTAAACATTCTTTGCTGCTTGGGGATCATGTATTCTCCATACTTTCCTTTGAGAGACTGTTCTGTTTAATTACAGCAAAATCTAGTGGTGAGTACACCCTTTCGGCAAAGGTGAGCCTGGAAGGAGCAGGAAATACGTTCTTAGGAGAGTTTTCAGCTGAGAAAGGTTGGTGGTTTAGAAGAAAAGAAGAGAGCTAAAAGGCAAGTGGTAACAAAAGCACCTAGATCATTTATGGTGGCAGTTACTACTTCAGTTGTCAGCTTCCCTCTAGGAAATAGTTCCCATTCTCACTACCAGCCTCTGATTTCTTGTCACAGGATATGTTTACAACTACAACCTATGTAAGTGACTGGTGAATTAGATAACAGATCTGACCAAAAATTGGACTTGCTAACTACAATCCTAAAGGGTTATTTTTTCAGATGACTCTTTCCGTTTGTGCTGTCAGAATGACAGATAGTGAATGATTTCTAGAGAAGTCTTGAAGTTCACCAAACAACTGCCTCAAAACTATTCATGACTTTCTAAGATGAGAGCTGCATACATCTCATTGTTTTGGGGTAGGTCTATCTTAAACATGCTGGAATCTTCATATTCTGATGCAACGGAAATGATAATAGAGTTATTGGCTCTTTAATGTTTTATTGTTTGATAACTGTATATTAATTATAACTCAATAAAAAAAATTGGAAGGAATAATTAACTTATTTTTCATTCCATAAGACAAACTAGCAATCAGCAGCATGAGCCTAATGTGTGAGGGCAGATGATCCAATAACTGCCTACTGTGAGATTCTTGTGCCTGCATCTAAAGCATCTGGTGCTGGCATTGGAGACAGTGCTGTAGTAGGTGGGCCTTGGGTCTGATCCACTCTGTATATCTGTGTCCATAGTTTACTGGGAAAGGTCAGACACTGAATGATGATAAAGGCTTCTTATTCCCGAGTGTTCCTGCATGCCTTATTCTTGATGGAAATGATACGGACGTGTGTGTGTGTGTATATATATGTGTTTGTGTGGTAAGTAAACTGAATTACCAGTTGTCTTGGGCTGAGAACAGTTGTATTCTTATGTTTAGATATCACTTTATTTGTAAAGCTTTTCCCTCAATTTTTCCTTCTTATTCTTCTGGAAGAAGAGTACTTACTGTTTTTGGAAAGGTATGGAACTGCTAGGTAAAGAACTAAGCTATTCTGTTATTTAATTCAAAATTTAGTTTTCATCAGTGCCCAACATTAGCACATTGCTCCGTTAAGAAATGCAAAGAGCTCATCTTTTGTGTAAGTGGGCAATGTGGGAAAAACTACAGTGAGTGAGAGAACCCAATCTGAAAGGGAGACAGAATATCAGCTCATGTTGCTAAGCCTCAATGAAACCTGAAGTGGAGTTTTTGTTTTAAAAAAACAAATAAATAAATTTGCTCTATAGTATCAGCTTACAAACACTGACTTCAGTGTTTTTTGAGTTTCTTTTCATACTGATTTTTTGCTGTTGCTTATTTGATAGTGATCTGAATTGACTTCTGGTTGTTTGCTCAAACTAAGTGGCAGGAGTATGCCTCTGGAAATTGAGAGGGAAGAGTACAGAGAAGTGGAGAAAATTATTCCCTTTCCAGTTTCTCAACCTAAAACTGGGTGGCATGGCTCCATGAAAACTGAAGGACAGTTGTGGTGAGGACAGAGGTGGTAGGGGATGGCTTTGCTGTTAGGTCAGTGGGATTTTTGGCACTGTACTCAACTCAAACGAAGTGTATGAAAAATAAATGGTGGGGTAAAAAGTAGGCAGAACATTCTGTAAAGTATGGGGAGAACTGCAAAATGAAGCATAATAGGAAAAGCAGGTAATATAATAATAAAACTATCAGATATAGGAAATATGTTGTGGGGGAGGAAGCAACAGGTCATGTGTATGTATGAGTTTGGATAAAATGTTTTATTCATTACTCCGCTCTCTTTTACTGGAACTGCCTGCCAAACCCTACTATTGATACTCCAAGATGACTTGCCCAGTAGATATTTTCTTTTAAACTAATATGTATTCTTATTTTGTGTGAAAAGTGCACTCAGCTTCAGGTCTCACTGATTTTTGGTGGAACATAAAAATTAGTAAACTACTGCCAAAAAATGTGTTGCATTTGGAAAGTGATTTTTTTCCCCTGTCCTGTGTTTCCAACTTCCTTAAACCCCAAAGCTATGAAAAGTTTTGCAGGGATGTTTTTTGTAGTTACATTTCTGGTCTCTTTTAAAAGAGAGATGCTTGGTTGAGTGTTTAAGTGAACAGATTCTAATCAAAGACAAAACTCCTCATCAAGCTGTGGCTTTACCAGAACCTACTTTTGTTCTAGTTTTCTTACCTGTGCTAGGTCTGTTACTCTTTAAACAAGTATTATATTAGATAACAGGGAATTTTCTTGTGTGTTTGTTATGGAGACTGCCCTGTTGGCAGTTGTTTACCATAGCAAATCATTTTTATCCCAATACCTATGAAAACAGAAATCTGAGAAGATTGCATATGCTGTTCTACATCAGAATGATTCCTTACAGGAAGTAGAAATATCTGTGACAAATCAAATTTGCATTCAAAATTTCATTGATAATTATTGAGGTTATCATTTTTTCTTTCTCTGTGTACATCCTCTTAATGTACTAAGTGTAAATTTTCTAAACATGTTGCACAAGCTAGAGAAGTAGGAAATGACTCCTAGAAGAACTGCTGCCAGATCTTTGAAGCATGTACTGAGTTACTGAATCTGAAACACAATGTGCGAGAGTTGCTCTGCCAAGTTTTGAAAGTTACAGTATGTGGAGCGATGAGACTCCTTTCGTTTTACAAAAAATAACTAGACGGCAAGGAGAGAGATATGGAATGTTGTTTATTACTTAATGACACATACTACTTTTATTATACTCTTTATGTTTTTAACTGTTGTTTTTTCATGTTAAACATTACAGTGAGAAGCAGCAACTAACTGGAGACAATAGACTTCTAATTGCACTTTTTGCTGTTTGATTTGCAGAAGACTGAGAATCTCAAGTGTAAACAAGATCGTTATAAGCTCTTTTGCAGTCTGAGGTTAGCAGTTGGGATCATATCTTCAGAGGTGCTGTAGACATTACAAATAGTTCTTGTGCTGATATAGACTAATTTTCAAGATCTGCAAAGCCCTTTTCCCAGGCTTTTGTTTGTGTGGAGGAATTCAACCATTTATACTTGTTTTGCAATGAGTGTTTTTATAAATGGGTGAAGGAAGCAGTGCCTCACCACTTTAAATCGAGTGGTGGATGGTCAGATGTTTATATCTGGCTCCTGTTGGTCAGCAACTGACAAGTTTGAGCTCAGTCTGACAGAATCTCATTCAATTATTTTCTTCTTGCTCCTTCTCTTGGTTGGAGACTTTAGCCTTTATAAAACCACCATGTCTTTCATTTGTACTTTAGAAACTGTATGGGAGTAGAAAAGCTAAGTAACCTGGCTGTTAAAGTATTTGTGGCTTGTGTTTGGTTTGAATTTATTTTTGCTGAACAGCTGGCTCTTTGTATTCAAGAGGTCCTTTCCAGCAAATTAGTTGTGTCTGCTTCATGTTGGTACTTAGCTCACCTTTCCTGTTTCTGAAACTGTTTGAAGACCAAGTGAGTGTTGTTAAATTTTACCTAAAAAAATGTAGTTTCCTGCACTTTGATTCCTACATGTAATCCATTAAGCCATTTAATTCCTTCTTGGAAAGGCAGATATATTAGGGAAAGCTCATGATTTGATACACCTAGAACTTGAGTTTGCTGAAGTTGAGGCTGGTAACCATCTTCCCTTTCAAGAAGTAGTTCCAACTGTTCTGTCCTAAATCTGAGAATGAAGGATTCATATCAAACATTGATATGAATTTTTTGCTTGTGGTTGTGCTGGAACTCAACAGGGTGAAATCTCTAGTTTGGTGTAGTGTTTTTTTATTTTTTTTTTTTTAATTGGACTGAACAATATATTGTAATTTGTAGGAAAAAAGAAAAGTGCTTGCACACAAAGCCCTATCTAAATCACCTGGGTCTTTATGATTGAAAACAAGCTGTCTTTTTCCACGTAGCCTTTTATGGCCTGCTTTTGTGTAAGCACATCTGGTTTTTAAGAATTGTAGATACGCATCTTGCAAGATATTTTAATAAGTCTAAAAGATAAACTTCAGGAGAATTTTACATCATCTCTTTTATTGTGTTGGTTTAGCTTGCTTTTTTTCTCTGTCCCCTTATCAAACTGTTTGTTGCACACGCTACAGAATATATATTTTTCTTCATACATTGTGCAGTATAAGCAATTGGAGAACTGGGGAATTAACTTTTCTCAAATGTTAAACAGTTAAGGCAGTTTCCATGTGAATATTTTTAAGGAAAACACAGGCTTTTCTATTTTCGTGATTGATGTTTTTTCTAACATCACATAAAATTTGAAATCTGATTTCTCAAAGCTAAAGCTCTCCTGTGTTTATCTGAAATTCAGTACCGGTGTGTTTTTGCATTCACTTCAATGCCCATTTTGTATTGCAAAGATATTGTAAACTTGTGGGAGCATGAATGGGAATGGGAGCCTAGCAAAGGTGTCACAGCAAATGCTTTTTAAATGTCAGGAAATATAATTAAAGCAACACTATCTAGAATGTCTGATCTGTAGGAGCTGAAGCCTCTTCTGCATTGTGGGAGCACCTGATTGGGGACTGAGTATTCCTTTGTGGAGCTTCATTTATTTCTGCTCTCTGGTATGATTCTGCAGCCTATCAATTCAGTTTGTTCATCCAGTGGAATCTATAGAGAGCTTTAAGAAGACAGGGTTTGTATATGAAGAGACTGTACGTGCACGTATCTCCTAAAACTACATTTTCTAGGAAGCTTTGCTGTTTTCTGTGTGATGCGCTTTCACTTCTGCAATAGAAGCTTAGCAAGTGGGATGCCAGAGGCTGGTGTTGCTAAAAAGCATTTCTGCTCTACGTGAGTAGAGCTGGATACGCTGTAGCTGGGTGTGCCTTGTGGGAAGGTGAGGTGTTTTGTGTTTTTGTTTTTATCTTTGACACGTTCTGGAATTTTGGCTGCATGTGCTCTCTCCATCTCTCACTGTCTGCTGGTGTACATTTAGCAATTGAGCCTTGGCAGCCAAGTATACAAGACAACAGGTGACAGAAGAGCAGGAAATGGTGCTATTGACTTTGCTACTTCTTGGACATACGACCTCAGCGGAATATTATGGAGTAAGCTTTATGTAACATGCAGACATTGACCATAAATTGCTTGTCAGCTTTGGTTGATTTTTTTTTTTTTTTTTATAAATACTTCAGACCACAAGGGATCTGTTTCTGTATCTGTGTATTTTTGCTGGTATTTGATGTGTTTTGGTATAAATATGAACTTGAGTCAAGTGCTTAAATGTTAAAACAGCTTCCCACGTGTTTTGGTTTACTGCCAGGGAAAGGTGAACGTTCAGTATAAATGCTGTATTTAAATACTAGTCAAATATTTATTATTGTCGAATGAATGACCTGACAAGGATGTGGTTGAACTAAAATGTACAGGCTGTATTTCTGAAAGTGGAAAGTTTTATTAATATTTGAAGAATGGCTTTAATTAGTCTAGACTGTTGGTAGGTATGTTCACTTTATCGATGTACACGCAGTATAGCCTTTTTCACTAACTTATAATTGGCAGTTTCCCATAGGAAATAATCATTATTGGTATTATAAAAGCACTTTGTATCTATCACACTTGGGAAATGAAAGTTTTGCAGAGGTCGAAATAAAGTGTGCCCCCAATTATGCTAATAATTCATACCACAAATGATCCTCTGGAAGGTTTTATAGCTCGGTAGTACACTCAGACTTCCTTAGAGTAGGAAAAAATTGTATTGCATTTTGGTATTCTACGAAAAGATTAAAAAAAAAAAGAAAAGGAAAAAAGCTTCTCATAATCTACCACCTGATTTGACATAGTGACTTGAGGATCTTAAGGTTTTGTTTTTAAAGTAATAAATCATGTTCCACTTCTTTTTAAAATAATTAAAATAATTTAATTTTAAATTTTAAATTTAAATTTTAAATTTTAAATTAAAAAATTAAAATAATTAAAATAATTAAAATAAAATGTTCCACTTCTTTTTAAAATAATAAAACATGTTCCACTTCTTTTTAAAATAATAAAACATGTTCCACTTCTTTTTTCGCTTAAGTAAAATAAATAAAGAAGTTTCAAAACAGTAAAGCATGGCATTTTCATTTGCAGTTTGACGCTATAATCTTACACACCTGTGTCCTTTGCTGCAGGGAAGGTGTTGAAGTCATTTAAAATAGTTATGTTTTAAATAAATAAATAAATAAAAACCAACAAAAAAAAACAAGCAAAAAACAACTATTAAAAGCCATTAAAAAAATTAAAGCAAGCTGAGTTTTTGGTTTGCTTTGTCTGTCAAATTAATTTCCTTATTTCCTTTGAGGTAATTCACTTTTGCAGTGCACTTTAAAGATTTAGTAGCTGGACTATCCAGAATTTTTCAAAACATCAGAAACAAATCTTCAGTATATAGGTAGAAAATATTTGATCTTCCATCTTCTCACTGTTGTGGCATGTCCACAGGCAGGTTGTTTTTGTACCAGATTGTCTGTTTTACATGAAATGGACTTTTCTTTTGGAACTCTTGGACTAAAACGGCAGTGAAGGGCTAAATGGGGTAATGTACTCCTGAGACTGATTATAGTAATACACCTGCAGTCTGTGTGCATCTACTGAGTTCTTAAACAATATTAAAAAGGGCCGTCTGAAAGCTAACATTTGCAAATGTCTCCAAATTGAATTATAAATGTCTGTGGTAAACAAAATGTTTGCTCTGTGTTGTCAGATCCGCTTAAAACGTCTGGCTCTATCAGCTATGCATGTTTTGCAGCACACTTGAAAAAGCAGGGAAAGAAATGAAACAAATAGCTTAAGTTTACTTGTGGTTTTTTTTGGAAGTGTAAAACCGTATTTTAATTACACATTTCCTAGTTTAAAATATGTATTTTTTCTTAAATGAAGTATTTTCAAGAAGCTTTACTTGAAGAGAGGGGCAACTGGTTTGTTTCTCTTCTTAGATGAACTGTAAATAAGGAATGTTGGCACGTATGACATTCACATAGAGAGCTGATCAAAATTTGCATACACTGTGATTTTGAGCTGCATTAGGAAAGTTACTGATTTCTGCTTTATTAAAGGTATAGTTTTGCTTCCAGCAGACATCAGAGTTATAGCAATGCTGCCTTCATAAAATGTATGCTATGAGAGCATTCTTTTGCAATAATTTTGTGAAAAGCAAGGCCTTTTATTATGTAAACATTTTTATATTAACTATATTCTGGTGCAATTGACTACAGTTGTACTTACAGGACAGAATGGGTGTGAGATGCTGGTAGGCTTGAGCTTGAATTTTGCTCATGTCCTCCTGCAAATGTTTTTCTGTTTTGACATTTATTTTTTTGCATTCTCAGTTGTCAGGTGTTATGCTTGGTATTAAGAGCACAGACCTTAAGCCTCTGCTAGTTCTCTTCAACTGCAAGTTACTTTTCTTCAGTGCATAAATGTCTCTATTACTCTAGTCAAACTGTTTGTGTTCATACACAGATGATTATTTTTATGAAAATGCACATGATCTTGTGTCTAGAAGCTAAAGGCAGATTTGTTACATTTATATGGTACAGTGTATGTGCATGGAATTCAGTGCAGGACTCTGATTTCTGCACATTACACACAAACTGTATTGTACTGTCTAAAGCCTATGTTTTGTGTCAGATGAAGAATGGAAGTTAAAGTGTGAGTCCAAAAGTAAGTTGACTTAGCATCTGTGGTGAAATATAGAACTATATTTATGATCAGGGAGATGCAGGACTCTTTATTTAAGTGTTGTTTCATTGAACTTGTTAAGTACTGTGATTTCTGCTTCATGGCAATGTGAACAATTAAACCTTTGAATTTTTTTGACTGTCCTAATTATTTTTTTTCCTGTGAAGCTTTCTAATACTGGTCTCATTCTGCTTACTCCACTAGTGAGTCAAGTATGTCTCTTGATTATACATGTGCTTTTAGACCAATGGGGACAAACTGATCCAGTTTTTCCTTCCTTCCAGGTGCAATTATGGGTCTCGATATAATAAAAATAAAATGATTGAATATCTACAGAGGTTCATATGACATATTTTCCATTTATTTTAAGTTTTGAAGCTAGAATATCTTAATTGATAATCCCATAAGGTTTATTTTTTCATGAGCTCTCTTTTATCTCAGAGGTTCTGTATTTTGAGGGTATTGCTAGTTCTGCAAAATGTGGCTATCAGACTATTGTAATTATAGGCTGAATTCATCTTGCAGTTAAGAGGAAAAAATCCAATGGTTTTAGTGGAGGAAAATCAGATTTAAGGAATGGGGCCTGAGAAGTCCTTAGTTGTTCTAATCCCTGCACAAATGTCCAGTCAGGACGCTTCACAGCCGCTGTACCATCTTGTATCAGTTGAATCTTCCTTGATGTGAAATATAAGGAAGATCTATTATTCAGGAGTCTGCAATGTAACCCGCTGAAATCAGTGAGATCAGCTTTTCCATTTGTGTGAATGTGCTATAAGAGAAATCAAGGAGATTCATAATTATCTCAAGTTAACTAAAATTTCTTTCATTTGGGTGGCAAAACTGTTGGCATGATGAGAGCTCCTTACGAAGTCTTGCAGCTCTCATCAAAAACTTTTGTAGCCTGCGGAGCTTTTGATAGCATGAGTGTTTCTGTTGTTGTTTTGCAACTTTTATCTTAGTGCATGTCATCTGCATGTGTCCCTGTTCTTGTGCTGATGTGACTTTACTCCCATCCTGTAGTCTCCTGTAAATCTATCAACGGACAAGTTCGGTGTGGGCAGTGTTGACTTGCAGTGCAGCAGCAGATGACTTGTTTTCAGTAGTTGATTTTTGGATGGCTCACATTGCTTATGTGTTTTTCTGCCACTTAAGAATTCTTCAAAGAAAAGTGCCCCTCCATCTGTCAGCAGAGCAGTTAGCACAGTAAAGCCAGGATGTCTGCTGGTATCATGATATGCTTCTGAATTTCTGGTATTTTTATGTGGCAGGAGCTATTCTGTTTGAGGAATTATTGCTCTCAGTTCTCCTTTTAGAATCTCAGTTCCACTAAGGTTAAAACAAACAAACAAAAAAAAAAATAGAAAAACCAAGTATCCAAAGAATGTTCTGGCATGATGTCTGTTATTACCTTTTTTTTTCTTTCCAGATGTAGAGCTAATGTATTTAAGTATATGATCCTAATCCTTCAGTTCTTCCTCAAGCTTTGATTTTTATTTTCTTTGCTTCAGTAAAACAAATGGTCAAATTTTTCAATTCAATTCAATTTTTCAACAATTTTTTTTTTTTTTTTTTTTCTTTCAGTGAGTGCTTGTGCAGAAGGGAGAAGAAGTTGCTTCCATGTTGTTTGTCTGAGTGTTAATGCAAAAGCTAAGCAAATTAGAGATTTGTGTGTTGCTGGACTAAGCAAACAATGCAGCCTCTTGTGCTACCTTTATTTTGCTATTATTAAAACTGCATTCAAAGTAAAGAAGTGAGTACCATATTGATTTTCCGCTGAAGCAACAGATGAAAATGTCAGTCTCCTTCACACAAATGGGAATGCTGCTTTTGTTTAGGATGTCAGGATTTCAATAGCTGTGCTGTCTTAAGCGTGCTGGCTGCAGAAATTAAATGTAATTAAAAACTAATTCTAGGTTACCATTAGGCTAGTGCTAATGGAAAGAGTTCCTGACCTCTTCATGGATATTGTGCTTTTCAACACTATTAGATTTTTCTCTTGTCTTTACTGCCTATGTGCAGTACAGTACTGCTATGTAAAAGATTGTTCAGCCCTTTCTTAGTACCGTGGTTTCCCATTGTGTATCTCAAGTCTGAGTTTGCAGACTGCAGCAGACTGTTAAAAACAGCTCTCAGGGATTTGTTGAATTAACGCTTTGTTGTAGGATTGCTGACTAGCATATTAGAGCAGCACACAGGTAAAATTTGATGGGTTGGATGTATTAGGTCACTCTTTACAGCTAAAGTGAAAGGTTGCAGAACATAGAATTCCTTCAGAAGTCCTAAGGATTGTGTTTGATTCTGGTTTTCTTTCTGAAGTATAAACAAAAATCCTATGTACAAAGCACGGTACCACAAAACCATCAGTGAAACAGGGTTTGTTAGACATTGCCAGCTAAATGGTGTAAAGAGAAAATGATGTTGTCATGTAAATCTTGCTTTTTATTTTTATATGTTGACGTTAACGTAGCAAACTTGCAGCTGAGGCTTTTAAATCTCTGGTTGAGTAGTTTGGAATCTGGTTTGTCTTGCAGGTAAAACTACAAATGCCAGGTGGAGAACATCAGTAGATTTATATTTTTCAAGTTCCTCTCTTTTTTCCACAGCAGCACTGCAGAGTAGGATATATTGTTGATAGTGCCTTTTTTAAAACGTTTTTTTTCCACAGAGAATTCTCAGATGCTGTAGGTCTGAAGAGTATTTAGCAATCAAAGAGAAAAAGCTGAGAAGTTATTGCAAACAATCATTGACTAATACGCAAACAAAATGTACTTCTAGCTTTACTAGCAGGAGTAACCATAGTTAGTCAATTGTAAGCCTGGATGGAGTTTGAGTAAGTGGTTGTATTTGTCTCCATAATGTTTCAGTAGTTTCAAAATATGTTTGGCATTACTTAAAGTACTCCCTCATCATGCAGAAGACAAAAGCTGTAAGACAAAAGCTGTACAAACAGAGTGTAGAAGGAGTTTGGCAGTATAAAAATCAGGTGGTTTTTCATGTAAGCTGTTTCCTGTTTGATGTAGGGAAAATTCTTCATCGAGGAAGGTAAGGTCTACATAAATGCAGCCAGTTCCCTAAACAATTTCAGTTATTATTGATATAGTGTTTAATTCTGTATTAAGCAGTAAATGGAGACAGTCCTTTTTTGTTTATGCAGGGATTTAGAAATAATTATATTGCCCTTAATTCTTCTAGTTTTTATTAGGAAAGACATTGAAGACAAATAGAACAGTGACAAAGCTAATAATAGGTCTTTTATGCAGTGCTGTTTTTTATATTTTGCCAAACTGGAGCATTTCTACATCCTTGTGATTTTAGGTTGAGTCGTCTTTTACAAAAGTGGAAGAAGAGAAATATAGTGACTCAGCTTTGTTGATTCAGGTCTTGTTTTGCAAGCTTCGTGCACAGAACTTTATTATTACTATTTTTATGTATTTTTTGAAAAGCGATTAAGCTGTGGTCTCCAGTTTCTTTCGGTCATGCAACATTTCTAGAGTTCTACTGCTCAGCTTGCATACTTACTTTTTGATGGCTGTATGCAGATTTTATAGTAGTATGTCCTTACCAGCAATTTTAGTTCTAAGGACAGCTGTGAAAATGTATTTGGAGTTCTTTTAAATAAGAAGGGAAATCCTGGAGCCTCGGGAACTAGGAATGGGAGTACACTTGTGTATGGTACTTAAACCTACAGAGTTTGACTTATTTCCTAGTGTGCCTGATGCTTACATTGCTTTGTATATTTCATATGCCAGTATTTGCCTAAGTAATTTTTAGGGACAAGTACTTCTAAGTACACTAAGGCAGCTATTATCTTCAAAGCCTCTACAGTGCTTCTGGCACTATAGGAGCATGTAATTGTATGAATAATTGAACGTCATCTATTTGAACAGTTAGTAAAATAGGAAGCTACAGTGAATGTATTCTTTGCTCGTTGTCTCTTTCACTCTGTGTGGTGGACAAATTTAAATTTCTTACCTCCTTTTGGTGTTGTATATTGTCACGAGCAGTACTGCCATTCCACATGGTAATTACTATTGGTAGAAATAGTTTTTAGGAATGCTTTCTTATGCCACCAAGCCCTCTGAATGAGGAACGCCAAAACTCCTTGGGTGTGCCAGGGAAATACTGTGCAGAACAATCACTCTTTAGAGCGTGCATGGTCTGTCTTTTCCTTCTAGTTTTTGTAGTAAGTGCAGCTCATGGGAAGAGGATGAGGTTTTGCATTGTCTCTGAAATTCAGCAAGGTGCATGAGGCATGGCTGGTATGCATCAAAGCTGAGGCTGGTGAGGAACACTGGATCAGATGCAGTGCTGCTGTGCTGTGGGAAGGCACGAAGGAACTGTTCTCACAGGATAGCTTGCCAGCAGGTCTGAGCAGTGACAGGAATGACAGCAGTAATACCTCTGGATTTCTGCTGCTCTTCCTTTATGAGGGAAAGAAGGCAGTGGAAGAGCACGTGACTGTTTGAGACTTTGAAAGTGGGCTTTCTCTTATCTTCCAGCGCAGCAGCCTTCCTGAACTTGGATGGATTTTACCTATAGTGGAAAGGCACAGGCACACAGTACTTCCATCCTCAACCCTTACAGCTGTTCAAAAATCCTTGCAGTTGGTGGCAGATAAATCTCTTGTGCAGTGTGATTCTGGATTTCCTTCCTCTTCTCTTCTAATGAAGGAGGGATTCACCTTTTCAAATATAGAGCAGTAACCTTCTCCCTCCTCCCACTTATTTCAATTATCAGGTGTGCACTATATCTAGGAATCTAATTTTAAATTAACTTGTCACCCTACATCCCATCTGTAGGGGTTTACAATTTTAAACCAATTGCCTTTGAGGTGACTTTATATACTGCTCCATTAATATATATGTATCAATTCTAGGGCACTTACAAACTGTGGAATAAAATACTTTCCCGAGCAAGATGAGGGAACAGATGCAGTTTGCATTTGATTTGCTTTAGAATCAGAGCTGTGGTATGTCAGACTTGATGGTGAGTGGGGCTGTGAATGGCTTATAGTAATTGTATAAATACCAAGCTATTTTAGGACAATATTAGACCAGATACCAAGTACCAGATGGACTTGATCTTAATTGTGTTATATTATCTGTGGATATTTTATTAAAATATAGGAGGGACTAAAATTGCTCATGCCTGGTTTTGTCAATATTTAGATGACCAAGGGTGCTGACTTCCACTTGAAAGCATTTTACATTAATTTTATTAAAGAATTATGTAAATAATATGATGGGTGATAAGATAATATTTATGAGACTGGTGAATCCCTAGATTTTGTAGTTGTATATCATGCTGGTGTTGATGATATGATAGAATAAAATTCCTGTTTGATTCTGTGCTGCTTTGCTGTTACAGCTCCAGGAAGGGCAGCATCACGCTCTGGCCAGCAACTAGCTTACAGTACAAAGGCTGCAGACACCTGGGGGTAAGAAGCAGCTCCCTATGACTGAAAAGAGCCATACTTAGTTTTACACTGTAATGCTTATTTTGTTCTTAATTACTTAATTCTTTATCCTGAGGTAAATGTCATTAGTACTGCGATAGAGGAGAATCAGTTTCTTTGGGAAAGGAGACTTCTTCTCCTTCCCCTTTCGCGCCCCTACAGTTGTGTCACTACCAGTGAAAATCTTCCATCTTTGCTGGCAGGAATACAACTCGTTGCTTCTTTTAAAGCAAAATAAAGCCTCCTTTCCACTTCTAGCTACATCTGCAGCAGAAGGACTAGGGCGTGAATAACCTGAGTTCCAAAACCCCCTGATTGATCTGTCCCTTTCTCTCAGACACCCAGCTTGTCTAGGCTCCTTCTTGAAGGGTAATGCTGATGCTGAGGGGTCATTTGGAATCAGCAACCTAGGAGTCAGGAGCAGCAACAAGGGCAAAGAAAAGGTGCATGTGAGGAAGAGCAGGGAGGACATGAAGCAGTGCCCAAACTGTAGTGTAGCGGCAAGGGAAGATGGCATCTGTCAAATAACTACATTAGCGTGGGACTAAATAAATAAAAAAGCCCTCTCCGTGCATGTGTAAGATTTTATCATTTCATTGACAAAAACCAGACCTGGCTGTTGTTCTAAAAGTCCTTAAGTAAATGCTTAACAAATTTTTCATTGATTGTTAAAAATTAACCTGGCTTTTGTGCTTCTACTCAGTTTATGTATGTTAGTTTGCTGTTATACGTGTAGTACAACTTCTGAAGCATAAGTAGGAAAACACAGTTGCCTTTTGGAAGTTTAGATGACCAGTTCATAGCAACAGCAAATTAACCCATTGATTAACAGATCCAACATTCAATCTCGGTGTTTCAGTAGCAAAAAGACTGGTGATAGTTGAACTCCTAAATTGCAAAAGGTGCTGGCTATATGCTATGGTTGCAGAAAGTCTACTCATTTGAACATAATTCCAAGGAATTTATTACAAAGGCCTTATATTTAAAGAAAGATCTGTGCAAATTCTGTATCTGTGGCACAGAAGGAGTCAAAATACACTGAAATGGTAGGATATTCTCTCTGAAGAGAATATGCTTCAAAAACAGGATTCATAAACAGACAGACACCCAGCCATGTGATGTACCCAGAGGCAATCTTGCAGAATGAAGCTGGGGAGGCTGTTTAGCTCAGTAACATGGGAATATTTTCCACTGCTTTGCCTTAATAGCTTTTGCATAGATCTGTTTTTATTTGAGGGAGTAAAAAGGTGATTAAGTGGTAGTGACAGGGAAAATGAGACCGGTTGTGGCAATAAAGCTGAACAGTATTTTTAATATATATTTAAAGATATAAGTTAAAGTATATTCTCAGTTAACTGCTAACTATTTATTCACTATGTATCATGCAGCTCTGTGTACTCGTGCTAATGGAACTATATGAGGGTGGCTGGGAGGATGCCTCCTACATAGCTTGAGTGTACTGTGGTTTTTAGACTTTGTCTAAGGATCCTTTGTTATGCTTTCTTTGCTTATGCCTTATGGAAAACAAAATTTATAGCCATACAAATGTGCTTCAGGTTAATGTTCTGGGTACAGTGAAGACTAGTCAGGGAGATGGCAGTCTTACATTCTTGACATTTACTTATTTTGAAATCAGTGTTGTACTGACATTCACTTCTGTGTTACGTAGATACAATAAAAAATGTCAGCTTTCCATGGCCTGTAGACCAAAAAAAACAACAGCAACAACAGCAACAAAAAAATTGAAGCAAACCATCAGCAACTCCCCAGAGTATCTGCTCAGTTCCTTTTTTATTGTTAATGTCAGTCTGCCTCATAGAAACATTTCTTAACAATGGAACGTATGCTGTACATAGCAAAAAGGATCTCAAATGTTTTATTTTTTTCTATGCCGCCAACCCTGGAGTTAGACCAGTAATCCAGTAGGACAACACACTACAAGTGCTTAAAGAAGTGAAATTTTAAAATAAAAATATTATCTGCAAATATACTTCTAAATGGATATGCTTATATATATATATATAATTTATAATGTATTTGTTTTTAAATTAGAAATATGGAAATAGGTAAAATAGGTTTTATAATTGCAGGGTTAACTTGGATTTATAGTTGCATGCATGTGTATGTTGAGGTACCCTTCTATAATACAGAAAGAAAAGAAAAAAAAATCTTGGAGAAAAAGAAAGAACAAAGAAAACAAAGTAGTTGCTCAGTTTTAGTGCAAAGCTAGTTTGAGGAGAATGTCCTGAAAAAAAAAAAATTGAGTGTTTTTGGTAGTGTCAAGACCTAGGTCTCTGAGGATACTCAAGTCCTGAGATGTGCTCTCAGCATGGCATGTTCCGAATCCTGTCATTCTGGAATCTGTAAGCTAAGCAATGTTCTGGCCTGAATAAGGCCTCTGGAAGCACTTTGTGGGTGCTGGTGCTCCACAGGTTTATTTTTATGGGAAGTAAAGCACATCAAAACTCTGCTTGAGGAAAACTTAAAGATTGATGATACTATGATTCTAAGATCGCAGAAGACCACTATGATCATCTAGTCCAACCTGTCAATTCATCACCAATGTACCCACTAACCCACTTTACGGTGTGTGACATCTACCCTATTCTTGAAAACCTCCAGAGGCAGCAGCTCCACTACTTCCCTGGCAGCCTGTTCTGATGCCTTACTGCTCTTTCTAAGGAGCAATTTTTCCTAATTTCCAACCTTAGCCTTCTCTGGCGTAATTTGAGGCCATTCCCTCTAGTTCTGTTGCTAGTTATGTGGGAGAGGAGGCTGACCCCCCTTTCCAGCAGTTGTTGAGAGTGATAAGGTCTCCTCTCTATCCTAAGTCACCTTTCTACTGGTAGATTTCAACTCTACCATTTGTATTTATCAGAAGGCAACTAGAAAATAAGTAGTGAATTTTTCCTTCTTTCCTCAGTTTGTTTACTTTGTGCAGTAGAGAGTGCTCCGTGATTTACAGTTCTTCTCTTGAGTAGTCTATCAGGCGCGCCCCTGTTTCACTTGTGGTAGAGATCAATTTAAAAGGTTACTCAATCCCAGGAGAGAGAAGCATGTTTTAGAAAACAGGTATATGAAATTGTAAAATGAAATAAATAGTTGGGTGAAACTAGGGAGAACACGGTAAGATGAAGTCTTTTGGCTTTGTTTATAACATACTTACTACTTACGTTTTACTTGGCACAAAAAGATCAGTAACACTGTGATTTTTACATGGCTAAGATGCATTACACTTCTCGGTCTCAACCTAAACTGCATTGCAGTTAGATGAGAGGGTTCCTTCACAGGAGACAGGCGTAGATGATTTTGCTTTGGTCAGGGAACAGTAATAAGTGAGTGTTTTAGGGATAGGTCCACAAAACAGGGTTACTGTTTCCCCAGTAATAAGTCTTGGGAACAGAGATTAACTGATATTTGTGCAATGAAGGAATGGTATTTAAATAGCTTCTGTTACCACTGTTAGCGTTAAACAAAGCTAAATACTAATGTGTGTACCCTAACTGCTTCTCTCATTTTTCTGTTTTTATAAGCATGGTTTAAAGCTATGTAAAGAAGAAAAAGCAAGTAGGGAAAGGAAGGGCACATTCTAGCACAGGAAGATGTTTTGATGTCTTAGCTACTACGCAACGATTTACTCCTGGACTCCATGAAGCTGGCTGTAAGGAATAGCTTGTTTTGATTATTTATTTATTTATTTTTTCACTGTTCAAGAAAAGTATAGCTCAGACTTTCAAGGGTTTTTTCTTGGTGACCTGCAACATTCTTTGTTTCTGTTTTTATGTAAAACTAAATGATAGGAGGTGTGTGGTTTTTAGTTTGTTTCTTCTTTTTGCTTCGCAGAGCTTAAGCTTTAGAAAGGAGGAAGACATGCCAGTGTTACTAAAGTATAATCTTCTATTTTGGTTTGGGAACTTAGCAAAGGCAAATCATGGAAAAAATGTCTTGGAAGTATGAATAGTAGCTGCTCTGCATTATTGAAGTATTGCTTTGTACTATGTAACTCAAGTACATGCTTAAGGAAATAAAGTGTCAGCAACTTTATGGAGAGAAAAATCTGTAAGCATACTTGTAAACATATATTTTCATTTTTCAGTGTCCATACACATGTATGGCAAACCAGATTAAGTTTAACAGTATTTGTGTTTGTTTCCTTTAAATGTATTTTAACTTCTGTGCAAAATTTCCTTCTTCTGAGTCTTATTTTCGTCTGAATGGAGTTAATACATTTTCTTGCATTTAAAAAAAACCCTTGCCTTTCTTGTTAGCATACTGATAAGTGTTGACCTTTTTGATTCTTTAAGTGTAGTAGTGTACACATGAAACACTTCTGTCAAATTAGGATTTTAAAAGACAGCAGCTTTTAAAGTGTATGATGGTGTGTGCAGCTGTATGCTTTCATTTCTTCTCAACTCTGATTCTTTTGCATCCATTGCAGCACAAATACTCTTTGAATATTTATTAGAGTATTGTTCATGTTTGTCAGGCGTATTTTCACCCTTGTTTGTAGGCTACTGGAAAAGAGTACCGAAAAAAGCCTTTCTCTGTAAATCTTCTCAGTGGAATTACTTCAGCTCAAGTTGATGACTGCTTTGTTTTCTTCTCTTACTGGAGCAGGGTTGTCTTTCCTGAGACATATTTTTAGTAATATTTTAAATAGGATAAATATATGCTAATAAATTTCACTAGCAGCAAAAACTGGAAGTATTTTACTCAGAGGTTTTAGAATAGGTCTTTAGAATTTGCTTTAGTGAAACAGAACTGTAACAACCTCAATGTGTGGAAAACTATCATGTCTCATTTCTGTGACTTCCACAGGCTTTGAGAAGGAACCTGTTCTTATGAAAGTAGAGAAGTTTAATTAGTTAATGTTAGTCAATGAAGAGCATTTATGAGCAGGTGTAATATGCAGCAGTTGTTGTCTGCTTAGTCTGAGCTAAGAGAGAGAATAGCTTTTCAAAGGCCAATCTGTGAGGAGCTTTGTCAAAAGACTATTGCAGGGTATGTTTTGTAGATGGCTCTTGTTTTCTGATTTACTCTCCGTTCAGTTCCTTTCTCTTTTTTGCCCTTTACCATAGACTTGACTTTCCTGGCTATTACTTTGTCTGGAATGCTCTCAGTGATGCTCCTCTGAGCTGTGTGTGACATGAGCATCTGAAGCCAGTCTACCTTCCTCTGCCTTTATTCCACTAAGTATACAGTGGTGTGGGGTTTTTGTTTGTATTTTGAGGGAGGGCTGTTGGTTTGTTTTTAATATCATAAAAGGCAGTTAGTGATAGATTGGGGTTTTTTCCACCTCTTTTTCTCTGCCTGCAGTGAAAGGATTTTCTTTGTGTTTTTATTTATTCCTTTTTTTAACAGTTTGTATCTCTAAGAGATAATGTTTGTAGATGAAACTTTAGGTGCAGTCAACTCTCCTCATAGCGGCAATAACCCACTGAATAACTGGCACAATCTTTGTTGAGAAGCTCATGCAATTTCTGTCTATAGACTTTTCCACAGAGGCATGCGAGTCTTTGCTATAGCTCAGGTCATTCAACCATTCCGTTTCAGTGATTAGCTCAGCCACTGAGAAACTGATTGAGAAATGGAAAGGAGTATCTTGTTCTTCTGTGAATAAAAGTGAGAAGAGATCAATATCTGAAGTTTCAGAGGGCATAGTAAACAAAGCCATCTTGTTCTGTTCCTTTACTTCAAATAGTACTTTTCATTCTGTGAAGTCAATTAAGTTCAAAATATGAGTTAAAATCTCCTGCAAATTCAGAGTTTGCTTGCTGATATAAGATTGATTTGGATCGGTAGTTTCTGCTACCTTCTCAAAAATATAGAGGGAAAAAAAGAAACCCACAAAAATTCTTTCTTCTAGTCTGAATTTAGTTGTGTGTGTTTTATAGAAAAGCTGCTTTTTTGCATAGCAGACAACTACCAGGCTTCTGAAGGTTGACCTTTGCCTTTGGATTCACGTACTCCCCTATATATACTGAATGTATTTCTTGCCTGCCTGTGGGGAAGAAGCTTTGTGCAAGCTATGGGCAAATTTGCTTTTGATTAATCAAATTGTTTGGTGTCAGTAAGCAATTGTGCCACAGAACCAGAAGAAGGTGCTTTTGAAATACTTTCCTCAAGAATCTGAGTCCCATGGAAAAGAAAGTTACTCCAACTGTTTGGGGTGTGTTTAATGGCAGGGAGATCTGAAGTAGGGTGACCAGCTAGGCAGTAGGCTGAGAATGCTGTACTGATCTCTTGTTTTCTTCTAATAGGGTTTCAAGTCTGTGGGTTTGCACAGCAGGCTGCTGTCATTCTGAACAAGGTCACTTTTTGCACTTCAACTACTTAACAGCAATTTTAGGATGAAATCATTTATCTTGCTGTAATGCTAAATTGCAGTTGCTTTTAGGAAGACACTTAGATAATTAAGATCATATTATTTAATCTTTATTTTTTTCCGTAAAGATGAAAACGTTAGGCCAGATCTTCATCTTATGCCAGTGATTTCAGTAAATAAATTAATAAAGTTTTCATCAGGCATGCATCCGTTCCTTCCTTATTTCACACCTGTCAAGGAAGATATTTATTCTAACTCTGTGCTCTCATGTAATCGCCTTTTCCCCAGTATTCATCGAATAACAACAGTGGGCAATATTCTACTCAGTTACAATCATGATGTGTTCCACACGAGCTGATTTTCTGTAGCTAACTTAGGTGGTGATTTTGAAGTAATTGTAAGGCCTTACTCTGTTGGCTGTTTTTGTTTTCATTGGACTTGTTTTATTGGGCAAGGAATTCTTCTCATCTCTGCTACCTTTGGTAAAATTGAGAAACAACTCATGATGCCAGTGGCGTACAGTTGTACGTACATGAAAGCCCGGTTCATGCACTCTGGTGAGCCTTTGTATCTCTCCATCTGTTTTCGAATAATGAGCCTTTGGAGAAGAGCCAGACTGATACTGAGTAACAAGCATTTTGCAATGAGTAGCATTCTCAAGTACCCATTGCTACCCTGATTATATTCTGTAGCTTGTTGGCCTTCTGGTGAAAGACAATATTGCTATTGATCTTGCTGTTTATTACCTATAGGAGAATTAAGTGCAGTTTTTGATGAAACAAAACTAGTTAATGTACAAAAATGAAAAGAAAAAAAACACCTCTACAACACTCCTTATTGTAAAGGAAGGTGGGAAGTGACTTTCTGGCATTCGGTAAACTCAGGATGCAGGGGATGTTTCCAGATGCTTCTACTTACAATTAAAGCAATGCAGTCTAAACTGGGATGTCTGCAATTGAAAAAGAAAAATAGAAAAAAAAAAAAAAAAAGAAAAAGAAAAAAAAAAAGACCAACAACAAAACAAAATAAAAAAAGCAACGGCGGTATAGAAACTGGAGCAGTGAGAGTGAAAACAAAGAGGAAACAGTTGCAAGGGAATGTATATAATATAGGTTAGATGAAGAATGAGTTGAGCAAAAAGAAAGAATTGTTACAGTGTAGCAAGAAAAAAACCCCAACATTTTTTACATACACAGCTGTGTAGATGTAGTAGTATTTTATAAGCTGTTTAGCTTTGTGGGTAGGATTTCACACCTAGCTTTGACTGCCTAAAGCAAGGCATCTTAGCTATTGGCTTGGCAGTTCCTAAGGTTGCAGAAGAGAATACGACACTTAGGGGAGTGATTCATCTGTCCCGGATTAGACAAATATCCCAGGATAGTGTATGACTTGTCCTCCGGAGGTGTCTGGCATTTTGCATTCATTAGAGAGTGCTGGACAGATAGCTTGTCTGTGGCACGCAGCTCTTGAGTTAGATGAGAGAAAGCCATGCTTCAGCCTCGTATTCTCTGTAAAGCTAACTCTGCAGTTAAGTTGATTTGTAGACCTTCCCTTTTGCGGTTACCACAAGTGCTCTTGTCCGAGGTTTACATATATTCATTTTTTCTTGTGTTTGTTATTGTTCTAGTTCAAGTAGTTGCTTTTCAAATTTGCACATGAATGTGTGCTAAAAATTACTTGACTTACACTCGCAGTATATAATCTGTTACCGCGTTTTGTTTAACATTCATTTCATATTATCATGTAAATTAACAGTGTGATTTGTGTAATTTGTATTTGTATAAAAGGAAAATGTTAGGCATTTGTTTTAATTTTAGAATAGCTGAAAAAGGCTGTGTTCTCTTCCCCAAGAAGAGCAGAGAAAACCTTTACTGAAAGCATTTCCTAATGACAGTGTCCATCAGAATTCCATCTGAAACTATTTATTGTCTATGGTCTGCATAAATATTGTAAGAATAAAGGAAAAAAAAGATTTCTCTGCTATTTTCACCATAATGGATAAAAATTTTGATCACGCTTTTTTGATGAAAAAGATTGCATTTACTTACTGTTGATGAGAAAATGGTTCTAAAAGTTGCAGAACAGCTACTAACTTTCAGCAGTAGCACAGTAATCATTTTGGCTTTTCAATAGCTTGTAGTCATGCGTTGCTTAATGACCTTCACAGATGAAATTTTTTGAAGCCTCAAATATGAATACCATTTTTTCTATTATATGAAGCTCACATAAATGTTGAACAACACACATGTCCCTTGCACGCTTCTCTGCTCCTGAAGGGAGCCTTCTTTTCACTCCATTGTGCCAATGTCCAGGCAGCTGTGAGTGCATTGCCGTGAGCCTTTATGCCTCAGGCAGTTGCAGGAACTGGGAGTCTCAGTTCTGCTCCATTCTGATGTTCAGTCTACACAGCTCCTTCATTTCTGTCCTGTCTTCTTCACCCTCCTGTGGCTTTTCTACTTTATCCTTCCTATTTAGGATTGTGTCATAGAACTCACAACAGGAATTAGAAGGCTGTGTTACTACAGTTCAGTTGTATTTTCTTTCCTGCTCTCACTTTGCAGCATTGTGAAGAACCTGGTCCATATCCTCTATCAGCATCATATGTACTAACAGAGCAGCTGTCAACTTTTCCCCAAATCCATCCTTTCTCCAGGACAAACAAGCTGTCCTACAGCTTCTCTCTCCAAGGCCAGTGCTTCTCTCCCTGATCATCTCATGCTAGAACATCTTTGCTGAACTTACTCCAGTTTGTTGAAATTTTTCTTATATTAGGGGTCTCAAAAACTGTGGTCTAACAAGTGCTGACAAAAATGGGACAATCATCTCCCTTGCCCTCTTAGCTGTGCTCCTGTTAGTACAGCATTTACTGCTATTGATTGATTCTCTTGCTGGGAAGAACACACTGTTTCGTGTGCTCTGCTTGCTGCCTGCTGCAAGGACCCCTGGATTTTTTCTGTGGAGCAGCTCCCCAGATGGCCAATCCTCATCTCTTGTGGTGTTCTGCCATTACAGATCTTCCCATGTTTGTGATTTGGCATTTGACCTTGGTGAATTGTGGGAGGTTCCTCTCACCTTGTCCTTCTGTCAAACGGGTTCTCCAAGTTTGGAGTTATCTGTGAACTTCTCAAGAGTGCTATCTGTGATCTTCTTTATGTCATTGACAAAGGTGTTAAATAGGGCAGCTCCCAGGATCCCATGGTACTTGTCAGCGGCCTCCAACTAGAGTGTAATCCCTTAGTCCCACTGCTGTCTACACCTAGCTACCTAGTTGTCTAGCCACCTACGCTTCTCAGGAACTTAATAACATCCTCACTTGAATTCTCAGAGTATGCCAGCCTTTTCATCAGCTAATAAGCATTGCTTTTTCTTGATCATGCTAGCATTTACTTTGTACAGGCCTCCTTGTCTCATGGTGTGACTGCAGTCTTGGGTTTTCATCGCTATGTTATATATGGTGGAAGTAAATTTAAGTTACAGATTATTTGCTGTTGTTTGTCCAGCCTTTCTGTTATGATGAGAGTATGGTACATGCATATATATATTCTTTCCTTGCCTACATCCACAGCCTTCCCTCATTCTTCTAATAAACAGTTCATCTTGCCTTTCATCAAAGACCTTTGTCTCAACATACACCAATTATATTCCTATAAGAACAGAGTGAAACCAGTAACAATGCTTAGTGTTGATTCTCACTGATCTCTTAAAGCAATTAAATAACTAGTCTTTCATTCTTTTGTGACTGAAACATGAATTGGAAAATGTTATTTGCATGTTGATAAGGTGCAGTATTTAGTTGTAGACTCCTAACAGATACAACTATAAATGCACAAGGAAAGAAATGAATTACCGTCAATAACTATCACTCTAGCTGTATTTTCCTGTTGAAGGCAGGCTGTGCTCATGACAAAAAGCTGAACTGGAAAGGAGTTCACTGTCTCTTGAAAGATGAGCAAAAATATCTGCAGGTGTTTTTAGAGTTGCCTTTTGTTTTTGTCTAATATTCTCATTTGTTTCCTTTAAACTTGAGAGACTATCAGAACTTAAATATTTAAGTTGAACTTATTAAGTAGAACGTGGTGTACTCAGGTTTAGCTGTGATATGGTTGGAGTTGATATTGATTTCCTTATCCATTCTATATCATACTCCTCTGTCTAGATAAGGAAAATGGTACATGAACAGTGTGAGGGATTCATTTTTTGCTGGGACCACATTTTGAGCTGTGAGGAAATGATACAAGATATGTTGAGAGTTAAATGAGGAAGGAAAGCTGTGTGCACTGCAGAGTGTGCTGGAGCCCTGGTGTCTGAATTGAATGGTGGAGAGATTGTTCTAATACAGCCCCACCTTCAAGGGGAGCAAAGTCTTATGCAGTAGGGATTGCCTTGATACTCTGATCATCCATTCTGGCATAAGCCAAAAGGAAATACCTAGATGAATTTCTCAGATAACATGAGGACATTAGCTCATAATAAAGCCTTTGTTTTTTGAAATCTGAGTTGGTTAGTGCTCTAACATTTTAGTGTGAGAATATAGTCCAAAAGGTTATTAGAAGTCCTTTGTGAGCAGCTGTTTCCCATGTGTTATTATGAGCCCTTGGTTAGAGAGGGGGGGAAAAAGGTAATAGCCACAAAAGAAAAGTTTGTTAGCATCTGTCTCACATGCAGAACTGATTTCCCTGTTGTGTTATAGTATTACCCCTTTTTCCTACAGGCCAAGTGTTTCAAGTCATTTTCTGGTGTTTATAGTTCTTTATCAGCTCAGGTTTTTGGGGCAAGGTTTATTGGAGGCCCTTACAGTTATGTCCAGTGTTTAATACAGAAATGTTTCTGATATACTGTAGCTGTTAAACTTTATTAGAAATATCAAACAACTTTTCTTGTTAGAGAGCCTGAAGTTTAATTTAAGCAAGGTACGTGGTCTTTTATATGTTTGTATGCATTGGCATAACAGGATTAATATATGTAACATTCTGACTTTATTTACTAGGATTGATGCCTGAGGGCTCTAAGTTATACAGATCTACATTTTGGATGATACTAATTCTTAAAATGTTGCTTTCTAGCTCTAAAAGCAGAGGGCAACTAGTAATTAAAATCTCAAAACAGTCTCAGGAGATGGCAGTATTCCCTGATGATAAAACGCAAAGGTGTAAAGTATGTTGTTCAAAGCTCAGTAGCCAAACATTGTCAGATTCGGTGTTCAGACTCATGACTCCTCTTTCTAGGGTGATGTTCAAATCCATTTGGGGTTTCTAGAGCTTTGAAGTTTTCTGATGCTTGCTCTGGAAGGCAAGTTTTTTATTTTGTTTGGCCTTTGCTGGATGAGATGATACTTGGGGGAAAAACAGGGTATTTCACCATCTGTTTTTATTGTAAGATTTCAAAAGGATATGATAAAATCTGTACCATTAGTACTGTACAGGCTAACTTGAGGTGTGAGTGTGCACATTTCATAAGTCAGTGTTTTCTGTTATTACTTTGCTCATAGATATCAAGAAAAAGTTTACAGTGCAATGTTTTCCATGGCAAGTATGGAGAGGTTCTGGTGGGAATGGGTCTTAATGAGACTGTTATAGCATTGGCAGAAGAAGGAGGCAGGGCAGAGTTTGGAGTACTTCAGGAGCTGAGTCTGTTCAAGAGCTGCAGGTGAAAATGTCATTTTAAGAGAATTTTGCTACATAGAGCTACTACAAATGGGTGTAAAAAAGTAATTCTTCTGTTTCAGGTTGAATGATGTCAGACACTTTGATATCTCTGTTTAGGCACATGGTATCACACAGCATTTGAGGCTTTTTGGCTTGTGACATTTTTCCAAGTGAAGTGGGAGCACATGTTCCTGTAGGAATTTCAGCACTGCTGTGTGTTTCTTCTGGGAGTGATGGGGATGTCATGTTTTGTCCGGAAGGCAACCTGGAATGAATGCTGCCCTCATTGAGTTTCTTTCTGAATCCTTTGAGTTGAAGACTGTGGAAAAAAATCTGCTTTCTGACAAAGGGCCTTATGAAAAGGAGGAAGATATTGAGTAACAAAATGTTGTGTAGTAAACTCACTGAAAGAGTCTGTATCTAGCTTGCTACTTATCTCAGAAGCCTTTCTGCAATCATCATCTCTGGAGCAGTCAGTGATAATTTACATTGTCCTTTCAGTATAAAACATACAACACACTTGAGTTTTCTGACAGCTTTTCATTTAGTGCATCTAGGAAATGTAAATATTATCAGTCTTCAGGATGCTATCAAGTATGATAAGCAAATATGAGTCATCTATGTTTTGATTTAATTTGGAAATAAAATAAATTTCAGGCATTTCCTTTAGCATTTGACTTGAGCTATTGTTAGGAGATGATCAGAGAAACAGTGAAGTCAGTACTTTCTGTTTTAGAGTTACTTATTACATTTTATGCACATCATTTTTATTAGAGTATATCAACAAGGTGGACTGGGAAACAAAGGACTGGCAAAAGGCACAAGGAGAGCTTTTATATAACTGCAGGCACAGTTTGTGTTGCCAAGTAAACACAAGATGCACAGTCCTCACTCAGAAACAAGTAGAACTACATCTACTCATAGCTTGCTTTCTTTTCAGAAGAAAAGATATGGTGGCAACATCAGTGTGATAAAAACAGCTCTGAAGAAATCATTAAAGAGAATGGAGTCAGGCAAAATTGAGTGTAATCAATTGAATACTTTTTCAATAGAAAAAAATCCCAATTTTGATTGAAAATTTTAAACCAGCCTTGATAATGATTTTGATCAAAATCGAGATTTAGTGAGAAAGAAGCATTTCAAAAAGGAAGTGAGTTTTAGTGCTGGCTGCTGGCGTTGGTTGATTTATTACCATTTCAAGGTAGTGTTGTCAATATTGCCGTTTTGGAGAGTGGAGAAGTGAAAAGGTACAGGGTGGAAAGATTTCATCATAGAGTGTGGGTGACGGCAATGGGAAGACATGGAGAAATAATGAGAGAACAAGGACTTCTCTGGAAGGTGTGACGGCTTGCTGTCACACCCCTTGAGCAAGGGTGTAACTCAGATTATTTTCTCTCTTGTGGAAAATGAAGGTAGGGAGAATATGGCAGATGATTTCCCACGTTGATGGAAGTATAAGGTAAATGGGTTGTTCACCTTTTCTTTTGCAGCATTGGTCCCTGCCTCTTTCTGTTCTTTCCTCATTGGCTAAATCTCTTACGTCGAATCGATATGAAAAGCAGGGAACAGGAGGAGTTCTGCTGTCTGGATCTTTTGCTCCTGAACTCCTCTGCTCACTTGCACATTCCCATGTTCCATTGAATTATCTGTCTTTGTTCTTAGGTTAGAACCTGCTTTCCAGAAACAGTAGAAAGAGCTGTTTTCCTATTACAGAACAGAAGTTAATGGGGGCGGGCAATAGAGAACCTCTCCTGCTGGCTTCTTGGGACTTCTAATGTTCTTAATGTCTTGTTACTGAGCCTTGCTCATTCTGGAAGCTGGATGAATTGTCACTGACCTTGCTCAGTTTGAGTGTTGTATCCTTCCCTCTCTTTCAAAGGTGAGTGGTCCCTCCTTATGTGCTATGAACTGGTTTATGTTTGGGGGATCTTGGCTGTACAGAGTTTAAGTACCTCAGCTCCCAGACACTGCTGCTCTTGCAGTAGCTTCAGCTTTGCAGGTTGTGTGTACATCATCATCTAACTTCAGAAATTAGTCATGTCTCCTCTACTTTTTCTTTCACCTTCCCACTGTACTTCCACAACCTCATGTTGTTTATTTTACCCATCCTGCTAAGAAACCCTTCTGCTCCAAGTTAAGGTAAGTCCTTCCCACTTTGCTGTCTACCTTCTTCATTTTTCTAGCCGAGGACCTTACTACCTTAATATCAGCTTTTCTCACTCCACTGTTGTGCATTCCCACAGCCCTGTCCTGAGAATGTGGTTCCTGTCTCAAACTTGTGTAGTGCTGGAGGCAGAGGTAAACCAACTGGCTTCACAGGGTATAGCTGCCAACTTCATTTTTGCATGAGGTTGTAGCAAGAGCAGAGCAACTCTAGACTTTTGCTTATGTGCAGTATCTAGCAAGAGGTGCTGTCTCTGAGACTGACTGTAACATTTTCTATGTGGAAGTGAGGAGCAGCTTTCATTGATATTACCAGTGTGCTGCTTAGAAGGGTTTTATGTACCAAATCTTATCAAAACAGAGTATGATAATTTAAAAAGAAGAAGAAAAAACAAGAAATCTTCCTAAACTTGCCTCAAATTAGTAGCAGTACTTTCAGACTTCAGAATGATCCTAATCAATTTTCTTTTTCTTTCTTTTAAATAAGTGGGTGTGATTTTCTTGAAAAGGGAAAACTACTGAAATGTTTTTTACATGATTGATGTAAGGGCTGCTCCAAAGCTGCTACTGAATACCTAAGACTGAGTGATTCCTCACACAAGAATACTTAACTAGACTGGGACTCAGAAACATCAGAAACATAAGCTAATTCTTGTATGATCCAAGGGCTAGAAGTTGAGACACTCAAATTGTCAAAAGCTCTGCAATGACTATTTCCTCATAAACAATTGGTGAGATTGTGAGAAGACGTTAAACAAGCCCCAGATTTTCAGGGAGCGTTTGATATCTTGTAATTCTAAGGACAGTCAACTTATTGACTGGTGTTGCAGTCATTCTAACAACTGAGTTGTATAGTCACCAGAATTCCACAGTAGGTATTTATTCTGCAAGCAATTAACAGGCAGTGCCTGCAGATGAAGCCGTCCTCCTTGCTTTCGTTGCATAGTAAACTTTTAGAAATGGTGTATGTGAACTTGTGCTTTTTGGTTTAAATTTTAATTGTTCATATTTCAAATTCTGTTGCTGCTTTTCTTTCGAAAGCCAATGGTTTCATCTTTCTTAACTTTGTTGCTAAAATGCATTTTTTATTAAACAAAATGAACAGTTGTGTCGATTAAGTAAAGAACTCTTTACACATCCAAAAAAATACAATTAGTTCCTCACAAACATTAGTAAGCCTTAGCTGGTAAGCAGAATAAACAGGTACAGTGCCTTATTTTATTGCATACACAAAACATTCATAGTTTCTAAGATTTCCCCTATAAAAAACAAGAAGCAGCTCCTCACTTAAGTCCTGTTTTAGCACTCTTTTTTTTTTTTGTCTGTTTAGCAGTGCTTTCTTTCATGATTAGAAATCAAGAGGAGAAAAATGAAGAGGAGAAGTTCCTTGGAAAGCGTTGTTCAGAGCTGCTACTGATTCCCTGTTCTGCAAAAATGTGCTCTGTGTATGAAAATCAGTGGAAAATTCTCCTGCTTTCCCTGGCACTTTTCAGAATTACTTCTGATTTCAGCCTCTGCTAAAATCAATGGCAGAATGCCAATCCACTTCTGTAGAAGTGCAAATTCAGAAGCCCTTGTTTTCCAGCCCGATACTCACTCATTTCATTAAGTTTAATGAAATGCTTCTTTAGCTATGGAGAGTTGGACTGAACTGTCAGTGACACCCTTACTAGTGCCTGTATTTTATTTAGATAGACTGAATCAGGGTAACATGAGCTGTTTTTAGTGATTTTTGCTGTGTGAAGTCTGTGAGCAGATTAGATGGGTTGATAGTTAAGGGAGGACTTGGGGGTTGGTTGGTTGGTGTTTTTTTTTTTTGTTTGTTTGTTTCTTCTTAGTGAAAGATAGTAAATTCAGATCTCTTTATGTGGAAATAAATCCATGTACTGTTTACAGATATCCATTAAAGGTTCATATTTTAAATAGAAAAATGGGGTCTGAGTACCCAGAAAGACTTAATTGAAAACACAATATGGAATTAATGCAGCCTATCTTCAGCTTTCCTCTGATCTTAGTAGCTATAAACAAGAGTCTCTGGCTGTCCATGCAAGCAGCTTTAGGTGTGTTCTGTGTGTTTTCAAAGTATTGACTGATTTGTTTTTGGATTATGTGTCCCTATATTCTCATGAGAGCTGTTCCCTTACTTGAGCTTGTAAGACTGGAGGGTTTGTTTGTTAAGTGCCCTTTGGGCCCAAAGGCTCATACATCAGTAACACTGAGATCTTTTTCAATTGTATGATTCAATGATTTATTGATATGTGAAAGTACTGGGGTGACAACATTTTTGTGTTGTAGCTGAGGACCTAGTCTTCACTATTTCTATCCAGGTTTTCATCAATGTGGCCTGGATGAGAAATAGTATCATTTCTTCTATGTATGGTGGGTTACTTCCACTGTTATTAGAAAGTAGGAGCACTGCACACCACTCTTCTTTTGGCAGCATATACTCCAGTTGCATTATTTTCCCAGTCGTGCTGGATATACCCTCACTTTCAACTTCTAAATGGTATTTGCAAGGCTGTTGTTTTTCTCTGTTTGTTTTTTTTTTTTTTTTATTTCTTCTAAGGGCCTTTATTGCTTTGTTCACATTGGAAATAATTTGTTTGTGGTTTTCTATTCAGAAATTGAAGCTTCCCTGCCTGGTGAATGAGTAATGCCATGAATAGACTAGCTGGGATTATTCACAATTTACTGGTATTTTATGCGCGGTTTAAATCCTGTTAAATGTGTAGTGACAGTGTGGATTTGATTTCTAACTCCTTCTCCTCCTCCCCCGAGCTTAGCTGTCAGTCAAGTTTCATGATAAATATTAATTTTTCTGGAGAGTGTTATGCTTTTGTCTCAGGTTTGCTGCCACCTGAATCTGCTCTTCTGAAAATCTGTTGCCCAAGCACAAAGGTTACTTGCTGTATTTGTGCTGGCCACCTCTGAAAAGTGGATCTCTGTGAAGTATCTGAATGGATCTGATTCTAGTTACAAGATGTGTACATCAAACATCTTGTCAGACATATCAATAAAGGTTTGTGTAGGAATATGAATAACGTTTTAGCTAACAGCTACAATCATCTGTCATCTCTGTCCTTAATGCTTTTTTTTTTTTTTTTTAAACAGCATAGAGCCTTTCTTCTACAACTTTGTCATCTTATTACCTCACTCACGTTTGTATTATAGCTATCCTAAATCCTAAGTCAAATTGAATTACTTATTTTAAGCAAATGAAATCATGTTTTAATGTTGATGAGTAGTTTAGTGAAGCAGATGATTGGCAAAAAGAAGTTTTGGACTTCAGTTTGACAAAGTTGGCATACCATATGATCCATTGCAGAACTGAAAATTGTACTAGATATAAACAATCACAGAAAAATGCAAATTGATTGTTTGCAACTCTTCCACTCTAGCACAAAAGATTTAATCATCTCAGATGAGATTTTATCCATTGTAGTTTATAGTAGTGGTTTGAGTAGTCAGGATTGAAAGCGAGATTTTAAACCTTTGATGCTGTGAGATATTCCAGCCTTCCAGGAACAACCTTTAGTTATTCTAGCCAGGGTTTGCTTTAGCTTTAAAAACAGTTGTGCCTTTGTAGGCCAGTTTAGATTAAAGAGAAATTCACACTACTGCCCCAAAGTGGAATTTATCTCTCCTTCACAAAAACCAAGCCTCTCTGGGCCCCAGCTCAAACTGCGACTGAAAATCAATCAAAAGAATATGGTATTTACGCGAGGAACAGAATCACGTCATGTGGTGGTTGTGAGATGCAGCTGGAAATGATGCTATTGGAGTGACAACTCTGCTAATATTGGTGTCTGTTGAGTGCCTTTTGGGACCAGAGCTGCCTTGTGAGCTTTGGCAAACCATGTAAAACACCTGCACCTTGTATTTTACTGTTGTACTTTCTTCACAGTGGTATTCTGAGGCTTGATTAAGATTTTCCAAGCTCTTCCAGAACCTCAGATGAAAGGCATGCACAGAAAACTTAATAAGTAGTAGGAATTTATCAACTGAGAGTGACAGAATTAATAGATACTGTAAATATCTTTTTGTAAGCTTTTCACTACGTTTCATCCCTAAAAAGCAGCATTACAGATAGGGTATTCTAAGAATAATAAATATACATCTGCATATACATTTTGTATTGGGATGTTCTTCATGTGTGTATCAACTCACAGACCTTATTGTTTTAGGGATCTGGAGGCTTGGGAGTGTGTGCATCACTCTAGGCTATATCCACATAAGGGAAATATTGATTAGACTATGTCTGCAGATAATTTCCCATTTCCCGTATAAACATACGATTATTTTGATGTTCCTTTATGTTTTCCAAAGAAAAACATGCAGCTAAAAATTGACTGCTTTTGTATGTATATTTTCCCTCACAACTTTTGACCTATCCAAGTATTACTAGTAGAGAACAGAGACACTTGACTGCAGATTACTTTTAGGGCCATTTCACTTACTCTGTATATATGGCAAACACAGTGCTGACTAAACCTAAGTTCAAGTCAGAAGGGCTTTCACGAGTGAGAGAAAATTGTGGCTGGCTTGTATTGTGCCAAGAGCTGTTGCCATTATGTCATAGTTGCTTTTTTATGCAAAACAAACAAGAATAACAACAAAAACAACCAACGAAAAACCTCACACCACAACCAAAAAAAACCTTCATCACAACAGATCAGAGGAATAAATGCAAAACAAAATGAAAAGCTAATAATATTATTTGTGCGTGCAGTACCAGTAGTGTACTCTAGTTAGAGACTGAATGTTTGTTCAGATGAGAGGGATCAATTTTTGGCCCTCCTCTGGACATACTCCAACATGTCCATGTAGCTGCTGTGCTAAGGACTCCACATCTGGATGCAGTATTTGAGGTGAGCTCCCACCAGTGCAGAGTAGAGAGGCAGGATCAGCTCCCTTAACCTGCTGGTTGTGCTGCTGTTGACGCAGCCCAGGATATGCTTGGCTTTCTGGGCTCCAAGGACACATTGCTAGCTTCAGCTTGCCATCCACCAGTACCCCCCTCCTCCTTTTCAACAGGGCTGTGATACATCCTTACATCCCCCTGCTTGTATTGATAGTTTGACCAGCAGGTCCTGGTTCTGCCAAGCCAACTGTTTTGTATTTGACCATAAAATCTGTCACCAGGCATTCTTCACAGCATGCTGTCTGATAGGAAGTGTATGTCAGGCAGAATTAACGTGGTCAGTCTTGTTGCCTTGTCTCTTCTTTCTGTTATGATTTAAAAAAAAAAAAAAAAAAAAGTATACATGGGAGAGTGCTGTTTATCATAATGCCTTTGTTACCTTTTTCATCTGCAGTATAGTTGTTTTCTAGCTCTCTCCAAACGTCTTATTCTCATTTGCAATACAGCACAAGCAAATTCTTTTATCCTTTTCTAAATGGTAATTTCAGACAAATTATAAGTCAAAGAAGTCATCTTTTCAAATTCGGCTTGTTTTTTTTGTTTGTTTCTTAGCTGAGGGCAGGGAAGGAAGATCAGTAAAATGGGAGATAACTACAGAGACAGCACCAAGACAATTTGTTTTCTATGTTAGTTGACGTTCTGAAGCAGCATGCAGTGATGATGTAGTGTCATATGGTGATGATATTATTGTGATAATCCAGACACAGGTATTTATTTGCATGATGTTGTAATTGTACAATTGTCCAGGAACCACAAGCTTTACTGTAGAGCACTTGGAATCCAGAATCTCTATCCTGAGGTAATCACTTTGCTTGCAGGTTTGAGCCACTGTTGAGATTTTAATGCAGTAACTGTGTCCTGTTAAAGTGCTATTGGCTTATTTAAAAATCAGGAGAGAGAGGGATGTGGAAGGAGAAGGGCTAATATGATGTAACAGCGTTCATTAGTAACTGGTCCTTTGGCAGGTTTGCAGAGAGGCGGGTTGTGTGTGAGGACAGCAGATATGATGGCTAATGAATGCCTTTTGTTTCTGAGGGTTAGCCTTAACCAGAGCAGTGGCAGACACTGGATCAGCCGGTCAAGTGAGTAAATGGTAGAATACTTGACTTGGGGAGGAAAGATGAATTATTTTCCTTTTCATCTGTGTTCTGTATGTCATTGCGTAGTGCCCTGTATTGCAGGGAGAAACGACTCCTTTTTTTGTAGAAGGAACTTGTTCCTCAGGTGAAAAATGGCCCACAGAACAGCACTGTCAGAGTGGGCCCGGTTAAGTTCTTGCTTAAGTTTACGCTACATCTATCCTGCAGCTCGCTGTGTGACTACAGGATCAGGAGTTATGTTTGAAGTTGCTGCCATCTGCCTTGCTTGGGTAAATGCCAGTAAGGATGCAGCAGCACTAAGGGAGATGTCAGCATCACTGGAGAGGCAATGATTTCTGGTTAGCCATGTTGAAATACAGCCCTCTGCAGCATCACACTTGTGAGCCTCACTAATGTTGGCAGGCTATCCCTGCACACATGGCAATCCCACCTCCAGCAGCAGCACTAGCTGTACTCAGTGTTAAAGGCTGACAGACTGATTTGAATGCAGACACATTTTCAGGCTCGTTCGTGTGCCACTTGTTTTTCACAGAGAAGATGGGCTGTGTCAAAGGATGACTAGATTAAGATTAACATTGAGTTTAAAAAAAAAAAAAAGATGCTTTTAATGTTTTATTTATTTTAGAATAAGTGTAAGGAAAATGTATTCTTAATAGTTCTATACAATTGCTTTGTACAGTTCAGATTTGTTGTGAGAAAATAACATCAAATTTAGCTTTTGGTAGGTTGTGGGTGATGTAATTTGTTTCACCTGGATTTAAATGTTATTGATTACAACTTTGTCAGTCAATACCGAATGTTATTTATTTTACTGTCTCCTGTATATAAAAGAGTACAAGCCCAAGCATGAAAACAGTCTTCTTAGTGAAAGTTGGCTTATGTACCCTTCAGTGACTGCATTGTGTATTTTAATGATATGAAACTGATAAAGCTGAGATAAATCAATCTTCCAGTGTAGATTAGACTTTGCTTCATGGAAAGGGCTATAACATGTAAGTAATGGAAAGAGCAAGGACTCATTTAACTTCTTAAATAATTCAAATCTTTTGAAATCTTTTTCTATTACTTTGCTTTTTGTCGGACCCTTTGGGCATTCTGCTGAACAGCTGAGGTAAAACAAGTGTGTCCCAGACACTTGACAGCTACAGTTATAGTCTACTCTAACTGAAAAACAGCAGAGAAAAAAATACCCAGTAAAATACAGAATATTTCTACTTATCAGTCACTAGTGTTATTTTTAATGTGCCCTATATGCATCCAGTCAGTTATGGCCAGTAAGCACATATGTTCATGAGCAGTCCCTTTGTGTGGAATTCCACATTTGGTCACTATGCATTTCCTCATATTTTTGTTGCAAATTGGTTTGATTTATTTTTAGCTGGGAAGCATTTGTGGGAGTGATAGAGATTGAAATAATCTTTCATTCACACGATAACATGCAAGAAAAGTTTAAGACAGTAAAAATATGGAAATAATGGAAATAGGCCAGTGGTCTGACAGATTGAAAGCTGTAATGAAGAAGCTGTTGTTATTTTTGAAATACATCAGATTTTAAATCAATTTTATCTTCCTAATTAGCTGTCCTTCTAATTAAAATAGAATGTCGAATTGCAATCTCAGTGACATGAAGTTCCAAGAGCATTTCATGAACAAGTAGAAGGCAGCAATTGCATGGGGAAATGAGTGATGTGAGTGGACAGCACAAAACTGCTGATAGGGAACAGCATTGGATTGCAAATTGATGAAGAGCAAAGGTTAGTTGGCTTAGAAGCTGCCTGGATACAAACCGTTAAATTACGGTGAACACAGAAGTGGGGGCACGCAAGACATTTTCCTTTTAAAAATAAATGAAAGAAAACATGGTGTGTACCAATTGAGTTAAATGAATCAGTTGTGAAGTGCTCATTCTGTTTTGGAACTGTGATATGATGGGTACAGATATACAAATAAAGGCAAAACTGGCCTAATAAACAGTGGTTCATTTAATAAGCACCATTTTAATTCTAACTTGCGACTGGAAGATATTTTGCATGTCCGATAACAGCTTTTTTTTTTTTTTCCCCATTTGCTGTGCTTATCAATTGTGCAAAGAACTATTCTGACTTCTGGGCAGAGGTGCTCTATTGTTCCCCATTGAAAGAAATGCAGTAGAACTTTGCTGAAACTTTTGGAAAGTCTATGAAATGTAATGGTATTTTTGTATTACAGCATTTGATCAGGGACACTGCCAGCTGAGAATGTAGTCACATCTTTGTGATGTACAGTGGTTTTCATGTCCTATTTTCTTCCAGCGATAAACTTCTTATATTGAATAAAAAACCTATTCTATTTCTGCAGGTTATTCACTTTTCTTCAATTTAAAAACAATTTAAATTAATCTCTGATCTGAGAAGCAGCTCATGCTGAACTGCCTCTTCACATGTGGGTCAACTTATTCATGCTCTGAGCCAAAAAGTTCTGTCTTTAAGGTGTCAAGAATGTTTCTATTCTTTATATGGTCTTCTGTCAATCCTGTTTCTAGTTCTTACCAGTTCAGTAATTTTGATAACTTGAAAGCAATGTGCTGTGATGATAAAATGCTTGACTTATAATAGCAGATGAATTTGGGAAATATGATGAGCAAGGAAGCCACTAGATAGCTTTTGGTTCTTTTACCAGGCAGACTGTATTTCACATAACAGTTTACATGACAGATAAAGTTAAATAGCATATGGAAACGATCTTTGGATGAAATCCTAGCTCCAAGTCAGTGTCAAAATTCACAATAATTTTGAAATCATACTTCTTGTCTGGTTCATAACCAATTCATTTAAAACATAAAATGCTTGGAAGAAATTCTAGCCTGCAAAAGCCAGGAATGCTGTTTCTTACTAGGGGGAAAGGAGAGAGTAAGTAAGCATTGTAAAGTCATCGGTTTTAATATAAGTGAAAAAAGTCCTTCAGACAACTCCATGAGCTGGTTTAATGCAGTTGCACAGCTATGGTTTTACGTCTGTCATGATACAGCAGTAACAAATATGACCTCACCAATTTCTTTCTGTATGTGATGTCAAATCTAAGTAATTAGAGATGCCTGTAATGTGCCTGAAAGTGAAAAACAATTTTCTCTGTGAAAGGATGAGATACTTGCTTGACTTTAAAAAGAAGTGTGATTCATTTGTGATCCACTTAACCCACAGAGAAACTATATCACGAATTATTTCATGCATTTTCTTTAAAGTCATAGAATCATAGAATCACCAAGGTTGGAAAAGACCTAAAAGATCACCCAGTCCAACCGTTCACCTGTTCCCAATAGCTCCCACTAAACCATGTCCCTCAACACAACATCCAGTCTTTCCTTGAACACCCCCAGGCTCGGTGATTCCACCACCTCCCTGGGCAGTCCATTCCAGTGCCTGACCACCCTTTCGGAAAAGTAATACTTCCTCATGTCCAGCCTGAATCTCCCCTGCCGTAGCTTGAAGCCATTCCCTCTGGTCCTAAAAAAGTCATTTCGTATAGCTTTGTAATTAGGTCTGCAGGGACCAAATCCGGTCCAGATAAAATGTGTTGCATTCCACCTGCAGTGGAGCAGACTGGACTATAATATATGTGAGCAGAGTGACAAGATCACAATGAGCAGTCTATCTCTTCAGTAATGATCACTGTGAATCCTAAGAACGTCTAAAGAAAAGCATCTTTCTTTTGGCAAGAGCGTGTTTGTAGCTCTTAGAGGTTTAAGTTGTAAGGAAAACAGTGTCTGCATAGATGATTATCTATGAAGTAAAGTAGAAAACCAAAATGTCATGGTCAGACTACTTAAAGCTCAGGTGGAGAATTTGTCTTGTCACAATTTTTATTTACTTTGGAAATTAAGTCATGTTTCTGAGGTCATTTTCTCTTTTTGTCTTTGTATCACTCTTGTTTTTACTTATTTGCTTTCTTGGAGCCCTGCAGAAATTCAGGATCATGTTCCACACTACTGCTCCCCTGAATGTTCCTCTGTTTCTAGGTCTTGGTTTTATTTAGCTTTCCTGTAGAATAAATTGACTGTAGATTTTGTTCTTCTTTTTGCAAATAATTATTTTTAAGCCTTGCTTTTTTCCATGAGAAACCTCATTGAATTGAGGTCAGTCATAGGCTTAAACTATATGCAAGATTGAAGGATCAAGGCTTTTCTGTATTAAAGCATGACTTGTGAACAACTTCCAAGTAATCTTTCTAGAACAAAATGATTGTATGAGGCTTCAGTATGTTGGCTATTCACTATGTCCTCATTATTTCAATATAGAATACTTTGGACAAATCTCTTTTGTAAGAGGACAGTTGAAGTATTTGGCAATTCACTCTTTTTTTTTTTTTTTTTTTTTTTTTTAAAGATACCACATAATCTGATATAGTACTGAAATATTGCCCTTATGATATTTACTTCTATAGAGAATTTCTTTGAAAATGATAGTGCACAGCATTGATCTGTATTTTGTGGCATTTAAATGGTAACCATTACAAAATGAAACAGGGTTAGCATAAAATTTGTGTAGGGCTTAATTTATCCAGTGAAATTAATTAGAGCATTTAGTTGCTGAATGACAAATCATCGAGTAGTGAGCTTAGAACACAATTTTTATCAAAACTGTCTTATTAAATGAAATACAAATGTTAACAGTTTACATCATGTAGTTCAAACGCTTACATAAAGCTTTATGCTTGGCTCTCTCCGTGTTTGCATATTTCCTTCGTAAATTGCAGTTCTTTGTTTCTGCAGTGTTATAATTTATTTATATATGTGTTTGAATATTCTCATACATCAAACTATACAGTATTTTAGCTTTTATTGTTGATACTGAAAATGTTTAAATTAGTGTTTTGAAGAGCTGACCTTTTTTTTTTCCTTTCCATAGTATATTTAATCTCTGCATGCATTTTTATTCAGTTCTAAGCATGATCATTTGACTGTAGTGTGACATCACATATTTCTGTACATTTCTGTGCCAGTAAGAGTTTCTGTTCATCCATTAGCAGTATTAACATCATTTGTTTAAAAATGGAAAGAGTAATGATAATAAAGCAATTTGTGTCACTGAAATCTATAGCTGGTATCTAGAAGTGATTAACTAGCATCGTACAAATATGGAACTGGGCATAAAATATAAGGAAAACACCATTGTTGAGACTTTTCTGGTCAAAAGTAATACAAATCTGGCTTGTGTAAATGATATGTGGGAAATGAAGATAGTTATTTAGTTTGATCACTGTGAGACAAGACAAAAGCAATGAGTGAATGGGAAAACTGAAGATAGAATTTTGTTGGAAAAATACAGTCAGTTACTCCTTCCGCCATTTTCATTCCCTTAAGAAGGAGCTGTGTTTCTTACAGTGTTTCTTCTTTGAAAATGTGTCTTCCATTGTTTCCTTAGCGAAAAAACAACAACAAAAACAAACCATGTATGTATATATAGAAGTCATGGTAGATTCTCTATTTCTATCACCATGAGCTGAGAATGGACACTTACTGGTCTCCAAAATATCTCGTTATTCTCTTATGCTGCAGGGGAGTTATGATGACAGTCAGTGCGTTCTTCTTTTTTCATTCAAATCTTTTGTGAGAGAAGGATATGTAGAAGAAAATCTTGTTTTATTTTCAGTTATGAAGAAAAAGGAAAAAATATCAGGCAGAGGAAAGACTACACATAAAATATACAGCTTATTTTGAGATAAAACTACTTTGCTATGACTTTATTATGTTGTTACAAACTTTTTATGCTGTCAAACTGCCAATATCTGAATATCTTCAGAAATCATTTTGCAGCTAGATGGAATCAACTTTTTCTGTTTTCAAGTTTAATCCTTCAGAATACAAAGTGAATTTTGGAGGAATCATCATTTCTGCTTAGTTGTTTTGATTGGAGCCCTCCACAGAATTGTGTTAGTCAGAGCACCCAGATTTTCAGCAAGTATAAATGAAGTTTTTGCTAGCTGCCAGCTACCTAAGTTTAGTGCTTATTTTCTATGTCACGTGTGTATTTCTCCCTCCAGGCACAAAATATTTGGGTCCATTCACAGGAGATCCCCATACATGGGGATTTACTTACGGTGTGGCTGCTGTGTGGTGGTAATGTCCTATTTCTCTTGAATCACTGCTGCAGGAGTCAGGGCTGTCTCCAGCGACTAATGATAAGTTTCATCAAGCTGAATAAAGCACCTACTGTTACAATGAAAATATTTTGTCTTTTTTCTCTATGTTCCTGCCACATCCTGTCTTGCTGAAGTTTCTTGTTTACTTTCTGTGGCAACTGTGGGCTTCTGCTTCATCAGTCTGCAAACCTTTATAATTGGGTATAGGTGTATGTTGGCATTTTTCTTCAAATGGCATGTGGTTTCGGAGATCTTCCAGTGAATGGGATAAATAATATAAAAGATTCAATACAGTGCTGTAGGAAGGAGGAGGAGAGATGTGCGACCATCATTTCAAGAAAGTGAATTCTCATGAGCTCCTACAGTGTGAGTCTACAGAATAAAATTGTTGCTGGGCATGTTGGCTGGATGTGTAGATTTACAACATGAATCTTTGCAAAGAGGCACGTAGGCAGTTGCATGCCAAAAACAGATAGGCATGTACATCCCCAGAATACTAGGACCTGTTGAATAGAGGGATGTGGCCTTCATCTCCAGTTAGTGTTGTGCCAGTCACTGCAGAAAGTGGCTGTAGGAAAACACATGAGCTTCTCTCATACCTTGGTCTCGTGCAGTTCAAATTCTTGCAGTGATGCAGTGATCTCTAGAGTAGGTTTGTTCAGCTAATAAGCTAATAGTAGTATCAGGCAGTTGAGCAAGTACATTTACCAGAACTGTTGGCACTCAATAACAGCTCTGTACTTACAGCTGCTTTTAACATGCTTCATCTATTCAGATGAAAAGCTGCACAAAGGCTTGAGGCTATAGCTAAAGGAAACGTGAGGGGAAACTAAGCTAAAAGCAGAAGTGCGTGCCTCTATCCATGAAGAGCCCTCACCCTGTACCATTTAGCCATTCCCTTCTCCACTTCAGGAACCTTTGTCTATTGGTGTCAGTGCAAGTTTCCCCTTTGACTAATGTGGGTGCAGGATTTCACACTAAGCGCATGGAGTGGCCAAGTCATTGACTGATGAACATCTGTACACCAGTACTAATAGAAAGATCCTTGACTCAATAGAGAAGTAGCAATTGCAAAGTCATCAAAGAAGTAACTTCTGGTTGATTTCCATTTATTGCTCTAGCTGTGGTACATTACTGTGTGCTGGTTTTAAAAATCTCACCTTTTACGAATGCTGTCTTTCTTCATTCATTTGTACATGACTTTTACTGCTCCTGTTATGACCCTCTGTAGAAATCAAAGTTTCTTACTGTTGTAAAGCAGTTTGAAATTGCAGCCCTCAAGTCCTTTAAAACATTAATCCCTGGTTCCAGATTTTGTGAAATGCTGGCTATATGGTTAGTGTGCTGCAGTTGAAGCACACCTAAGGCAGCACTTGAAGAAAATGATTAATAATTCTGGATTGCATGAAATCAGAATGTGAAAATGCAGGTTCATGTTGTATTGCTTTGGTTGTAATGCTTTTTTTCTTTTTTAAGTGAATTGTTTCTCCCAACTCCATTGCTTTTTTCTCCATTCCACTGTAATTTGCTATTCCCTCACGTGCTCATGTATCTGTCAGTCTGAAGTGTAAGAGTGAACTGAGTTCAGAAAATAAGGGGAAAAAAAGGAAGGGTAGAGGTAGAACTTCGTGGTTTGTTATTTTCTCCTGAAATTGTTGAATTCTCGTAAAAAGCTGCACAGAGACAGCAGATGAGTAGGACAGCAGTGGGCTGCCAGTTTACTGAATTCTGCACAAAATATGGGAACTCCTTAAAATGTCTCTACTGGTGGGAACTTTTAGTGGACAGCATAGATTGCACCCAGTGAAGCAGTGTCTCTAAAATAAGTATCAATGTTCCTTGTGTAACTCCTATGTTCCTTTCATAATTCTTGTGTATGTTCTGAAGGGTTTAGAGGAAGCTCACGTCTCCATCATTAAGGGGCTTGCACATGGACAGCCAACCCCCCTACTTTCTCAGTGTGCCCTTTCCAGGATGTTAATTTGCTTTTTTCTAAGAACATGGATTCTACTTGGTGCCAAATTTAGGCAGACTTTATCATGTGCATTTATAAACTTGATCTGGCCTGAAATACTTCACTGTAATGAAAACTATCAAGGCCAGTATTCTTCAAGGAAAGAGAACAGCAGTGCTGTTCCTTGCTTTCTCCTTTCTTCACTCAACAGCGTTGTTGAGAATTTCTTATTCAAATCATCCAGCAGTCCTACTGTTACAGCAGGAATTACAGCTCTGCCTGGAATTCTACTGCAGTACTTCTAGTCACAAATACTGTGCCTCAGCTACAATAATATCCCAATTTTTAGCATTCTGTACAATTGAGTAGCTACACTGGGGGCCAGAAAGATTTTGTATTGATGGTTTTCACAGCTGTTTGATCTAAAGGTTACTTTTACTGTGTTCTCTTTTATAGTAACTGAATGTGCTTGAGTTTGTAGAAACAAACAGAAAATGTTTGCTGTTCTAACCCCTCCCCTCTCCTTTCAGTGACTGTTCCTGGTCACATGCTGGCACTGCTGTTCACAGCTGAGTGGGTGGTTATCTGTGCGTCCAGCCTCTTCTTGTCTCTTTATCGATCCAGCTCTTCAGGAGCAAGGTTTACTGAGTGCAGTGTGAGATGCAGAGCCCTCAGAGTGGGAAGCAGGACCTCTCGCCAGGCAGCCGTGCATTTGCTCATCTTGGAGATATTTATTTATTTATGTATTTATTTTGTGACTTGAGCATTGTGTTAGATTTAAACAAGCAGAAGCAAAGGGAGGGTCTGTGTACATCTGCTGTCTCTACTGCAGCAGTAGTAAAAAGGAATTTAGTGCCTGTCAGAATGGTTAGTTGCTGGGGGATGGTCTGTTCTCAGGTCGAACTGTGGGGGTTTTGTTCTTTCTGATTCCCTCTGAGTTCTGTGCTGGGAAGGGCACTGAAATTAGGAACAGCATGCGGCAGGGGCAGTTCTCTCTGTACTGAGCTAGATTGACTGTGCCATTTGTATGTTTGCTGTGATGATGATTTCAGAGGGGATGGAGAAACAGATAACTTGTACAAATGTTTTAAATAACAAAAATAATAACTAATCCTACAATGCTGTAATTGACATCTAGCTGTACGTGAGTACAGAGTAGCAAATAATTAGCATGAATGTCAGTATTCTGAAGGGCCCAAGAACTGTTCTGTGGTTTTAACTTGGTATGGAATTTATGTGGATGAGTCCTGGGATACACAGAATATTCAGCTGGATGCATTATGGTGATCTATAAATTATACAACATGATTTAAAGCTCAGCTTCACGAAAACAGGATAAATTAATTGTTTTATATATATCAGGCCAGCTATGTGGTTATGGACTCAATTACGTAATTACACTCTGAAATTTATCCTGTACTTCCCCTCTGTTATTGTTGATCAAGGTAATCGTACACTTTTATTTATTACCCTGTAGCTATGTGCATAATTGCCATTTGACAGCCCGTTGTGACAGCTTGTTGAAATAGGCTCCAGACTGCAATTAGCACCATGTGATATGGTTAGGCCTCAGTGCCACCTCTTGTGAAATATTTATAAATATTGCCAATTGGATGCTTATTTATAACATGCTTGTTTCTTTTTTATTACCTTGAGAGAAACAAGATTTGTAGGAGCAGATGATACATCTTTCATCTGGCTAACTGATGAGACTTGCAGACAAGCTTTTGGACACAGACTCTTTCCCAGGTCTGTGAAAAATAGGCCTTATAATGCCAATTTGATCAACTGTTTATTCTGCTCACCAAAAAGATTTGTGGCAATGATGGTTGCTGTTCTTTCTTTGGAGAAGACTCACGGAAGACTACTTGTGAGCTGGGGTCGTGGTCACATGGAATGAAGGTCTAAAGACTATATAAAATTTCCTTTCTGTTGCTCCTTCTCATGGACGCTCTGCTGGGATCTTTCTTCAGTGAATAGTGCTAGAAGCAGTTGCATTTTTGTGCCTCAATTGCATACGGGCACAGGCTTGCTTCTTTTGGAGAGAGTACACAGGAGAATCAGATTTCAAAATGGCTGCTAGAACTCTGACAAAGAGAGCTTTTCTTACCCTTTGTAGGCTCGTTGCATGTTGCCTGATATGAATCCATTTCCTACAAGATCAGGTGATGTCTTTGCCATGTTTCTGTTTGCAGAAAAGTTTCAGGTAAAATTTCTAATATCACCTGGAGTTAGTGGAGTTGTTCAACTTTGTTTTGGATCTGGAGTGGAGTGTGTGTTGCTGCAGTCCATTAATAGATTTCCTTATGGTGATGGTATGACGCCATGTGGCTTTGAAGATCCTTAAAAATATTAGAGCTTATTCCCCCTTAACTCAGAGCTGATTGCTGATGCTTTTCCTGAGGTAAACAGACTTCATCATAAATAATTGTTCTATTTTTGACAGACCTCAGACAATAGTGTGAAATTTTCATTTGTGCCCCTCTGAAAAATTTCAGAAGTTATTATCATGCAGTGTAGACTGCAGAGCATGGAGAATGTGAACAACCCCTTGATGTGGCTGTTAAATCAGATCGAGAGTTTGTATTTGCCTGCCACTTGGCTTCTCTAGGCACTTGGTTGACGGCAAGCTGGCTGGAATCTCACTTGCATTAGACACGGGCAATCTTTGCTTATTTAAGGGCAGGAAAAAGAAGCAACAGGTCATTTCTACTCTTGCTAATGTGTTATGGTTGTCAGACATGTATCTATCTCAGTTCTTGTGGATTGTTTTGTGACTTAACATAGAGTTTTAAGTCTTGATTTCAGAACCGCTATTTTAACTCATCTCCTTGAAATATTCTTCTCTTAACTCACAGCTCCATCTGCTGTTGGTGCATTTTGTTATATTCAGTCTCCCCTGTCCATCTTCAGGTTTGTTTTGTTAAAATTCATCCACGCAGATAAAACTGCTTTTTACTAGTGCACTCTTTTGTCTGGGGCCTCCTTTTGTCCTCACTGGTCTTCCACAAGTCTCTTTGCCACTTTACTCTTTCCTATGAGCGAGTACTGTGAGTACCATCATGACACACCTCTAACTAACAATTTTAGGTGTTAGTTGAATCTATAAATTGGATCATTTAGGGTCAGAGACAAGACTGGTGCATGGGGAGACTGTGTTTTGTGCAGTGTGCTTAACGTCTGTTGGAAAAAGCTTCTCAGCTGTGAACACATCTTTTTTTCTAGATTCTTATGTCATTTTCCTGTTCTTTTATGTTGATAAATGTCTTGATAAAATTCAGTCTTACTTCACTCATTCCAATTAGAAATGATTTCGCAGATTAGATTCCCACTTTGATATCATTTCCCCATTTACTTTTTTTCCTGGCTTCTTGGGCATCGAATACCAACTGCCCTTTTTTACTTTCAGGGCTCTTTGCTGTGATTCCCTGTGGCCTTCACTTCTGCTCTGATTCACTACATAATAAGATACATGCCTTCACTCCTGAACAGTCCAGGTCCCAATCCTTCTTTGCTTACTTTTTGCATTCTCAACTCAAGACCTCTTGTAGCGAAAGATGCTATCATAACATCTGGCAAGCTGCATCATTATCCTTCTTCAGTTCCTCATAGAAAGTCTCTTTTCTGTAAACAAACCAGTGTTTCAAGACAGTGACCAGTGTTATCAGTTTAGTTCCATATGCCTCTGGCAACTTTTCCCATGAGATGATTAGGTCACGGAATATCTTTGGCTCTGTTCTAGTACAGTGCTACAGAAAATAATGCGTAGCCTATGACTGCAGTTCCAAGGTGGTGTGGAAATACAGATGATATCTTAATATGCTCTTTATAAATATTTAGTTGTAACTAATTTTGTAGTTGTGGGTGAAACCTGACTGTGGCAAGCAGGATGGTTAGAAATATGGGAAAATATGGTTAGAAATATGTGCAGAAGGATCATGGTCTTCATTCTGTAATGCAGCTCTTGTTCATGCTGTACTCAACTCTGCATTACTGAGGCTTGCACTTCTGTAGGGAAATCTTACCAACTCTGTTGCTCATCTAAGGAACACATGAAACACAAACAATTAAAATCAGCTAGCATTTATTCTGGGAAGCTATAAATGTGACAGCACTGTTCATCTGCTTCTTTGTGATGACTATTAATCATTCAGGATGCTTTATGAATGTTAAAAAAAAAACTGCTGTGGCACAGTGCAGTGGAGAATGGCATACTTCATCCAGAACTTCCAGCACTGCTTGCCATAACTTATCTTTTTCTATGCAAAGATACATAGCAAAAATTTTCCCATGAGACTTGTAAGTGTTGTAACTGAATCCTGCTCCTAAGTGTTTATCCTGATACTGTGCTTTTGTAGATCATGTGGGGGAGTTTTTTTGCCATTAGTGAGATTTAGCAGATGACAGAATATTTTATATTGAACTTCTTTTTGTTTTATTGCTTCACAGAAGGAAGAGATTCCCAGCACATCAGCCTAATTAGACTGCTGTTTTTCCATCCAGTCCAGAACTACTTTGTAAGTTATTTGTAAACTAGAAATTGAAAGATAAGCAGAATTTGTAAAAGTGGTGCTATATCCCCCTTGTCCCTCTCCTCCCCTTCCTCCATCTTTCTCCCCTCTCCCTCAGTCTCTGAGCTTAAGCTTTGGGTATGTTATATCAATCCCTTAATCTGCTATAGATTTATTGGTGTATGACTTGGTTTCAATACATTACCCCATAATAACTAAACTGAAATTGATTAACAGTACTGGAGAACAAAGAGACTGTTACTTTGGGAAACAATTTCTAGGTTTTGATTGTTTCACGGTGATGCTGGCTTACAATATTTTATTTTTTCAGCCTACTGCCTATTCTTATTTCTGTGGAAATATACAACTAACCTGATTGGGAGACTATTTTTTTCTTAAACTGCAAAAGAAAACACGTATATGCTTTTTTTATGGTGTCATTACAGCTGGAGTAGCTTAGGTAATGTGAAGAAACAAACAACTGACTGATGTTTTAAGAAAAGTCCGAGAGCTGGTAGTGTCACTGGTGTCACTGAAGACTTGGTAGCCTGATCCAAGAACATAAAATATTCAAGACCCAAAAAAGACAAATTTTTAAATTGAGGAGCCAGCTTGAGTGGCAGTGACTTTATGACTATATGACTATATCATATGGGGCATGAGCTTCTGCTGCCCTGTAATTGGTGGATTGGTAAATTTTGAGGCAGCTGATAGAATCATTTACACGGAGAACTTTCTCAGTTTATGAAGAAGATGTCAGGTATCATGGCTGTGTGGGGGACCAGCTTGTGAAGAGAAACTTTGTAAAGTAACAGAAATACAGATGTACATTTCTTACAGCAAAGCTGCCTAGGTAGCTAGTGGGATTCCAGATGCATTCCCAAATTGCAGCTCACCTAAAAAAAAACCAAAAAAACAAAACCCACCACTGTACCATAGGTTTGGCACTTGCCTAGCTTTTGTTTGATTTACAGTAAGCTCAGTAATTCTCATGGCAAAATCAAGCCAAGAAAAAAACGATTAGGGAGATGCTTCATCTAGTTCTTGCTCTCTGTAAATAGGGACATCTCTGACTGAATTTTGAACTCTGTTGTTGTTAATGAGTGTCATGTAATACTGGCAACAGATGAAGCTGCTGAAGTGCAAGGCATACAGGCTAATAAAAAGTACTGGATCAGCGACCTACATTGAGAGAGACTTTTTCATGTTATCTTTCATTATGTAGGTCAGCAACTATCCAAGATTTCAAGACCAATGGGATCCTTTTCCTCCAGTCATGAGAGTTGACTGTAATTAGCATTACTTAGTTTGTTACTACCTTACCATGGTTATTACCGCCTGCTCAGTTTAGGATGCATTGAGTATAGTGCCTAAACTTTTCACTCTGGAGAAGATGATGCACAATGAATGTTTTGGAATTCCCTTAGATTTGCTGTTGGAAATGTGTCTATTCCTGCAGACAGTTCACTGTGATGCACCTGAATATCTCACTCTTTAATGCATATCTGTTTGTCACGATAGCTCATTCCCATAGTCTCTAATTAGTTTATTAAATATTCCTGGAGAAGTTAGGATGATGTTCATTGATAAACTGCCTAACAGTCACTGTGGAATGGCCAGTCTGCTTAAATGCTCTGGTCTATTGGATCAGTATCACTATGGGTTCTGGATTGCCAAAGCAAATCTCACTGTGAGCAGTGGAGAAAATTTGGATCTTTTCTTCTACTATCAGTACTGTGCAGAGAAGTCCGTGCATACCCAGCAATGAGGGGGAAAAAAGTAACTACTTGGTAGAGTCATTACTTTGACCTGGCCTTTTTCATGCATAGAAATGCTTCAACTCGGCCAAACAACTCAGTACTCTCTGATCTCATTTTCCCAGCACCATAATCTCAGTGGATATACCAAGTGCTATTGCTGTACTTTTTTTTCTCTTTGGCATAACATGAGTCAAGTATCACTGTGAATGCCTATGTTTGTTTTACTGTTAAAGTTTAAATCAGTGATTAGAATAGTTGAAAAAATGGATCTTTTTTCCTGGAAATACAGTTAGTGCTAGGCAGTACTCACTAATACAAGCTTTAGAAATTGTGGGTGGATGTTATTTTCCCAAGGGGTGAAATAGATGACAATAGCATGGCAAATGACAAATAGCACCATAAGTCTCTTTTGGCATTCAGATGAGCTAAAAAGAATACATGCTGTTCAGAAATCAAGTGGATAACAGAGTACTTGGCTGTGGTAGAACAGGGTCCAGGCTCAGTTCAGAAAACATTTGTATTGTTGCTGAGCTGCAGGGTTTGTTTGGTGCATATGGATGCCTGTGTGTGTGTATCTTGTAAAATGAAAATGTGCCTCTAATGATTTAAACTTACAAATACCAAACATAATTTGGTTATATTTGGGCTTACTTTTAAATTAAAGTGCTACTTGAGTATAAACAAGTATTTATCTAAAAGTAAACAAAGCAAGCTGTAGCATCTGAGTCCAATGCTAAATCTCTAACATGATTCTGTGGCCTATGAAGGTTCATCTGAATGAACTACATTTACATTCTGTATAAAGTTGTATGGTTGTCCTTGCTGGCTTTGAATATTCTGTGTGTCAGAAGCCTGAATGAACCTTTCTCAGAATCAGATAGGGTTTTTTGTTTTTTTTTTAGCAGCAAGAGTTAAAGTGTGAAAGCCTGCATGTGAGATCCTCACAATACAGCAGGTATGAGTTGATTTTATTTAGCTGCACAAGAGCACACAGTGGCTGAGATCTGTTTAGTGCAGTAATTTGCTGATAATATTGGGAAAGAGGGCTTGCATTCAATAAGCATTTTTTAAAATATGGAGTTTAAAACATTCCAGCTGTTCCTTTCTCTCATCCTTCTTGCTTGATCAAGTGGCGTGGTGGCTTTACAATTTACAAACACCTTGCTTTGAAATACCCTTGGTGCTTCAGTGTGAGTTGCCTAGCAGTGTCTTTCTGCTGATACAGCTGGAGCTTTTGCCTAGCAAGGATATGCATGTCACCTTTCTGTCAAAGGTTACCACTTTTGGTCCTTAATCTCCTTAATAAATGCTTAGAAGTTCAGTAGTCTTTTGTGAATTTCTTTTTCTTTTTCTCCCTGCAATTTCTTTTTTTACAGTTAATTATTCAGAGTCCAGAATGAGGCATTTTATTGTGGTCAGGATGAGTAACAAAAGGAACAAAAGCAAGCAATTTGTAACAAATTTTCGTGCAATTTAACATCAGTTGCTACAAAAAACAAAAACAAAACAAAACAAAAAAAACATACCTTGCCTTTTTCTTTCTGTTTATCAAGTATACTTGGTAACATACCTTGATGTTCTCTGCTATTGGCAGTGTTTTGTATTCTGTTTGCTGAGCTGGTGAAGTCTAAATGTTTTGTAAAAGCCTCATGGGGAGAAGAAAACCAGCAATTTCTCCTTCGTGCTGCAGGGATATTAAGGCCTCATAACTTCTTACTGTCAGAGGTGGGAGCCAGGGAAAAGGAAGGTGGGCCAGTGTTGCAGAATTAGGCAAAAGAAGAAAAAATATAAGCAAACCACAAGCAGCAATTTATTGCTATAGTTTTAATCTAATTTACTGAGTCATTCTTCTGGCTGGAAATTTTTTCATTCTCATGTTCCATTGTGGTTTGATGGTTTTGAAACCATCATAAAAATGAAGTGAAGCTTGGCGGAAAAGATACGGGGAGAGATATAGGCTGCAGTCTCACTGCCCTCCCTCCTTGGGTACCTGTGCCTGGGTTGCAAGGGTGGAAACTTGGTCCGAACTAGCAAATCAGATATGTTAGCATGGTTTCGTGTTATTTAGAGCTTGTTCGTGTGAATGTAATGAATCGATAATACACACTTGTGGAAAAAAGACCCACCAAGGAAACTGTTTAAGAAAGAACATTGCCTGTGGCTCAAGGCCTCTGAGCTCTAAAAAGCAGAAGAATATTCTAAGAAAAATGTGGTTACTTGATTGGTCTGATCAGGTCTTCTCCCCACTAGGTATCACCTCATGGCCACTATTGATGGTTAAATCTTTATAAATTCTTGCATGGTGGTTGTATTATTGGATGGATACTTCTTTAATAGTTAAATCCAGTGGTTCATTTATGCTTCTCTTCTTCTCCATGCAAAAATAAAAAATGTAGAGGTGACATATTGTCCCTAGCAAGTGTAAGGTACAGCATACACCAAATTGCAGGGAACTTTCGGAGGGAGCAAAAAGTATTTCTGTACAGTATTTGTTTTCCTCTCCTCTTGTGTTGGATAAGCTGTTTGTTGCCATCCTGCGGACTCCATCCCTGTAATCGGTAATAAGCACAAAAAAGGGGTGTATTTGGCCCCTTGACAGTGGAAAAAAGCTATGAGCTGGCTGTGCGCCCTGAAGATGCATGCTTGTGAAACTGGCATAGTTCAGTCCTTAGGTATTGATAAAATCGCTTGTGCCCCAGCACTTTGGTGATAGAAGTGCTACCATGCAGCTGCCCTGTTGTTTCTTCTTTTCAGTTTGAGAAAGGGATAAGCTAGAGAGCATGTGGACACTCAGTTAACGGCTAAAGATCCTTGTCTGGCAACATCTTAACATCTGGTTTGGGTTGGAAGGGTCCCTTAAGATGATCTAGTTCCAACTCCCTTCTATAGGCAGGGACAGCTTCCTCTAGACCAGGTTGCTCACAGCCCCACCCAGCCTGGCTGTAAGCGTTTCCAGGGAGGGAGCATCCACAGCCTCTGGGCAACCTGTTCCAATCAGATGTATCCATCTAATAGCCCTAAGCATTCTGCTCAGGGCTTGTTTGATATTAACTGAAAGTTTAATGTGGGCAAGTGCTAGCAATGATTATACCCCTCCATTCAAAGATCTGGGATCAAGGCCTCCATAACCTATCAGATTGCTTTCATATAAAACAGCAATAATCCTATTCAGGGTGATGCTTTTAATTGTTTACAAATTGATGTGGACCTGTCTATTCAGAGTGAGTCTCTAGCATCTTATTTAGCGGCTTGGCAGGACAAGGGGAAATGGTTTTAAGTTGAGGGAGGGAAGATTTAGTTTGGATGTCAGGGGGAAGTTCTTTACAGAGAGAGTGGTGAGGTGCTGGAACAGGAACCTGTCCCTACAGGTGTTCAAGGTCAGATTGGACAGGGCCTTGGGTAGCCTGGTCTAGTATTAAATGTGGAGGTTGGTGGCCCTGCATGTGGCAGGGGGGTTGGAGATTCATGATCCTTGAGGTCCCTTCCAACCCTGGCCATTCTGTGATTCTGGTTGCTTATTAACAAATGAACTCATAAGTTCTGAGATTTAAAACACAAATGTTAAATTAAAGGTATCAGTATGACTGAGTTCAGCTAGTTCTGTCTAGCACACATTTCCAGGTTTCTGAGATAAAAAGGAAAAAAGCAAACAAAGCAAACAAACAAAAAATCCTAAGCATGCACAGACTTGATAGACTACCTTGGATATTATTACCAAACAGTGGTGTTACCTGAGCTAGCGAGCTAGTAACAACTTGGCCATGAGATATTTCTCTTTTGCTATATTGCTATAGTATCTGAAAATCAGCAACATAAGAGAGCCCTATGACTCCATTAGGTTTGAAAGTAGACTAATACACTGCAAATACAAAACTGCCTAGAACTGAAATAAACTGTGACTGGGGAAGCATTTGTAAGAGTTAAATTTGGGAAGGTCAGATCTAAGGAATTAAGGGTGTGGTTTTCTGAAAGTCTTTACTTGCAGCTGTAAGTGGGGGGGGAACTCATTTTAGGAATGAATCCTGTAATTCTTTGCCTGCTTCTTTGAATTGATAACAATAAATGAAACAAATAGAAATATTTGTTTGTAAAAGAACCAGTTTGGGTTCTTTTGTTTGTTTTCTTTTGCCAGTCTATCTTTTTTTTTCCACACCTCACAGAAATGTTCTATGGTGATGTACATTTTGTTATCACTGGAAATTCATAGTGATTTATTTGCATTCAAGAAAGTAAACTTTATTGTGGTATGATACTTGCAACTATCCAAGTCTCAAATCTCTTTTTAAAGATTATTTTTTATATTTTGGTCTATAATAATTTTGGTTACTTCAGTATCGCATATACTGCCTGCACACATACAAATACGTGTTTTCTTCGTAGAACAAAATTATGTGGTTTCTTGCCAAGAAAACAGTTTTCCTGGCTATTTTCCTGCATGTGTCTTGGTCTGTTCAATTAACTCAGCACAAAACACATTTGCAGAGGACCTGTTTGCTAGGTAAAAAATTTGAGTAACTTCCTTGACTCTGTGCTGGGAATATTAGTCATGGAGGCTGGCTGAGTTTGCAAAGAGAAGGAGGGAATAAAACCAACATGACCCATCTGGTTGCACTCATTTAAATGAGGCAGACCCCTGATGATCCCCCTGAGTAAATAATAATACTAATAAATATTTTTAGAAGGATCTCTTTGCTCTACCCTGCCTTCTGCTTATAACAGGGTAGTGCTTTACATACATATAATAGATTTTCAGGAATCCGATCTCCCAATTTTTATCATCCTCTACCCTTCAATGCAGACTCATCTTTGTCGGTTTTGATTTTGTTTGATTTTTTCAGTGTGCATTGTAATTTACAAGTAACTCTGAATCTTGTCTTGGCCTCAACTGGAAAAATTGTTCAACTTGTGTATGCTATGATTGTTAGGAATGAAAACTTTATTTCATAGTGGCAACGGGAATTGTAACTCTTCAACCGTGCTAAGTGGTGAAAATGTACAGCCAAAAAATGAGATGTAAGATCTTTTGTTAGACTACTTTTGAGTTCTGGGATGACAGAGCCTATTTCGGTCCAGATGTCATTCTAAGGTTTCCATGGAGCTTAGCGATGTCAGAGAAGAGCAAGAACCTGAGTGCAGTTTGCTAAACGGCAAGGCTGTATCATGTTATAGTGGAGAAGTGTTGTCTTTTTGCATTTTTATAAACCTATGGACAAATAAAGCGCATTTTCTTGATGGATTGCAATTTGGTTTTGATTTGTGTTGACTCTCAGCTGAAGTAATACTTCTACAGTGTGCTTGTTTTCCTTCAGTTCACCTCAGTGCAGTATGTGATGATTTCAGACTCTGAGATTGTGCCATCTTCTATACCATCTATTTTAGCTTTCATTGCGGTTTTCTTTGTGTACAGTATTTTGTTTATTGTCGTATTACCTTACTGAACTGCAGGCATTTTCTGCCTGCACTGAGTTACCTTGTCCTAAGCATGATGTGTAGGTTTCTCTGTGAGTATTTCGGCAACTTAGAGGCATCAAAATTAGGAGTAGTAGCTCTGAGTTCTCTGACATTTCAGAGCTGCAATGGAAGGTAGTAGGAATAAGAGGAGCAGAAATGGCACACTGAGAAATTATAAAAGTTGTAAGTCTAGAACAGGCATAATTAAAAGGTAACATTTGATCATTTGATCCTCTTAGAATTTGAAAACTCTTACAATTACCTTCAGTTTTATAAAAAATAGTCTCTGCTCTGGAGAGATTATTGGCAAGGAACTATGTGTTGTAATCAGTAGCACAGCATACTCTTATGGGGAACTTGCAAAGTGATGGGGGAGGAATTAGAAGGTCTCAAGTTAGCTTGGATTCTCTGAAACTGTAGGCTTTTAGCCAGTCCTGAATGGGAAGCAGGCCCTGCAAACAGTGTTGATTCCCTGTTATAACCTAGCTATTCCAGTTCCACAACAGTGGCTTTGCTGTGCATTATTTTAGGGGTTCTTGTGAAGTTAAGGTTGTAAACAATATAAGTCAGCAGGCATTACTTAAATTTGACTAGTTTTATTATCTTTGAGAAGAGTCCTGGAGTCATAGAATGGTTTGGGTTGGAAGGGGACCTCAAAGATCATCTAGTTCCAACTCTCTGCCATAGGCAGGTACCGACCTCTAGATGAGTCACTAGATCAGATCCCCAGGTCCCCATTCAACCTGGCTTTGTATACCTACAGAAAAAGGGCATCTGCAACTTCTCTGGGCAGCCAGTCCCTCACTGCCCTCTCTGTGAAAAAATTCCTCCTGACATCTAAACTGAATCTTCTCTCCTTTAGTTTAAAATTCTTTCCCATCTTATTGCTGTTTACTCATGTAAAAAATTGATTTCTCTCCTGCTTATAATCTATCTCCCTTCAGTTATGGGAGGCTGAGGTGAGATTTCCCTGGAGCCTTCTCTTCTCCAAACTAAACAAGCCAAGCTCCTTCAAACTGTCTTTGTAGGAGAGGTGCTTCAGCCCTCTGACTGACCCTCCTCTGGACTCTCTCAAGAAGCTCCGTATTTCTCCTGAGTTGAGAGCCCCAGGCCTGGATGCAGTGCTCTACATGGGGCCTCGCAAGGACAAAGCAGAGGTGAACAATCACCTCCTTCTCCTCAATAGCCACTTTTGGTGCAGCGCACAATAATGCTGGCCTTCCATGCTGCAAGTGCACACTGCTGGCTTGTGCTAAGCAGTCCTGGTAGAAGAAAAACTAAGTCCTTCCCAAAAAGGCTACTTTAAAGAAGCTCTTCTCCCAGTCTGTACACGTATCTGGGATTGCTTTGTTGAATCTCATTAGGTATATACCTTTTGGATTTGTCAGGGTTGCCAGAAAGTGGGAAAGATAGAAGTCTTAGGAGAGGATGAAGATTTTATGCTCAAGATGGATTCAACTATATTACTAAGCCTTGCTGCTTTTATACAGCGTTGTCTATAAAAAGGTACTTGTGCATATGTGCACACATACTGAGGCATGATCAGAATAACAGTTATTATGGTAAGCAATGTCAAGTCTCTGCTTTGCCTGTTTGTCTTAGAAGACAAAATACAAAAACAGAGATCAATCTGTTCCTGAACATACATTGCACTTCAATCACCGTACTTGGGTCTTGTTTCTTAACTTTAATTGTAACAAAAACATGTTCTATGTAGAGGAGAAGCAGCAAATTATGTAAACCTATTTTTATGACTATACAGATTGGCAAAATATACTTATTTTTTAAAGAATTTATTTCTTGGAAAGCAAAGTGACAAGGTACCTCTGAACTCAGATCCTTTTTATGTCTGAGTTCAGCAGAAAAGGAATTTCTTGCCTTTCTCCACCCAGGCCAGTTTCTAAATTCCTGAAATGCAAAGCTTACACAGCAGGAGAATGGTCTACTCTCATACAGACCAACTGACGGCTCCTCCTGAAAGATCAGGACCTGTTAATACATTCCACATGTTCTCTGTCCCAGTTTTTCAAATCAATTATTTTGAAAAGCTAAGTAAGCCTATCTTTATTTTGCAGGAAATGTTTGGTGCCATTAGGCAGCAATGCTGCTGAAAAGAACAAAGCTGGAACAGCTTTTGATAGTGTCTGCTGAGAAATGGCTATTTGCTATACAAGTGATATGAACCAGGACTGTTTGTTCTCACTGGGTGCTGAGAACTTGGAAATTCAGGCACAGCACAGCACAGGCATTTTGCTCATGAACCTAAAAATGAGTGAAATTCTCCTAAAGTCTTAAGTTTTGATCAACTTTGAAAATGTGACCCCAATTGTGTAGTTTGAATGTGTGCTATATGGCTGTTGGTACAGTAATGCAGTTGTATCTAGCCATTTCTGAGAGTGTTAAAGAATGTTTATTACTTGACCTGAAAAAGGGAGAAATCTCTTCTGAGATAAAACTCTGTGAAGCAGTATTGTGTTTTTGTGGGTCTGGTCACAGTGGGTTCATGAGTTTAATACTTAGATAGCAGGAGCTGGCACAGCGTGGGACGTGAAGCCTGGGTGAAGCAGCTACAGACTGTAGTCTTATTTCCTGTGAGAGATTAAGGTTTAATGAAATGTTCTGTAATCCATAGCAGTGTTGAAGCATGCTTGTGCTCAGTAAATGGAAGAGGTTGGAGTAGAGAAAAGTTGTGGAGACTATTTTCAAGTACATTCCTTCAGGAGAATAATTTTTCACATCTACTGAGTCATGCAGATGGTTACATAATTGATTGACATTTTATATGCAAGTATCCTCCGATCCATCTACATTCCTCTCTTCACACGTTGCCTTTTCACTCAGTTCTGTTCCTGGTATACCGTGTGTGGCAATGTTTTGGTATGCTGAATTTACGTGACCAAACACAAAGTTCATTTAATCAAATATAAAGTCATGGCCCAACAAACACAGATAGGAATCCCTAAGCTTGCAGCTCAGCATAGTATCTTTTGTAATCTTTCTGCTTTTCAATAGTTCGCTATGGAGAGGACCAGTCAGATGTCTGTTTCCACCTCCTTGCATTGCCTGAACAACCAGTTTTTGTTCTCTCTTTACCTTTTGTACCAGTGGTTTTCTGAGGGCAAGGACTTGTGTAGAGACCTTCACTGGTGGGCTGTCCAGCAGAGTGAAGCTGCTGATAATATAAAGAAAAGAAAGGGGAGGGACCTTCCTTCCCCTCAGGCCAAACTGCCTAAATCAGGTGTGAGAGTTTTTATTGTTCTTTTTCTGGTGTGTGCTGTTGATATGTTTTTGTTTTTTTAAGAACTAATTTCCTTCCTCTGGGAAGCAACAAAGAATTTTTGTGTAGGAAACCTGTAAAACTGATATTGGACAGATGCATGAACTAGAAAGGAACATCAGGCTTCAATCTGTAGCCGTGTCAGTTGTTGGTTGGCAGAAGTTAGGAGGGGCTCTATGTGGGAATCAGACCTGGGATTTTTAGTGTTGGGTGTCTCACATGGGCAGTCCTCAATACAAGGATCAAAATTTCCCTTTAGAGACATTAATGTTGTGCCCTTTGAGTCCAACATTTATATATGAAAGCAGACAATTTTAAGTGTACGCTGCAGATAGCTGCATGGCTGACTACTTCTTTACCTTCAGCGTATGGAGCTTTGCTGGCCCAGCCAACATGCAAGCATTTTTCTCGCACGCTCTTCGCCTATTCTGTCCTTTTAGAACAGGACTCTGTAAGTCAGTATCTCATCTTTATTTTGTTAATTTTGCATGCCACTGTAATCAAGTTTGTTTACTACATGGCTTTTCACTTAAGCGATCAATAATTTATTGAGTGCAAGGTTTTGATATTACCTGTGTCATGAAAGTTACCTATTATTTACACGTTCTTAAGAAAGAAGAGTTACTATTTAGTAACAGCCTTGGTGATACTCTGACACCTGCAGAATGAACAGTCTCTGACTCTCACAGTTTGCACTCAATAAAATGGTCAGTCATGTTAAGTCAGTGATGTCCATTTTGCCATAGTAAATCCACTTGAATGTGACAGTTTAAGACTTCAAGATTCTGTTCCTTTTATCCTCAGTTGATTTTTGAATTTAAAATCTCCAAAGGGTTTGTATCAGTGAGCATGCTCTGTCTTCTATTCTCTTTGTGCTGCTGCTGAGGTTGCAAAATGATTACCTAATATTTCTGTTGAGGCATAAGCAGGGTTTCTTGGGGTGCCACAGGGCCTGCAGCTAAACTGGCAATTGAAACAAGATCTGACATGAATCTTTGTATGCCTTGCCTGTAAGATAGGCCTCCATGCATGGTATATTTTTAATGGCTCATGAATAGTCAAAGATGAGAGAGGGAGAGAAGAAATTGGAATAGTCAGAATTTGAAGGACACAAGAAACTTCTCTCTGAAGAAGAGGCATAGTATGATGATAAAGGAAAAGAAGAAATGAGATGGGTATAAGAGTTTGTCAAGACAAAGGGACTTGAATCACAGCAGTGAAACCAACTAATTCAGTTAGGTGGGAGGTCTTTGAAGAGCTGGAGGACATCTGAGCATGATGACAGGCAGAAAGCGGAGATATCTTGGGAAAGGTGCAAAGTGGGCAGCAAGGGTTATTTTATACGCCTACAGTTTGAGAATATGAGAGGAAAGCTGTTTTTCCTACCGCTGATTGATAATAATTACTTGCAGTCAATTTGGAAATGTGATTTATCATAGAAGGGTCCCAGCAGTTAAGTCAGTACTTTCTTCTGTACCTCTGATATGCTCGCTCGAGAGAATTACTTGCTTCATCTGCACCGTGAAGTGTGGCTACAAATGTTGTTAGAAAAACCAGCAGAAGATTAAAGGCAAAACAAGCTCAAAGATACTCTGCATTTAGATCCAACTTTGCTATTTCTGTTTCAGTACTAAAAATAAGAGTTCCATGTCCAAAACCTTTTCTGTTTTTTTCTGCTCTCACTGTCACTTCATCTCACTGTAATAACATTATCTATGAACGTAATGCGGATAATTACAAGCCTCACAATCCACTAGAAATAAGTAGGTTCTAATGGTTTCTGTTTTCTTTTTTTACCTTCTGCTCCACAACTTTTTGATGTATGTTTCTTTTAAATCCAAACGTATACTTACAGTTTTTTAAGTCTATGGGAAAACAGCGAAGAAAGCATGAGGGCCACATGAGGGAATTCCATATTTATTTTTGGCATGTATTTCCATGAAGAGGAGGCTTCTATTGACGCAGAACATTTCTTCCTTTATTTTTTTCCAACTTGCAAATGTTGTTGAAGCATTAATAGTTAGTTCCTTGCTGTCAAGATTCCAGAACGAATGTTTGCATAGTAGAATGGATGTAATATTTGTGTAACTTTGAAAACAGCTTTTGGGCTGGTGTTTCATAAGCAGGATATGAAGCTGTAGAAGCTGTATTGCTTCTGAAATGCATGTTGCATATACAGAATTGATCAGCTTATAGACAGATGATATACCACAGCTGCTCTTGCAATGCCAAGTACAAAACACCAGCAATAGAAAAACAAATGTGCATGCTGTTAAAGGTGTTATCCTTTTCTATGTAAAATATTCTTCATTATAGCTAAGGACTTAGGTTTGACTTACCATGATTTTGCCTAGGGGACTTGGCATGAAACTGTAGAGTTAGAGCCTTGGAAGATAATACATTGAATATAGAAAAGGTAATAGTTGTATTTCAAATTAAAATCTTCACCTGGAGCATCTGGAAATCTGTGGAGATAGTAATTTACAACCTATGGGAAATTACTCCAAAAACAGATTTGCAGAAGATGAGCCTTGGCTTCAACTCGGCATTACAGAATCACAGAATCACCCGGGTTGGAAGGGACCCCAAGGATCATGTAGTTCCAACCCCCCTGCCTAGCAGGGCCACCAAACATACACAATCAGATCAGGTTGCCCAGGACCCCATCCAACCTGGCCTTAAACACGTCCAAGGACGGGGCATCCACAACCTCCCTGGGCAGCCCGTTCCAGGGCCTAACCACTCTCCTAGTAAAGAACTTCCCCCTAACATCCAACCTAAATCTTCCCTCCTTCAACTTAAAACCATTTCCCCTAGTCCTGCTGTTGTCGGCCCTTTTGAAGAGTTTACTCCCCTCCTGGGTGTAGGTTCCCTTCAGGTATTGATAGGCTGCAATGAGGTCACCCCGCAGCCTTCTCTTCTCCAGACTGAACAAGCCCAACTCCCTCAGCCTGTCCTCATAGGGGAGGTGCTCCAGCCCCCTGATCATCTTAGTCGCCCTCCTCTGGACCCTTTCCAAAATCTCAATGTCTTTCTTGTACTGAGGGCTCCACACCTGGAAATTCTTTTTCCAGGTGAAATTCTCCAAACCTGGCATTCTTTTAGAAGTAAATAAAAAGTAACAAATTCATGAAGAGGTCATTTGGATTGCAGGGCCACTTTTTTCTGTGGCTTGTAGTTAATTAGCAAAGTCAAGCAAGGTGATGGAGTGCATTCAGAAGTGCTGTCCTTTTGAATGCAAACATCAGAGAAGCCGATCTGTTCCGAGGTGAGTCTGCACAGTGCTTACCAAGCCCCAGCTGCACCCAGGGCTTTGTGCATTAAGTACTGCCTGGGAGACTCGCTCTGTTCTGAGGACCGGTGGAGAAATGAGAATCCCATTTCAGCAGACCTCTGATTTGGTGTGATGCCTGGTCCCTAGCACCGTAAGCTAGAAGCCCAGTGGCAGTGGCTAGCAGATGCAGGTCTGTGTACAGTACATGCTGGTGACTGCCTTCCTCCAGCTCTGCCTGCAAGAGATGGTGTGCACTGTTGGGATGTAAATCATCCTGCATGAAAATGACACTGTATGAACACACAGTTCTTGTTACCTAGTAATTCTGAATTATTGGGCTAGAAGTTACTGTTTCGTGTGAGTTAAGTAAAGAGGTCTGTGATATTTTCAAGGACCATCACAGCATCCATAGAGGCTGCATGTTACTCAGTAGCACCTAGAGGAGATTTCTGGAGTTCAGCCTTGACTGCCCTGGTGCTTTTCCTGAGCACAGTCCTGAAGACAGTTGGATAAACACAAGAACAGTGTTCACTTTTCAACAGGGTATTCTGAATGATGGTCAGATTTGCTGCTTCTCTTGATCCAGATTTGCAGTCCATTTAAATGGGACTCTGATTAGATTCTTTGTGAGAGAATGACACATTTAACTGTAGATGTAGCTATTTTCAGAAGTCTAGCCACCCATCCTTGTACAGCTAAAAGTGGTTTGTCCTGCCACAGACAGAAGGATGGCAAGATATTTGAGCTTGCTAGCCAGTTAGGCCAGGCTCTCTTGTTTCTTAAAGATTGCTTTGCTGGAATTCTTTTAAATACTGTTCTTCACACATTCATGCAAATTAGCTAATTACCAGCCTCTGCTCAGGCTTCTGTGAGTGCTGAATAGTGGAACAGAATGATTTAATTTCCCTAACATATTCTCCTGGCACTTTTGCATACAGAATATGCTTCTCTAAAGTATCCCTTGATACTAGATCCTTGGCAGTGTTCCAAAAGAAGTTCAAGTTTAAAGCCATTCAGCATAATTTTAGGTTTGGTAAACCTGAATTTGTCACCTTCCCTGCATCATATAATTTTGCCATCTGTAATGTGGGCTTTCCTCTTCATCTTATGTAAGTGTTTAAATTGTGAATCAGTATAGTTGGCTCTGATTATGCATCTGATATTCTCTTGGGAGAGTAATTAAACTGAGGTGATCATATGAATATCAATTTTTGCACATTCATTATGCTTTCAAAAATAACTAGAGTTCTCTGTTACTTTAGTAAATAGGTGTGATTTTTGTGATTTTCAGTTTTGAGTGGTGCTTGTTTTGAAACATGTGCCACTGTCAGAGAGTAGTAGTATGTGTTAATTTCTCATTGAAATTCCTTGAAGAGAGTTTGTATGCAAGTCAGATTGGCTGAGTGTAAATCATGTAAATCAGAACATTTTGGGATGTGTCCAGATTTAAGATAAGGAAAAGGAATTGAGTCAAGGAGTTCTGTTTCTATTCAGTAGTTGAATCCTAGTCCTAGAAACGTTTTTGTAAGTGTTGACTTACTAATTTTACTACAGCTTCCAAATTAATACAAATATGAAAAAGCATGCCTTGAGCCTCAGACAGGCATGAGGAATAGTGTCAACACATTAATAATAATAGGCCTTGGCAATCAAGAAGAAGTTGTAGATCAAGTAATTAAATATTGCTGGTTGTCTGTCTGCCATCTTATTACATACAGTGCTTCAATGGTATGTGAAATGTACGAATGGTATGTAAATTTTCAGAGCTAACATGATTTCAAATTGAGAATATTGATTTCATGTTTGTTGTGTTTCATAGCTGAACAATAGCAGATTCTCCCAGTGAAACAGTAAACATAAAAGTATGTGTTATTCTATGTTCAGCAGATCAGTGTATTGCATTTGTTCTTTTGTTTGTTTGTTTTTCCTAAACAGAGAGAGATGCTTTGTTGTGTCTTTCAAAAATCATGGATTTAGGACCCATTTCAATTTATTTTAGCAGCATCAATCTCATAAATGCTAGTATAAACATTGTGAGAGGAACAAAATAAAGCACAAATAGTAGCAATGTGAAATTGGTTGTAATCTGCATAGTTAACTCTTTAAAGTATGTTTGTAGATCATAGCACTGCAGTTATGGTTGGACCTTACTTATCACATCTTTGTTCAGGTGGGAATGTCTACAGATCTGTCTCAAAAAGCCCATGTCTTGCCATTCTTAATTCTTTGCCTCCTTTTAAAGTAGGCTGAAGCTGGATTGAAAATTGTTGGTAAATCCCGTGTAAGTACTATAACTTAGGTTAACTGTGTTATAATAAGGACTGTATGGAAAAGTATAATTGGCCCAACTTTTTTTCTATTTCAAGCATTTAAAAGCAGCAATCTGACACTAAGCTAAGATTAAGTGTGATTTGCAGCTCCTAAAGAACTTTGTTCCAGTTTCTTATTCCTACAATAATTATTTTCTAATGATGCTAAAGATAAAAAGGAAAAGTATTTCAAAATAGTGTATTTATGTAGCAAAAACATCTAAAAGTTTTCTTCAAACTTATAATGGCTTATTCTTTCAGCAAAATACTCCTAACCAGATTGCATAAGCTGAAATAGGGCTTTTCAGGTTTACTTCTGTGCATTGGCTCAGTGTGTGCTGATATCTTATCTTAGCTGTCACAATGTGCATGGCTTGTCATTTCTGACAGAGCTTATATACCTGAATTATCCTGATTATGGGTTGCACTAGAAATCAGTATTTTCAATTACAGCATCTGCTTGGGGGGAAAAAAAAAATAATTGTGAACTTCCCATAATTCTTAATTTGTAAGTTTTACTTGTGAGTTTTTACTTGTTTTTACTTGTAAGTTTTCAAAGAGCCTGAAGGGAACATGGCTTCTCAAGGCTTTGTCAAAGAACTGACGGGTCCATTACTAAAGCTAAGATGATACCTGTGTGGATGAGGGATTCTTTTCTGTTCTGTTTTGTTTCCTGTTTGTTTTTGTTTATTTATTCATTTTATTTTTTAATGTGCCCCTTCTTTCCCATTACTTATGAATGAATGGTTATGACTGGACTGGCGTGTTTCCTAATAGATTGTGATTATGAGAGCCTAGTAAGGATTTGTTGGGGTATGGTACCCTGTGCTGGGCACTTCAGAGGATGCGTGATACCAGGACAGAGAGAGAGGGGGGGAGAGAGAGAGAGATAGTATTGACTAGAGTATGATAGAAGACAGATTGATTAAACTGGGATTGTTTATCCTACAGACAAGGAGGTCTTCAGATTCATCAGTTGGGTTTTTAATTTTAATTTTATTATCAGTTAGAAATACTGTTACTGTATCTTTTTCCAGTGCTACATTTTGTTTTTGACTTAATCCACCTTTGGGAATGCTTTTGTGTGCTCCAGTATTGCTAAGGAACAATATCTTTCGAGTAGTGCTAAGCATTTGCTAAGCAATCATTTTTGTCTCATCTTTCCTATCTCTTATGTGTCTACACTATGACTTTGTGAAGCACAGCACCAACAATCCAGCACGGCATGTATTTAGAAAATATCAGCCATTCTTACGTAGATGTAGTCATTGGAAAATCATTAGCTGTTATCTTGCAAGTATTTGTTTTGTCCCCTTGTTTTAGTTTTCCCTGGCCCTTACTTCAAAATTGTTTGTTTCCTTGATGTTCATAAGGTGCAGAACTGCACTGATGCACGGGATGGCAATTCTGTGCTTCATTTACTGCTGTCTGTTGCTGCCAGTTATGCAAACATAGTGCATGGTAAAGCAAGTGATGACTACTCATTCTTTACCAGAGCAGACATTATCAGTATTATCTTGCCTGGGTCCTGAGACTTTCTGTTAGCTGTATTGTGCTGTAGGTGTTTGACATCTTTGCAAGCTCAAACCTGTGCAGTTTTGGTGTCAACATCTATACTGCGCAGTAAGTCGCAGATGGCCAGACTGACAGATATTCATTGTACTTTGGGACAGTGCCAGTGGGATTTGGAGGGCTTTCCTCCAGATGGATGCCCAGGTCTCCCATGGGAATGTTTTTGTCTTTGCCAGCCATCTGGAGATCTTGTAGGAAGATTTGATGAAGCACACCAAACAGGTAAAAACACCTCTGCTTCCCTGAGCAGGGTGGAATTACATTTCTACTATGCTGTTTGCTGATGCATCTGAGTTTCTGCTTGATTTTATTATTATTGCCTTTGTGACATTATTTTTTTTTTTTTCATAAAGTGGCAATTAAAGTATGAGGTATGAAGCTACCTGTCTTAAACTTTGGAAACAGTGAGTGTGCTGGGAGCTAACTCTCTCATTAGTCATCCTTTATGTATAATTTTTTCAGTTGACTAACTTTCAGACAACTCAGTCTCTGAAAACAATCATTGCAAAATTGATTATCTGTTAAGAATTGTCATTAAATATTCTAGAGGATTTTGCAAAGGGAAGAGAGAATATCCGTGTTCCATGGTGGATAGGGTAAGAACTAGGGAAGTCTTTAAAGTTTATTTAAATCAGGAAGAACTTTTTCGAGATAAAAGACAGTGAACTGCTGAAGTAGATTGCTTGCAGAACTTGAACCTTCAGAGCACTGGAGGTGTTTATACACATCTCAGTAGATGTGACTTCATCTTTCACATCTTCCAAGAGTGAAATTTGATTGACTGTTCCTGGAGAAATGGAGTGGATAACTTTTCTGAATCTCCTTCACTTCGGAGGCATAATGTTTTGTTTCATTCTTAGTTGGCTTTTTTTGTTGGTTTTGTTTTTGGGGTGTTTTTATTTGTTTTGTTGTTGTTACTGTTTTTTGGAAAAGATATTGTGATGAAAACTTTCATGTTAAAGACATTGAGAAGGTGTGTATTTCCTTTGTTTAATTCCTATGGAATTAGCTGGCTTTTGTTCTGGAAAAAAATTTAAATACATTCTGAAAACATATTTAATGGAGGTAAATACATTAACAAAAATAATGGTTGAATTTATTATGCAGAAACATTCAGAGATAAACAAAACTACTTGAAATCATATGTTTATTGATTTGTTATTAATAAGTGAATGATACATTGATACACAGGAACAGCTGTATCTCTTTGGCTAAAACTCAGTTTTCTAAATCCTTAAGAAACTGTGCATTTGGTGTAAAAGACTGAATGTGGTTCACTAGCAAAATATTGTGGTATCACAAAAGAGTTTCTCTACCTTGAACAACGCAAGTTTATCTATACAAAAATGCAAATTTATACATGAAAACAATCTTAGAGCTGTTAAGATACAGGCTACTTGGGGTATGGTTGGAATTGCATGAGAAGTTAAAATTTCCTGATTATGTTGGACCTTCTAGTCACTAACTGCAGAATTTGGAGAAGCTTTATTCATTTTATTGAGAGAAGTAAATTGAAATGAAGGTACCCAAAAGCTGAGATCTTCATCTAGTGATGGGAGCTGTATTAATTAGCTTTTCAGAGCATGTGGAAGACAGAAAAGGTTTATGCTGATAAAAAGTGTGAAAATACAGCTAGTGCTTATTCTTCATAATTATAGCTCACCCCTAGTCACATCTTGCACCTGTGACACTTGCTTTGATGTGCTGCTCTACTAGTCAGATTAACTTTAATCTCTCCTTTCACGTCTGCCCAATGTGTCTGTATTGTTCTGTATATATTAGAGGATCACTGTAAATAGGAAATGGAGACTTGCTACTTGTTACTTTGAGCAAACTATGAAAAAAGGTAACATTTGTTTTAAGATTTCTTGCAAAAACGCTTCAAATTCATCAGTTGTCCATTTTTTTCTTCAGTCTATTTTTTGTATTTTTTGTTTCTACCACTCATTGCCATTTTCTGTTCATCATAAATCTATTTCAATGAATGAAATAAGGCTTTTAAGTACAGATTTTGTCAGTATGTATTGCTGTGAAGCAGGAGAATATTATATTACAAAAGAGTAGAAAATGAAACAAATTAGCTTTAATTTTTCTGCCCTTTCTAGGAGGTGGTGCCAAACATGGCACTACGTAGAGAAGCAGTACTCATTTTGTGTATAGCACTCAAGGAGTTGTCACAAGAACAGAAATACTCCAAGTGAAATAAAGTCGTTACATGTGATCAACTTGATTCTTAAAAATATTGTGTATTGCTTCTCGCTGCTTGGTAACTAAATGACATTCTCTAATTTTGGATGTTTTTTTTTCTTGTGTAAAATATAAAGAAACGTGATGATCAATATGGAACTGACCTCTAGCTAATAAAAGGAGTAGGTAAATTGTGATAATAAAATGAACTGAATGGTAATTGGTCCAAGATTGTAGTTATGTTATTAATTATTTTTGATCAAATTTGTCCTGCTGTTGTCCACAGTATGCAGAAACCTTTCTTAAGCAATATCTCTGAGTTCATTCCATTGGTATTTCTCCCAGATCTTCTCTTTTGCTGCTTATTATACTTAATTAATATTGATTTTAGCAATGTCTATTTCCGCTGTGTATTCTTTATTAGCGGTTATTTTTGTACCTTGTTAGGAAGAAAACAGACTATCAGCTGTACAGGAAAACGTTCCATATGGATTGGGTTTAGATCAACTTAAATTCCAGTATTTTGTACATTTTGAGGTAACATTCTAGTGTATTCCTATTAAACAAGCTGGACAGTGCAATTTAGTAAGTCTTGATAGTAAGGCATACATTCCTTTTCATTATACAGGTGGGACTGCCCTGGGAGGGAAATGTTAAACCACATCATCTTGTTCTTCATCAAGTCATATGTCCATTTGCTTTTTGATCCCTTTAACAGCCCTGTTTTCTGCCATAAATAGCTTGTCACTATCTTAGAAGTGTACAAAAAATATTCTGAGTGGCATAGAATAAAGTGCTGTGCAATTATCACAACCAAACTGTATGATATTTGCCAGTCTTTTCTAGAGATTTCCCAGTTAGTGAATTTAGATCCAGCATCAATCTGTCCTTCTGACTAGGTCTCTCTCTGTTTTTAAACCAACAAGCTGTTTTCTGTAAGATTCATTCTGCACTGCTCCCAAATACTTGGCAAGCAACTTCTCTTCCTCTGCCTCCATCAGAAAATGACTGAAATACAGTTCTAATGATGCTTCAGATGGCTCATATCACTCTTAGTGTGCAAAATGCCTCACAGTTCATTATACTGATGAGAAATGCCTGTTGCTACTGTAGCTTCAAACTCTTTATGCAGCCAGACCTGCAAGAAACCCTGCAAAACTGCTTGGGAATAACTGCAAAAAATGAACTAAAATTTGTTTTTACATTCATTTATTTTTATTCATCTTAATGATATTTCAAAGTTAATCAAGTCAGATTTCTTAAGTTTTTGTTTGCAACCATGTGGAAGATGGGTGCAGAGATTCTTAATCATGTTGGAGTGGTTTTTTGTTTGTTTGGGTTTTTTTGAGGCATTTGGAGAAAACAGACAACATGAAAGTTGTGATGGAACTCAGTGTCTCACAGGGTGCTGTTGGCTGGTCTCCAACCAGCCAATCCTAGCTTGCATCCTTTGTACTTCACAAGGTTCCAGACTATCCTACTTCTCTGTATCATTGTTTATAACCACAGCCTGCTATCTGAGTTGTTTCATCTTCATGCATTGACTTAGCATTTATACTCATGTATGTTTCTTACATAATAAGAAAAAAACAGGTTTGACATGCCATTCAGAATGTTCTTGAAGATCTGTCACTTGTGTCTGGCAGGTAGGTTGTATGAATTGGAACAACTTGCAGATACCTTAGGGGGTTCCTGTGGATCGTTCCTTAGAAGTTGGTATAGGAGCTGAGTGCATCGTTCCTTTTCAGTGCATACTTTCTCACAGCTGGCTTTTCTTCAGTTTCCTGACTTTGCTTTCAGTTTCAAACTAATCTTTCAACAGTGCTTTTATTGAAGGGAGCTTGCAATTTTAAATGCTGGAGCACAAACCTGGAGTTTGGATTTCACTCAAGCTTTGCTGGAGTAGTCTTATTTTGTAGTGCACCAGGCAGGAAAGGCTAACTGTTAGAAGACACAACTCTATTAGAGACCTGAATTTTCACTGTCTTGATGTGTTACATAGGAGCATGTACTCTTTCTATATTGTGAAAATGAATATTATGACAATACTGCTAGTATGGAGTAATTTGTAGAGAATTCAGTTACTGCAAATGGTTATTTCAACGAAGACAAGTGCTAATGAAGAGACTGTGAGAACGCTTCTGCAGTCTAAAATCACCTCAGCTTCAAAGTGAAGCTGTGATATTTTCAGCCTTTCTGTCAGCTTGTTTTGGAAGCAAACTTGCTGCAAAACAGCATTCATACTACAATGTTGTAAGAGAAGTTATGTTTGCCCTACATACTGTAAAGGATAGAAAACCACAACATCCCTGGGCAAGCACTAAATGAACTGAAAGCAGCCTTACTGTAGCAGCATGGAGCTCTGCAGACTGAGAAGCAGGCTAAATTAATCTGCATAATGAGGTGTCTTCTAGCATCCCAGAAGGCTCAGAGCTGACTTGCATATCTACAAATTATGTTGCATAGCATAAATGTGCCCACTGAATGCTGAGATAAAACATGCATGTGCCATTGAAGTCTGAGCTGCTTTGTCTCTGTTACCAACTTCTGTATCCGAAACAGCTAAACTTTGAACGGTGTTGCCACTGAGGGAGCACCTAATTCCAGCTGGAAGCATGAATTCATTCCCCCCAGAATATTTCTGTGTTGTCAGAACCATGGCTTGAGACATACCATTCTCAAGAGTCCTCTGTACTTTTTATACAGGAATAAAAAGGGATGTTTCTCTTAATAGCAATGAGCAAATAAGTAAATACTTATAGTAAGTTAAATTATTGAACATTTACTTAAATTTGAAGGATTTAGCATATGCATATGTTTTTCAAGAACAGTTTATAAACATTATCATATGTAAAGCAATGCTTTTAATGTGTTTTAACTTCAGCCACAGATACTGCTACAGAGTTGGTGGGTGTCATTGTGCCTTTTGGCACATGACAAGCGTTGGATCTTGTAGCAGTTTTATCCTGGTATCTGTTTCATCCTTGTGATCCAAAACAAAGCCACTCACTTTAAGAAAGGTAGATTTGGGCAGAAGTAACATCTTGTGCCTACGAGAACTCAATATAAACAGGAAAGGAAGTCAGGTTTACTTAATTTTATTGGTGTGCTGTCAATTATAGAAGCTTGAAAAGAACAGTCTTTTTTTCCTAAACCTGGTAGTTTTGCCATGCTGATAGGTTTGCATATTTGAGCAACTTCTTATCTCATGTATGAATTTGGATTTCTGAAAGAAAGTTCCATTTCGCTATTTATCACATTCAGCACCAGCAAAATCTTGTATTCAACCTGACTTTTGCTATCCTGAACTTTAAAATCAAGTTCTTTTATATCTTAAAAACAAATAAATAGTTTTGTCCTTTTTTTTTTTTTTTTCCTGCTAAACAGTTCTGCTGTATCTTCTTTATAGTCACACAGGATTTTATTTGATTTTATTTTCAATATAGCTCTTGAAAATGTTTCAAGTTACCAGCTAAGGTAGCTGTGAACTCTGGATTTGTTTGTTTGTTTTGTATTACATTAAGCAAGTTGTGAAACTACATTCTAAACAGGTAAATTTCTCATTAAAGCAGAGTTAGCCTGGACTCTCCTTCTGTATAAACTGGATATGGCACATGAAGCTAGCTCTGGCTCTTTGCAATGTTGGTAGGCCAAAGTTGTGACCTTACTGTACTTAGTCAAGGCTGGTCTGAGGAAAGGAGGCTCTGAGATGGGCACAGTGAGTTTTCCACTTCTTCCACACAAATCTGTTTGCAATGCTAGTTTATCTTTTGCAGAGAGCAACATTACTAATTAACCCTTTAAAAGCCCATGCTATCTAGATTTTGGAGAAAAGTTGCTACTCTAAAATCTTTTCCATCTGCTTCTGTGCCGTTTTGTACTTCTGTTTCAGGAGAAGCAACAGCAACTCCATTCCCTCTGCTGCTTTTGTGTCCTATCAAAAAAACCCTGCCTTCCCAGCAGTAAGCAATCTCAGTAAACACAGACGGGGTGCCTGCCTTCAGGAGGTTTCTAACAACTGCTCAGCATAAAAAACTTGCAAAGCTCTCTCGCTGTTACTCAGAATGGCTTTTCAGAGAAACACCAGCTGAATCCTATTCCCTTTTGCCCACTTACACCATTTCACTTAGATGATCTGAGAAACTATCCACATATGGAGCAAGGAGAAGATTTAATTCAGAAGTGCCATAACAGTGCAAAACACCCTCTGACATGAATGGGAATGGTGCAGGCACAGATACTGTGGAAGTGCACTGACAAGAAGAAAGATTTCACAACCTAGAAGCCATAGTAAGGGCTGTTAAAGGGATCAACGTGCAACATTCCTGATCCAAAATTTTTATTTGCATGCACAGTTGTATCATAGAAAATTCTCTTCAAAAATAGGTAGTTTACTCAGTCTGGGAACAAACAGAATACAAGCAAGTGGGAAATGGGATGCTGTTATGTTATTTGACAAGCCATTTGTGACTCTGACAAAGTGATGTTTCTGTTGCATCACACTGTCCATTATTTTTTTCTGGCAATAGCTGTATTTCCTATGGAATCCTGCTACAATCAGTGGTATCCAGGGATAGTGTTTCTTCTCAAGCTTTTTCCATGGTATGCAGCTTAGTTTCCAACACACAAGTCGCACATGCTGACAAGAATCAGATGCACCTGTTCCTTGACTACAATCCAGTCCACAGATGCAGATTTATAGAGCCTGAAAAGAAAGGGCTGGAGGGTGTGCACTAGTTGAGCTGGGTAATTTTACTGACAGAGGTTGTTTTTAGTATAAATTGTGTACTTGCATCTAAGTTTAGTGTGATTATAATTATGTCAGAAGTTTTGTTATACAAAAATAAGCAGCTGCTAAAGACTGAGAGCCACTAGGGACCATGAAGTATTCAAAGCACCAATTCATGTTTGGTAATGCTTTGTCTAACATGCCCACTGGGATCTCTTGCCTATGCTCTACCTTTATTCCCTGTTTTAGTGAAGCATCTTGTTCTTTATCAGTCATTACAGAGATTCCTCAGTTACGTTTCTCTTTTTTTGTTGGACTGCAGTGTGCTCTTTCACTTTATTTCCTTCAGCAACCTTTGCACTTCATTATAAGCTCCAGATTTTTCCTTGCAAAACAACACTATACAGAAATAAATATAGCGTGTATAGTCTTCACATTTTCCTGGGCTTGTTTCTAAAGCCTCAGAAGATTTATAAAGATACCAGAAATATATTTACCTTATGCAGAAAGTGTGGTCTGCAGAAGTACAGCATGCACATTAGTGTGCTTACCAGGAAAGGAGCAAAGAAAGGAATTGCTAGCCAAGGGCAAAGAACTCTTTTTTTTTAAGCTTTCAGTCAAAAAACAGTCTAGACATTTTTATCACATTAAACAGTCTGGAGCATTTAATAGGGATGTGACAGAAAAAAAAGCAGTCTGAACTAGCTGACCAAGTTTATTGAGAGAAAAGCCTGCTGGGCCCAAGATTTTATTCTGTGCAATGGTAATTACTATGTTGGAAATGTTAAATGGTGATAAATGGGGCAAAGCTGGTTTTAGACATGTAATGGTGTTGCTTTTACCTGCAAGGTCTGCTGTGCTTCACATGTGACACTGCTCTTGATTTTGGTGGGCATTGTGCTTTTTGAGCGTGTGTACCACATGTTACTAAGTTGTAGGAGGCCAGGTGGATGTGATAGCATTAGATAAGCATAACAGAACACTTGAGTGTAATACAGTCCATGCAACTGGCAAAACAGTTTTTGTCTCTGTAAGGGTCCCATTGTCAACTTTCTGCTGTAACGAGTTGCTTCTGTTGATTCCCATTTCGACTTCTCAGTAGACTCCCCTGCCCTTGACCTCCACCCTGTGGTCAAGAATCAGTTGTTTCCCCTTACCAAGCATCTCACCCATGTGCCCCCTTGATTTGTCTGCCGCACAGAGGAATGCTGAAATGCTGAACTCCTCATCTCCAGGAACACTGCCATTCCCACTCCAGAGCGGTCACAGTAAATAACCCCACTCTGCTTTTGCATAGAATGTTGGTGCTGGTTATGTTGGTTATGCCACTTCTTTCTTCTTTACCCCACCTCCCACAGGCACCAGCATGTTGTTTTGTTGATCTTTGGTAGGATGTCCTCCATTCTGTTCCTTCCCTTCCTATCCCTATGGCAGAAATTCGATTTTGTACTTTGAACGATCTCTTAGAATTGCTTTGCTTGTGCTGTCCCAAACAATTCCATTTCAGCTATTCTCTGCTACCTGGTGTTCTTCTAGTGTTGTTTCCACCTTTCCTTTGCATTTTAGTTGCATTACCCTTCTCAAGTATTTCATTGTGTTATCAAAGCCCATCTCAATATCAGACATTCTATCCTGCCCTTTCAACATTTTTTTGCTGGTTTCTTCCTCATCTTTTTAATTTTTATGTTCTTTCCTACAGGTCCTTTTCATTTCTTTCTTTCCAGGTGGTTGTCCAGAACTAAGAATGTCTTCATATGTCAGCATGATATGCATATGCTCATCTTTCCTCAGTGAGCCCTGCTTGCTTATATTCATACTGATGTGACCATGTTCTGTTATATATCCATTTCAGCATGAGAGTAGAGGTGTCTTCTGCTCTTGCTATGTATGCCCCTTTCCACCTTAGTAGAAGTAGGTCTTGCTACCTATAAGATGACAAAAGAACTGATGAGGATGCTTACTCTGTACTACTGGCTGGGCAAGCTATCAGCTCCCACTGACTTATTTTGCTACATCTTAATGTTTGGAATTCAGAGAAGTCCCTTGACTCCCGCATCTCCATTTGGTCCAAAAAGGTCTGAATAACATCTGAGTATGCTGTAAATCTTGCTGTTTGTTGTGAGATGTCAAATAAGCATTCAAAACAGCCTGTGTATGCCATACCATACTGGCAGACTGGCTCTCCTTTTTGTCTCCACAGCGAACACATAAATAGGTTATGTACTAACACTTTTATTTTTATCACTTTTGGAATACTGTGTCAAATCTCATCCATTTGGAGCAATAAAACACCTGAAATGACTCTCCTTCAGAAGTTTTCATGTACATTATGGATAGCTGAATAAGCCAAAATGCATTCTGCAGGAAGGTTTGGAGAGGCTGCTGGCTTGGAACACTATCCCACCCCTCAATAGTTGGCATGACAAGTTGTGCCCCACATTTTAAAGAACAGTTGCTTTCGTATTTGGAAAGGCGTTTTAGGGACATTGTTCTCAAGTAATGTAAACAATTGAAGGCATCAGTAATGAGTGCATTAGCAGTCCTGAAGCTGTTATATCAGATAAATTTATCAGAGATGTCTCATATAGTCTCATTTTACCCAGGAGAGACAACCTCTGTCAGTTCAATAATGACTGATGTGACAGGAAGCGTAGCGCCCTACCAAGAGAATTGTTTTGATATTTGCTTAGTAGGAACATACAAAAGATTTCAGTGTTTTTCTGAGGCAGGGGTCAGTGAAAGAGACTGTGATATCATGGTTTATGAAGCCCCATCTTTCATTTATGTTGAACTGTGAAATTATTGGCTAAAAGATTGGTGATTCTTTTTTAGGAATGCACTCCTTTTCCTACTCTCTTTCCATTACTTTCAGAGCTTCTGGGCAATGGCACAACGGCTATTTGAAAAGAGCTGGCTTAAACACATTTTAAAAAAGGCTTACTCTGCCACCTACCTACAATAATAAAGTAACAATAATAGTAATTTCAAGTTCAGCACCGCTTTTATTTCCTTTTCAATCACTATGGGATTAAAGCTATAATTAACTGTTAACTTGGTGTGTCTCAAATATGGCTGTCAACCTTCTGTCCTGATGAAAAGACAGCTATATTTCCAAATTATAGGTAACATTTTATTTTTAGCCTTGCCTACTTTTGATACCTTGTGTTTCAGAAATATGGTGATCTCATTTGCAAAATAGATGAATAAATGAAGACCAGTTATATATTAATGAGCTAATACTGGATGTTCTTGTTGATTAAAGATGTATAACATTAATAACTTTCAGTTGTGAGACATTTTACTGTCGCTTCTTTCGAACTCTACACACAGGCAAAAATTATCATCAATAGAAGTGAAACTAAGACAAGTCTTGCTAAGCTTATGTTATAGAGGGTTAAGAGGAAAATGCCAGGACTAAACAACAATATTGCTTAACCTCAGCTTAACCCGAGTCCCTTGATTCCTTACTGAATACTGATAGTCTGTGTTATTTCTGCATACAGCAAGAGAAGTGTTTAGGAGCAAGAAAAATAGATATATTGATTCTATACAATGCTATTTAGGCCAGACAGTTTATGATAATCTTCTTCCATCTGTTAAATATGATCACAGAATCACAGAATTGTAGGGGTTGGAAGGGACCTCTAGAGTTCATCGAGACCAACCCCCCTGCCAAAGCTGGTTTCCTAAACCAAGTCGCACAGGTAGGTGTCCAGGCGAGCCTTGAGTATCTCCAGAGAAGGAGACTCCACAACCCCCCTGGGCAGCCTGTTCCAGTGCTCCGTCACCCTCACCATAAAGAAGTTCTGTGAACTATCCTAGCTCATAGATTTTCACTTTGCACAGTGATGTTGAAGTGCATACTATGAACATCAAATTTCTTTCTTCTCTTGATAGTGTTCAGGAGGAATCATAGGAAGAGCCTTTATTGAAGATAATTAGTATATTCTGGTTCTTTGCCTGTTTGTTTTATTTGAACCTAAAATATTGATTGAAAAATAAAATTCAACCAATCATCCCAAAACACCAAAGCTGTAAGGAAGCTGTGATCTGCTTCAACCTGGTTAGAGCCGTCCTACTGCTGCCCTTACTTGAGTTCAGTTTGTGTCACAGAGCTAAGGAAGACAGGCTGTGCCTACAACTCTCTGCTTCCCAAGGTTTGGATTTACCACAGCCACTTAGTCTGGATGAGTGGACAGAAGGGGATAATTTCGTTCCAGTCATCTGATAACACTGTTTTCATTTTTCTGTTTCCTAGCTGAGACTTAGGGTAAGCAGCAGCGTGTGAGTGAACTGGGTAACAGAGGAAGTAAATGGTGATGAAAACAAGAAAAAGAATATTGAGTGCAAGGAATCATGTCATCACAGAATGGCTTAGGTGGGAAGGGACCTTAAAGATCATCCAGTTCCAAACCCAGTGCTGTGGGCAAGGTTGCCACCCGCTAGATCAGCCTGCCCAGGGCTCCATCCTGGCCTTGATCACCTCAAGGGGAGGGGCACCCACAACTTTTCTTAGGAGCTTGTTCCAGTGCCTCATCTACTGCTGACTAAATAATTTCTTTGTAATATCTCACCTAAACCTTCCCTCTTTTAGTTTAAAACCATTCCTCCTTGTCCTATGATTATGTGCCCATGTAAAAAATTGGTCTCCCTCCTGAAAATAAGCCCCCTTGCAGGTTTTTTTTTTAATGTTAATGCATTTTAGATCACTGAAATGGCCTCTGAAGATCATCACCTTTGCTTTTGTCTGATGTTTTAAGCCAACAATCTGGTTCACTCTTGTTTCCTCAGAAATCATCTGGAAAACCAGTTAGAATTGAGCCCTGCAGATTACGTTGTCACTTTCCTAATTTTAGATGTTAGAATAACATCTATGTTCTTGACAGATCATTAGTTTTTAAAATATCTGTGTATTTTGAACAAACTCATATTAAGTCACGTCAAAACTTTTTAATAAAGTTTGGCTTGAATTAATGTATCTGACCATGGAAGGGATTATTTCAAACGCAGAGATTTAGAAGATATTACAAAAATGTGATCCTGACCTTTCATTAGATTTTATTAATACAAGAGTCTGTGTGAATGTTTGCAGACTGACAGTTGTAACGTCAAAATGTGTTCGTGGGGCAGCAGATATCTGCTTTGTTTTTGTTTGAGGTACTAGTCTTTGTTATTTCTAAAGCTTTTCCTTGTATTTTAAAATGAAAGGCTGCTGTTATTAGTTTGGTTTGGAAGTTTGTGTTACCTTTTACACAGTATTTGTAGTTAATAATTTAATCTTAAAGTCGTGCAGTTGTCTGATGGCCTGGGATCCCCCAGCTTGCATTCATAACAGGAATGTTGCTCCGTTATGGTTATTTGGAGTTTCTCCATACTTCCATTGGATTTCTTAGCAATTTACTATTAAACATTTATTTATGTATTCCTGTCACACTCAGGTACAGGAGTCACTTCTGTCTGAGGATACACAACCCCAGAAAGAAGCTGAAAAGAAGGTTCTGAAGTTTTAAATGTCAGAATCACTCAAATTTAGTTAACATAAAATATATGCATACTTCATACTGGTTTACCTATATTGCTGTAATTATTCAACATTTCAGGTTTTACAGAGTTGTGAAGAAAAATCAGGGGTCAAATAATTCAGGAAATACTTGATGTGCTGCAAGTGGTGCACACTTCTCATTTGTTGGTTAGTTGTTCTTTTTGCTTCTTTATTTCCTTAAACTGGTTTATGAAGTAGACTTTGTTTTAACACTCTACATTTGAAAGCCAGGGAGTGAAGGAATTAAAGTTATTAGGACTCATTGTTTCTTAAGTCAAAATATATGGAATATACACATCATGTGGTACAGCAATGCAGAGAAGGTCTTGAAAATTATTTGTGGAATCCATTGCTTTCATCAAAGTGCAGTTCACTCTCTGTTTCTGCCTTGGGAGAGGATGACTTCCAGGCTATGGCATGTTTGACATTATGCTAAAGATAAATATTGAATGCCTCTAATGCTTCTTCTGTTTAACTAAAGAGAAAACTGATGTTTTCAACTTTTTAAAGACAACTTATTTTTATGTGTGGTTAGTTTTCATTGTTAGAATGAGCCAAAATGGGGAAAGTTCTAGGAAAAGGTTCTTCATCGAATTCTCATTTTGTGAAATTACAGGTTAGAAGCAGTAAGTTACTGTTTGATGGATACTGAAGTACGCCTGTAAATAAAAATTAATTATAATTCTATCTTTTGATGAGGCACTTTGTTAAATTCTGTGTACATTTGACATCATTAAGGTAAATCATTCCTAGAGAAAATCCTTGCCTTTTGGTTTTATAAATTAGAAAATGCAAACATCAAAATTTCCATCACAAGAAAGAACAGCAAAAAAAACCCACCCTATTTGCAACATTTGTGCTTTTGCATCACTGCTTTGTTTGATTGTTTGTTTGCTTTGTTTGTTTGTTTTAGCACTTAAAATTGTTACTAAGTTCCAGTTATACTAAGATAGCTCTGAATTTTTCTTTGATATTCCTTAATATTTCTGATTGCCAGAACCTTGATCTTGTTGTATGGTTGCAGTTGTACTTTACCCAGAATAAATTTATTTACATTTCTGTATTATTATTATTTTTTTAATGTACCATTGACTTCTCAGAAAGCGTAGTGCCCCTTGTGAAAGGATGTGTGCTAAGTACTTAGGGCAGATAACAGGAGCTTTGGAATGACTGGAAAGACCTGGCAACACTGTAGGTACTAACAAATCAGGAAGGCCTTTGAACAAACAGAAAAACAGCTAAGGAAACAGTGAAGTTGTGTTTGACTCCTGTGGTCTGTCATAGGAACTCACTCTACTTGTTAGAGATAATGGCAGTCATCTGAGGTAATGACTGAAGCACAGTTCTGATGGAGGGCCATCTCATTTTCAGCACGATGGCAAAAGCAATTTTTGTTTTCTGCTGTTAGCAACAGATGCATTCATTTCTTAGCCTGAAGCAGTGGGCAGCCCCACTGACCTGATGTGAAATGCTGAAGAAGAGGTTGGTTACAAACAGGCCACTTCTTGTTTTCAGCTAACCTTTCAGCTGCCCCTGCACGGCAATGCATTCCAGCAATTAAAACAAAATGAAAAATAAGACTATTCCTAAGCAATACATTTTCAAGCGCCTGAGCTCTGTTGTATGTCTTTTGTTCTTTCTGGACATTCTTTTTTGGGAGAATGGTTCTAAGTTGCTTGCATTAACTGAGAATAATGTGTTTAAAAATAACCTTCCAAAAGAGCATGCTCTTTAAAAAGAGGAAAAAAAAACAACAACAAAATTTAACCGTAAAAGAGCCTGGAGAGCTGTGAACTCTTAGAATTGCACTACAGTGTAATACAGATGCTGCAGAAATTCAGCAGTGTGGGTCTCACCATTATTTCTCACAGAGAACTTAAAAAACAACCCTTATGTGCATTTTCCATATGATAATGCTGGCACATTTGGGGCAGGAGAAGTTTGTCTCTGAGGAGTAAATACATCTAGAAACAATTGTGGTATTTGCATACGACAGTATTTTGTAGCATTTTTGTAAGAACATCGTTGTTTCACTACTTGTTAAATGGGAGGAAGCTCTGTATGCAGCTAGATCCTCACTACATTACAACCATGCAACTTTATACCTGCAGGTAGACTTTCTGGGTTAGGATGAATTGCAATAAAAGCAAGAATTTGTACAGATCTGCTGATATGGAGCTGGTTGTCTTTGTTATGATAAACCTTATCATAACAGTGGTGATGAAAGATATATGTACTTAAAGAAGGGAAAGAGTAGGAAATTCGTCAGTTTTGGTTTTTGTTTCCTTGTAACAGTAGTAAAGTACATATGCCAGGGCAAGATTACTAACCTTGCACAGTGTTGTGTTGCTGCTTATAGTTTGCCCTCGTCTACATGGGCGGTAACCAGTGTGCTTTTTAGGGAGTGTGATTTGAAGAAATGAGCAGTGAAACACAAAGTATGGAGCCTCCTCAGCTTTAGCTTAGCAGTGAGTGATTCATTCCAGAGGCAAAAATAATGTCACTGATGAAAATGCTACAGGTATTTTTATAATGCTCGTGGTTAAGCATGCTGCAAAAATTGAGAGTTACTGTTCTAGGCTGGAGTGGATCAGCTCGGAGGGATACTGCTGTCCTTTCCAGCGCTGTCTCAACATTGACAGGATGTTTATGGGATCCAAGGAGTATCCTATCCATCATGCTAGCCAGCCCTGTGAGTTAGTTTAGAATATCACCTCTTTCCCCAAACATTTGTCTGCTTTGTTTTAACAGAATCCCTTCCTCCTCCTGTTCAGCCACACCTTGTCCTTTGTTTGGTCAAAGAATAAAAAAAAAAGCAGCCCTTCTCCCCCTGTACCCCAGATTTAGCATAGTACAGCACAGTATGTAAAAGAAGAAGACTTTTGTGTTAAATAATGCTGTTCTGGATATGATTAATTTTGTGTTCTCACCTTTTGGGTAATCCAGGTGAATCAAAAGGTGCTTTTTCTTAAGTGACCCAAATTATGACCTCAGGCTAAAATCAGTGTTGAAAGAAAGGAATATGGATATAGCTCAAAAGTCATTTAACTGCTGCACTTATGAGGCTTAACCTGCTTCTCCCTTGTGTTCATTGATAAAGACCTGAGGTGTATTTTATATGAGTGGGTTTTTTCTGCTTTTGTGAATGGTATGTATTCAGAGACTTTTTTATATTTTAAGAATCCTAAATCAGTGAAAATACTGAATTTCAGTTTTTAAAATGTGTTTTAAAACGTTAGACTTAGAATTTGACTGTTTTTAAATTTAGTTCTCTTTAGATCTCTTTTGGCTAAGTCTTCACACATTTAATAGTTGTTGCTCAGCCTCTAACTCTGCCTTGCTGGTCTGTTCAACTTCCTCAACAATAGTCATTAAATTTCTGTAAAGACATTACTTCTTGGTTCTGGTTATGGAGACGCTATACGCATGGACATACTTGCAATCAAATGCATGTTGAAATGTTGCATTTGTTTGTTTTGTTTGGTGGATATCTGGGGATTTTATTTCTTTTTGAGCTTTGGTTGACCTGCTTAGAAACTGATGAAGATTCAAAGAGCTCCAGTGAGTGACAAAGGAGTATTTTATACTTCATTTTGATGTTTATAAATGCTGAGAGGGTTATGGAGGAACGTATTTTTAGAGTTGTGTAAGAGATGTGAGCGACTGAAAAGAGCTTTTCTAAAAGCTCTTTTCTTCACCTTCTACATGGCTACCAAAGCATACAGCTTAAAAATCTTGTTAGATTTTGTCTGACTCCTTGTTACGTGTAATCAAGCCATCTTTCACACTTCTTCTCAGTTCATCTGTAGACTGTGTTGACTTACAAGAGAGTACAGCTAGGGAAGAGGTATGTGAGATGCTAAATAACAGTGAACTTCAGTCCCTGACACAGACCTTGATTGCTTGCTAAATTATGAACAATCAAACATGTTTTCTTGCAGGTAAATGCAAGGTGATGTGACTAAGGACAATCATTCTAATTTGTATGACAGAGGGCTGTGCTGGGCTTCCATGTGCTGGTCTCAACCCTTGTCTTCAGAAGGGCTGCTGCAAAACTGAAGAGTGTTGAGGCTGACTCCAAGATTTGTAAAGCGTGCTTTTCAGTGAGAAACTGAACAATTCAATCTATTTAATTTCAGAAATGAGGTAGTGAAACAACTTCATCATAGGAAGTACCCAGACAAGGAGACAATATCTATCAGTTATCTTTCAGTGACTAGATGATTAAATCAGCAAAATTGAAATTATCAATAAGGTTGTGTGTTTGTAGTGCTGAGGTAATTAGTCTTTCTGAAAGATATATGTCCATTCAAACACTTGTTACATACAGAATTCAGAGTGCCAGATGATGGATGAAATGTTGTGATGTATTTTATGCAGGGGTTCTGAGCTGTTGCAGAGCTTGCAGGTTTTTAAATCTGTGTCTATATGGAGTTCAGTGTCAGCTTGGAGAAAGAGGAAGAAAAAGGCTAAAGGCTGTGGTTATAGTATAGAGGCTGTAAAAACTATTCTTCACAGCCTTGAAAATGTTATCATGTTACTTATGAATTAGAACGGAATACATCTGCCTTTCTCTGAGGGACTTCACAAGCTGGTGACATCTATTGCTGCATAAAATGTCTGTGGTATTAGAATTGAGTTTGATTGTTTCAGATTGAATACATGTAACCTACAAGGCTTTGAAAACATAATATGTATCCTTGATGTCTATGCATCAATGAGCAAAAAAAAAGGCAGAAGGTGAAGAGATAAGCATCATCAAAATGCATTTTGCACTTTTTTTTTTAAGAGTAGGAATATTGTTTTCAATATAAAAATAGTTGTTCTTAAAGGTGGTTTTGGACAGAGTCCTTTAGAAGTAATATCTAAATCCTTTTGTAGTTCTTGTTTTTTTTTCTTGCTAGAATATCTTTGATAAGAATAAGAACATGGCAGAGAAAGGTACTACAATATTATTAATTTTTTTTAAGCACTTCTATCAGTTCTGGATTTAAAGCTCAGTCAAAGTAGACATTTCAGTGTAAGAACATCATGGAAGCAGTTACCTAGTTGGTAATGTTTTAGTCTGCTATTAAGAGTTTTGGCATAAGCAAACACTGCAAAGATGGTTTGCATAGCATTGATGTCACAGAGCACTGTGCTTTCCCTTTAATTTTATGTATGTTTTTTGTTCTGCTTACTTACACAAACTTTGCTTGAGCTTATTGCCTGCATTATAACAGAGGAAGAATTGTGCTGGTTACACTTAGCCCTGTATCATGTTACTAGATCTGGTCAATAGTGGTTAAATGTAAGACTGAGGCAAGCATAGCAGGATATTTCCCTTAGTATTTGCTTCCTGCTTCCTGAAATTTAGATGTTTCTGACCGTCATCAACTTGATGAATCTCATTTCATACACAATGGCAGGGAGAAGCAATTTTTTCACCTGGGTTATCCTTCTCTTTGAAGGCAGGGGATCTCGCTGGCACTTTCCCATAGCAGTACCTTCAGTGCAGTGATGACTAGGGAAAAAAGTGTGGTGATACAGCAGGAATTTGGGATAACAACTTCCTCCTTTCTGTGCACCTGTCCAGCAAACATAAGACTAACCAGTGCCACATTAAGGTTTAGTGAAGAGTGCTGTCTCATGATGCAAAGGGGGTAGAAAATTGAATTACAAGTTGCAGCACTGAGTTTGCTTTTGCAGTAGTGTGGTTTCAAATTGTCCCCATCTATAGAATGGTGTAACAGCTAAGTGTTGCTTTGTTGCAAAAGTCACATCCCTCTTCTGATGAGTGGAAAGCCACTTGTGTCAGCTCAGGTCCAGTAAAAGCAGTGCCAGTATGTGTACTATGCACTCTCTGAGGGCACAGAAGGGGAAAACAGTCCGTCAGTCCTTTTCTGAGCAGGGAGGGGTGCTGCACCAAAGGTTTCTTTGGGCCCCAACAGAAACAAATGGTGACCCCTGAGGAGGATGGCCTGCGTTTTCCAAGGAACTCCGAAGTCAGACCCCTGTGCAGGGGAAAGCAACGTAATCTAGAAAGCACACGGTGGTCTAATGTGTGAAAGAGTAACCAAGATAATATTTATCCTAGATGTGGCATCACTAAGCTGTTCATTTCACAGAGTAGCTGGGATTTCCTGTGCAAAATGAAAAGCAACATAACGTAGAAAGCACCAAGGTGTTAGACAGGGATTTGGTAGACTTCATTGTAAGGTCTGCATGTGCTCGTTTCTGTGCTGTATTCTAATTAGTGTCTTTTGTTATTCACAGTCCTGAACTTCCACAGTGAGCAATGACGCTAGCTAGTTTCATGTAATGCCCTATATCCCAAACAGTTTTCTCCCTATGGACCTACATACTGTTTATGTTTTCAGTTATGTACAAAATCTTACTGAAAATGCACAAAACTTTGCAAAGTATGTATAGATTTTGAAATTAAAAAAAAAAAAATCAGAGGAAAAATGTATTTTGCCTGTGTAATATGCTGCTCAGTGGGATTTTTTTGTTTGTTTGTTTTTGTTTCTTGTTTTTTTAATTCTGTCATCTTAGTACCTGGTGTTTTCCTGAGAAAAGAAGTACTCCTGTTTGTTATCAGTTGTGATACTTGTATTGCCTAGGGTTGTGTTATTCCTAACCCTATTATAGTCTAGGAGTGATGTAACAGATATTTAAACCAAAGGGATGCTACAGTGGCAGGTGTTTCTTTCAAATAATTAAGTTGACACACATTTTCTGATCATTTTTCTTATTTGAGTTATGGAACAAAAATAATCTTGTGAGTAAAACTTTTCATCTGGAAATGCACAGTGACTTTTTAATATCCCTGTGTGAACAGGAAAGCTAAAAGTTGCTATTTTTTCTGTTTGGACTTTGAAATGTTCCTTTAAAAACACAGCAATTGAACTCAACCCTTTCATTCCATTTCAGGTTTTTCTTCTATAATCATGGCAAAACCTTATGAATTTAACTGGCAGAAGCCAGTTCCCTCTTTTATGCAAGACGGAGCTGTGTTTGATAGATATGAAGAGGTAAGAGGCCATTTGCATTTCATTTGCTATTCTCTTTTAAATGTGCAGATGTTTTAGCATATTTCATGTTTTGTTTTCATTATACAAGAATTTTCACATAACTGAAGAAATGTATCTGGGGGTGAAATACCATTCCATTTCATTGCTTTACAGCTTTTTGCTTTTAAACAAAATAACTTTGAAGTATGTTTAATCCCACTGATTTGCAATAAACTCTGAGCAAGAGAAAGGGAGATTTGGATCAAAATAGCTGTAATATTGTAAAGCTCTCATTTTGCAGACCCATAAAGCACATTACTGAACAAAGCGTGTTCTTTCATTTTTTTGTACATGTATCAAATTGAGTTGGGGTGAGAAGAGGAGTTATATCCTTTAATATATAATCTAAGGACCTACATCTTACGGGGGAAAGTAGGAGAGCATAAATCATTAATATTTTAGATCTAGAGTGGTTTTATTTCCATTAGAAAATCAACACGTAATCTGTCTGAAATATGTTTACTGTGATCCTAGCTTCAGCTGTGCTTTAATCCAAATCTATTACAGAAGTGCAAAACAGGACATTTTACACAGACAGTCAAAATAAAAGGTGAAGACATTCACCTTATATTTAGCACTAATGCACCCCTGAGAATGCTTTTTTTTCAGGATCTATCTTTAATCTCATTTGGACAGGAAGTTATCTCAGTGAGTACCAACAGGGATATTAGGATTTTCCTTTTACCTTTTGAAATGTAGCTAAAAGTATTTTTCTTATCATGAGGACTGCCAAGGCAGGCACAGTTCTTTCAACATGTATTTTCAGTGTTGGGGACAGATAAGGAATGCCTTAGAAAGAAGATTCCTAAAAGCTTTGTTTTTCCTTCAGCAAACACTGTTCCAGAAATTCATTCTGTAAGCATCCAGGTGGCAGGTTATAGGCCATGATTTTTCTCTTGCACCTTAGATGAGAAACGGAGACTGAGCAGATGCAAAAGAGTTCGAGTGCTCAGGTCTCAGTGTGGTATATACTCCGTGAGGTGCCTGGGCTCTTGGTATAGTGGTAGAGAGAAAGTAGCATTTTGAAATGGAATACTTCTGTACTGTTGGCTGTTGTACACAGCAGGCACTCATGCAACATTAGCCAACAGATGATACTGTGCCTCTATGGATTTAAATGGGAAAACTTTGTAGGTCACTCCAAAAGTAATGCCTCCCATGTTTTTCCAAGTTAACTGCAACAGATACAGAGATCACAATAACACTATTACAGAGAGCAAATGTTCAGCTACAAATCACTATTTTTCAACATAGTCACCATCCTTAGCCAATCAGCACAGATGAATTAATCAAGATGTTTGTTTTGTGGTGTGACAGCTATGCCATAGCCATCCAGAACATGGCTTGTCTTTCTTGTTACTGTCTCCACTGCTGAAATGCTCACCATCCTCCACCACACTGTGCTCACAAACATTGTTTGGCCTCCATAAACCTCCAGCAGACATTGATAAATGTCAATGGGTGCCATCCTTTCCACACGGAGGAGTTCAGTTCCACATCTGTGCTTCATATGCACTTCCATATCAGATACTATTCTCTACTGCCATCTTTCACATGGCAACAAAATGGAGCAGAATATTGGTGGGAATGTTCAACCTCTACTGTCATACCACCACCATCTGCCTCATAATAAAACAATAAAATAGGAGGCATTACTTTTGGGACAGCCTTCATGGAATTCTTGGTCCTTGCAGCTGATCTTATTTTCTTCCAAAACTCCATAGAAAGCTGATCTTACTTGCCACAGCAAGAGCAGAACAGTGTCTGTCCTTCCATGTGATGTAGTCTGTTTGCGTTATTTGCTGCAAGTTTTGCTGCAGTGCACTCCAGGTTTGCTGTGTTACAGCTGGAAGTCTGGTTTGCTTTATTGAAGGGGATCTCTTCTGAAAACATTAAAAGGCTTTCACTTGGGTGACTAACTTTATATTTCATCTGCAGTTTTACAAGGGCTGTAAAAGAAAAACAAAACCAGTGACTCAGAAGTTAAGATCTGTAGCATTTAAACAGTGAACTCTAGATGGTGTAGCTGTTTCATACTGTCAGATTTATGACACACATATGCTATGATTTTATTTTGTTGTGTTAGTAAGCAGATAGACTACAGAAGAGCAAAACAGCATTGCTTTAGGGATATATTGCAAGCATAGCAAAATCCAATCCCTGTACTGTTGGGCTTGTAATTTAAAAGACAAATGTTTCAGATCTGGCATTCTGGTTTTCATTGAGATTCTGTACTTAATTCCCCTACCTTAACAGAAAAGACTAGTGGGGAAAAAGATAAATGATAAGTGAACTAAAGTCATGCAGCAAGTTAATGCAGAACAGAGCCCCAGGAATCCCACTCCAGGTCCTTTATTGCCGAAGTTTTGTTGAGCAGTTAGGAAAATCTGGGTTATTGTAATGTGGAGTGCTGTTTTCATCCATCTTTTGCTGATAGGTGAGTCACTTACCTGGCAGGATTGCAAAATGGCAGAAGTATTTTTTGAGCAAAACGGTATTGATTTTGAAAAGTCTAGAATAGAACTGTCTCAGAATATGAGAAGAAAACAATCAGACACGATTAGGAATCTGACTGGTGATGTTGCATGTATATGGTCTCATGGTAGGTGCATTCTTTACAATGCAAGAAGACAAATTGCAGAAAAAAGAATTTAGTGAAAACATTCAAGGCTAGGGTGGGACATGAGCATGAATAGGGCTTGTATAAACACCTGTGTGAAAACATTTTTGGTACACCTAGAGTTTTTTGATAGATGGGGTTGCAGTAAATGACAGAAAAGCTGTCTGCCTTTGATTGTGAGTAATCTTTCTGGATAATGCAAGAGGCAATCATTTTGATTGGTACCTAGCTGTGTTTTTATATGAAATATTACAGGACACCAGTGACTGTAAAGCTAGTAATTCTGAGTTGTCTGGCAATGAGTACATTTAATGAAGGATGAGTGCTGTGGTGAAGGCGGAAAAGTAAAAGCTGTGGTGGAGAAAGACAGCCAGAGCAGTGCATGCTGGAAGCCTATGTGTAATGGTATTTGGTCAGACAGAGATGCAGCAACTTTCTTTCTCTGTCTCAGCTCCCTGTCTGTAAAGTCAACATAATTGTTTGCTACATGGATGGAATGTGTCAGTCCTATCAGTGCTATCCTACATTTTAGCTTAATTTATGATGCATTACTTGGGGCTGGAGGTAAATGGTGGAAATTTCTTTTTTAGTTCTAATCTGATACTAATCAGCTAATCTGATACTTATGCCTTGTCTAGTTCTTCTCATGTGCTATTCTTTCTTAATTTCTCTGCTAATTGATATTCTTCAAATTCTGCTTGCCAAATACTCTGGCTACAAAATACTTGAGCAGCATTGCATTGGTATTGTCATAGTCTAACAGAAAAGTACTTCCTGATTTCTGAATGTTAAAACAAAATGTTACCATTTGATGATCCTGAGCATAGTATTTATTGTTAATACTATACTAACAATAAATAATTTTAACCCTTACAAAATTTGAAGTACTGAAGTTTCAATAAATATTTTTAAAGTTCAATTTCATTAAGACTTTTGAGGCAAGAATCAGCATTTTTTTGAACAAAAAATAAGCTTTGTGGTTGCATAGAGAGGAATGCAAGTATTAAGTGCATCCTAGTGATTAAAATGCTGGCAAAAGGATGTATCATTAAAAATTATCATTTTTTCTTAAGCCTCTCTCCTTATTTTTAATTGCTTAGGAATGACAAATTCTCCAAGGGAAAAATGTAACAATCTTGTGTCTTTTGAGCAATACAGTAATTCATGACATTTGACACTAAAATAATGGTCTGTTATTCTCTTTTCCATAGGAATCTTTTGTCTTTGAAAGCAGTTGTCTCTTTCAAGTGGATGAATTTGGCTTTTTTCTGAGCTGGAAAAGTGAAGGAAAGGTATACTATGGTTATGTCAGGAAAATGTATATTGCATATTATCCCAATTGTTTCATATTCTAGCTAGCTTTGAAAGATCTGAAATGTTGTGCTACTTTATATTAGAAACTAACCTTAGTTCTGCTCTTTCAGAATTTACAGAAATGAAGTACTTAAGAAAGAATTAACAGAAATGTAAGGGAAATGTACTGTTCAGTGTCAATTGGTAGTAATTGCAAATAAAATACATTATTTTGGTTTTATGTCCTAACAGATCTTTGAACTTATATATATTTATTTTATTTATTTATTTATTTATTTTTTACCATTTCAGGAGGGACAGGTGTTAGAGTGTTCCCTGATCAACAGTGTTCGTTTTGGAGCTGTTCCAAAGGTACTCTATAGTTAGTTTTTATTCTTCTTTAAACAGAGAATATTTAAACTGAAGGCAAAAATGCGGAGTAGGGTTCATTTATTTAAAAACTACAGACAGCAAATTTTTTCTTTTGCAATCATGTTCTAAAATCAGTGATTTGCAGTAATTGCACAGGGAAGAGTCTGTAGTCTGATCTTCCTGGTTTAGTACTGTGCCTGGCTTTCAGAATTCTCTGAAAGCTGAACAAAAGATACTAAGTGTCTCTATTAGGTGTTCTTAATTACTTTTCTAACACTGTATTTTAATACATGTTTAAGAAATCTGGAAAGAAAAAAAAAGGTTTTGTATTCCAAATTTTGCTCCTATCTGTTCTAAATTTCTTGTTTTATTAATAAAAAACCTAAAAGTTTTGTTTGCATCCATGTTCAGCAGTTAGATGATCAGAGAGGGCAGAAATAACTGGGATCAGTGGTCACTGGCTGTGCTTTAGAAGAATTTCTGTAGAAATCGAAAAGTTTAGAAATATTTTAAATCATATGTTTGTGTAAGCAAAACGAGTTTTCCTGCAATGAAAATTGGCCCTCTTTCCTTCAGGCCTTTAGTTTTGAAAATTTCTTATTAAACAAGGTTAACACCTCAGCATTTCTACTTTCAAGTGCTAAGTGCTTCTGTATTACCTGTAGATAATTATCTCTTAGTGGTTCTCTTGAGACTCCATAAACTAAAATGCTTTCCCCATGGATAAAGGGGCTTGAGGAGAGGTAGTGCAGACAACACCATGCTGCACGTGCAGAGTACTATAGCAACATGCTTCAAATTTCACCTCTGTCTTGTTCTTTATGCCCACTAAATCTACAGCATTTGACCTTCAGCAGAGAGACCAGCTTGTAAGATGTATAATTAAGAAACAACCCAAAAGTCACACAGATTATAACTCTCAGTAGTTACAGATTTAACCAGATTGGTATAATTAATTTATAGATTAATGTTTTTCTCTATTTTCACTTTTGCAATTGATTCAGTTTACTTTTTCCTGACTAAAATATATGTAATTTCTTATTTAACTTTATGAAATGTACTTAAAGTACTTGGTTTGTGTCTGAGCCTTCATGTTTGTGTTCTTATTTGTAAAAACGTATAGTTTTCTAGATTTTCACACAGTGGTTATAAAAGAAAGTGCTCATTTAGGATGATTGGCAAAGATTTAAAGATGTTAATGTGCATGGAGATAAAGATGCATCTTTACCATAGTGCATTATATAACAAAAGAACTACAACTCTAATGAGTTCTCTGTTTTTTTTTTAACAGGATCCCAAAATACTAACTGCACTTGAGGCTGTTGGAAAATCCGAAAATGAGTTGGAAGGACGGATAGTGTGTGTTTGCAGTGGTATAGATCTGGTGAACATCAGCTTCACTTTCATGGTAGCAGAAAACACAGAAATTGCCAAGGTACTTCACAGTTAAGGAGTGTGTGGGAGGGGAAAAAAAGGAAAGCTCCTCAATAGTACACAGTTGTTTTTCTGAATTAAATCAGCCTACTCTGCTGACTGAAATACGTGTTCAAATGTTTGCTGCCACGCTCTCGAAAGGACAACAAACATCCACTTGAAACATTATGTAAAATGTCTGCACACTGTGCTAAAACGACATAGTGATTTTATCAGCCTTTGTATGCATGGTAATTTATCAAAAGTAGAGAGACATACAAGACACAGTGTTCCCCCTAAATGTTAAGCATCTTTGTGTGGGGCTTGCACAGTAGACTATGTGGAGATTATGCTGTGAACTTGTAACACATAGTGATACTAAAGAGAAGTGCAATTACTTTCATTTCCACAGTAAGTTGAGCTCAGCCTTCCAAAATTTTATTCAGCAATTATCTAATTGTATCATGGAGTTTACATTATTTGAAAAAACAAAGACAGGAAAGAAAATTCTGTACTGTTGAGAGGATTTCAGTGTACCCAGGTTTTTTTCTGTTTTCCTTTTACGTGGAACAATCTTAAGAAAACAGTGGTGCTTTTTTACATGGCATTGTTCCTCAGAGTTAGAAGTTGCAATTCACAGTGTAAGTTCTGGGGCTCCACCAAGGCCTGGAACTTAATCTATCTGCTCAAAACTGCTCTGAGAAACTTGATCTTGACTACTGGTACTGTACAGAGTCCTGTATGAATACTTAGATCCAGACATTCAAAGGATTTCAAGAATTCACATTTTTTGCTTTTTTCTCCTTATTGTCTATACTTAACAGTGTATCATACGTAGTTTTGCCACTGAGATATATACTGATGAGAATAATGATGAGTAGTATACACCTGCTAAATCCCCTCCTTCAGAATTGAGCATCTGCTGAACACAGCATCATTAAATCCCTTGGCAGACCCAGTCACTTTTTCATTGCTTGGTTTCATATATCTTTAACATCAGGAGTTCTGAGTAAACTTTGTGAAAGGAGATATACTTGTATAACTTGCATAGACACACTGCACTGATTTTACTGGGTGTATTTTCAGCAGGCTCCCAGGGAAATAACATGCCACAGTTATGATTTGCAAACATTTAAGAAGCAAAGTAAAGAAGATGCTGGCAGCATTCACTCACTTTTATGCTTACCTCAAAAACGTCTCTGATTTTCTCTGAGAAGGAAAAAATAAAATAAAATAAAGGTGCAGTTAAGTTTGTTAGCCCTCTTTAATATCAGTAGACTGAATTAGACTGACTGGTTTGTGAGGAGTATGTTGACCTACAAAGACTGTCACAACAAATGAGCTGATAATGCTGTCTAAGACTGTCTAAAACTGCTTCATTAACCAGCAATATGCTTATCAAAAAGTATCAGATGCTACAGTCTCCTTTGGGTAGGTTTTGACAGGCTCGTTGGTGTAAGAGTATTACATTTGGGAGTTTTACCGTCACGAACTATAAATCCATGGCTTGTCAGCAGTAGTCATCCTCCCAATCTAATACATTTGAGACACAAGTGAGACAGCAAGGTAAATCAAGGCAAAACCAATGTAAACCTTTTCTAAGTTGCATCTAAAGCAGCAGTTTACTGAAGATGTGGGCATATGGGAATCGATTGGGCTTATAGTGGTACTGGTGAAGGGCAAGCTGAATGTAAGCCAGCAGTGTACCCTCTCACAGAATCACAGAATCACAGAATCACCCGGGTTGGAAGGGACCCCAAGGATCATGTAGTTCCAACCCCCCTGTCTAGCAGGGCCACCAACATACATATTCAGATCAGGTTGCCCAGGACCCCGTCCAACCTGGCCTTAAACACGTCCAAGGACGGGGCTCTCAGTCCAGAAAGTCCTGGGCTGCACCCAGGCCAACAGGTTGAGGGAGATGATCCTGCCCCCCTGCGCTGTGCTGTGAGACCTCACCTGAAATACTGGGTCCAGATGTGGAGTCCTGAGCACACCAGATACATAGACATGTTGAAGTGTGTCCAGAGGAGGGCCAAAAAATGATCCAAGGGATGGAACACCTCCCTTACAAGGACAGGCTGAGAGAGATGGAACCGTTCAGCCTGGAGAAGAGAAGGCTCTGGGGAGACCTAAGAGCAGCCTTTCAGTATCTAAAGAGAGCTTCTGAGAAAGAAGAGGACAGACTCTTTAGCAGGGGCTGTTGTGATAGGAGAAAGGGAAATGATTTCATACTATCAGAGAAAAGATTCTGATTGGATAATGGAGATATAAGAAGAGTTTTCTACAATGGGGGTAGTGAGCCACTGGGACAGCTTGCCCGCAGAGATCCTGTGTGCCCTGTCCTTGGAGGCATCCAAAATCAGACTGGACCAGGCTCTGAGTGACCTGATCCAGCCATAGGTGTCCCTGACCAATTTAGGGGAGTGGGACTAGATGACGTCTAAAGATCCCTTCCAAATCAAACAATTCTATGATTCTCAGTCTTCAGTGAGCTTCAAGTGTTACTGTTCCAACAGAATGTGTGTTTTTGTTATCTCTCCACTTGTCTCCAAGCTTCAACTCTGGTATTTACATTCTATCTTCTTAACTTTTATTGGTGTTTTAAGCTGATAAATTGTTTTTTATTTCAACTCTTAAAAAAAAAAAAAAGCCACAAAATACGATGTAGTCTGTCTGATTGCAGTCAGCTTTCATCGATACTCCAAAAGCTGCTCCAGTGTGATAGTAGACAGTGAATATAAAAGGGAGAAATGTTTCTTTCTCAGTTTTTCAGTTGGAATGGTATTTTTCGTTTTAAAATTGATTTCGGTTTGTTTAAAATGGTTAAATGGACCACCATGGTTATGATAAGGAAAAAAACATTCTGTTTCAGTTGAACCTGATATTTTTCTTTTCTTTTCTTTTTTTTTTCTGTGAAGCAAGTTATTAGTTGTTTGCCCAAATCATATAATTTGAAAACTCCAGCCCTGGTGCTTCATAGCCATGCATATCTGCGTTTGTCTGGACTTGAGTACAGAAACAGACAAAGTAAGTTTTCCAGACGCTTTTAGAATAGACCCCTCTAATGCTGCAGAAGTGATTCCAGGATGCAGAGCTTTGTTGAAGGGTGGAAGTGAACTATACACATCAGGCAACTCACGTCACAGCGTGTGTAAACCTCTGCTTTCCAGATGGAATACCTGAAGTAGGAAGAGGCCCTGTTATTTTTATTACAGAATTTTTGTGCAATATCAGGTAAATCTGTGTTCAGGTAGGGGTAGGGGTCAGGTAGGGGATGGCTTTTCACTGTCGCTAGTCTAGTGTCCTGACTTTCCCTGCCTCATTCTTTAAAGGTACGGTAATTTTCACAGAACATAAATTATGATATGTGAGTTGAGAGAAGGGGGACATCTACTGGTCAAAACATCGATGATAAGGGCAAAATATCAGGAATCCCAGCCAGCCACTTGTTTCTAGATGAGAACTGAGAGTCACAATTGTATTCTCCATGGGTTTCTGGAAACATCAGGCTCTTAAGCCCTTTATGCTGATAGTCAGACACAAGCATTGGATATGAAATAAAAGAGAATGCCACCTATCCTCCCTGGCTTTCCCACTGCTTGAATCAAGCTGACTGAAACTGTGGAGAAATTGCAAGGAAAAAGCAAAGATCAAATAACCTCAAGAGGTCTGGATAATGCCTATAAATAAGTCACAGATGGCCTTATCTGGAATTGCCTGATCTGTAGATTACAGGGGTTTTTAGCCCTTCAGAACTTACGTCCCTTTTAACACTCCTAATTTAAGGTTGATGGCTAAAAGAGAGCTGAGAGGTCAAATTTATCTGTGCACCCTGCTCCTGCTGCCAGTGTTTCGTCAATGAACCTCAGCTAATTCAAGGTTACTAAGTGCCTGAAAAGCATTTGAGTACTACAGCAAAATATGGGAGAGTGCATCTTCAATAAATTTTTCATGAATCTTCTCATTAAAGAGATATCTGACAATGTTGGATCAGGCTAGAGAAAAACAAGACAGACTGCTTATCACAGCCTGTAGCATACTTTCATTCTGGCCTTTTGTGTCAGCCTGAATGTCTGTGTGTAAGATATCTTTGTCTTCGTTTTTATTTCTTTTCAAGATTAATCTTTCTCTGAGATTAGATAGCAGAGCTCAGATTCTTCTTCTATATGCATACAGAGTAATTTTTGGCATATAGAGAACTGTTCAGGAGTAATATTGACAAATTAAAGGGACTGAGCCATGTGTTGAAAATCTGAAAATATTTAGCACTGATATAAATGAGAACCAAATATAGCCTGTATTTCTATCAAAAATATTTTGTAGCTCCACTTTATGTGAAGCCCAACTGAAGTGTTTTGTACCTCCCTCCTTTAAGACCTTCATCTTTATAGAATTTTCCTTCATTGGAGAGATATTGCTTTGGAGATGCTGAGATGCTGAGCACAAAGGAGGATAGTTGTACATTTGTGTATTTGCATAGGTTTACGAGTATTTTAATGTAATCTGTAAAATTAGCAGAACTGTCTTAGCACAAAAGCAAGGATGCTGCTATGTTCTTCTAAGTATATTAGCAGGCAAAAATCTGAACTCTTCTTTCATCTCTTCTGCAAGGTCAGCAAACAAATGTATGTTTAATCTGGCAATGTTATGCTGACAGGAAACAATACTTTGCCAGCTTGATGTCTGTCACAGTAATCAGGTTTTTGATATTTTACCAATACTTCTATAGTGGATCAGGGTACCTTAAAAGTGATTATGAAGATAGATATTCGGAAACTATTCTCATTCAGAAGAATGTTTCATATTGAACAGTTGACAGAGAGTTTAAGTATATTGCTCTGAACCTATATATCAATCTGTGGATGAGGGTTTTTTTTAATCTTATATTGTTTCACTTCTATATAACGAGTTCAAAATCCAGACACTTTTTTTTTTCCCCCCTAAGCTCTCTTATTCCCAGTTTTGAGGCCAGCTGGTAGCTGTGGGAAATATCAGATGAAACAAATGCTCCAGAAACTGCTTTAGCCCTGAACTGAAGTACAGGCACCCAGATGCTACATCGTCATGCAGCTGTGCATTATGGCACAGATAGGAAAATGTGGCTCTGAAGCTGCCATATCCTGCCCAGGGCACATACTAATGTAAAGATGATTCATAGATGGGTAGAGTTACTCTTTTGCTTGTTGCCAGCAGAGAAGTGATGCTTCTGTGTTTTATCAGCATTTGGCTGCAGTTCTGTGTCTTTTCAGTGTACATGAGGGCAGTTCCTAAATTGGCAGGAAAGGCCTTATCACTGAATAAAGATTATAGAGTATCTTCAAAGTGGGAACCATTGGGATAATTCCTGCAGAGAAATTATTTACTAAGTGGGTACTGCATTGATTTCTCACTGTATCTATATTTTTTTTCTGTCAATGTTCCTTTTTTTTTTTTTTTTTTTTTTTTGCAACTCTTCTTCACGTGTAGAAGTAACATTATTGAGTGCAGGGTAACCTTACTGCTGAATGTAAATGTTACATCTGGTATAGTTGCGGTCTGTTGCCTTCAAATCAGAGTGGATCTGTATGTGCTTATTTCCTGTTGAAACGGTGACATTACCAGTACTGCACTGATGACAATTTTTTAGCAGATATATATGTCTTTTTGAAAGACAAACTTATTCACAACATGCAATTTGCTTAAGTAAATCTTGAAGACTTTTTTTTTCTTTGTTTGCTTGTTGTGCACACACCATTTTATTTTTTGTGTCAATGTTAAAAGGTTGAATTCCTTGTAAGGGGACTAGTGAGAATAATCCAGATCATACGAGGAAGACGTTTTATACAGCCATGAAAATGGCAATGTAGCAGTTATGTGACATTTTATTCTAATTTGTTAAATAAAATAATTGATAAAGCAGAGTCAAATTTTCAGTATACAAGCAATCAGAATGAAACAGGCATTTATCCTAAAATTATCACAGTCTTCCTGTATTGACTTAGGTGAGGGAGCGTTTGTAGAAGAAGAGAAGTGTTTCCTAAGTCTGTCAACAGCTTTCAATTGTATCAGTTTTTAAAAAAATACTCTGTCTTCTCATGAACCTTACTTTCTTTATGACCTTAGACAGCATATCCATATTATGACTATTAAGTCCTCTTAGTCTTGAAGCTGGGAAAAGAGAAATGGGAGAGTAATCTGATTGTTTGTTTCCAAGCATAGGTTTGCAATCTGCTGTAGAGGTGACACCGTCTCCTACACATCTAAGCACTGTGAGGATATGGTCTTTTTCCCTGTCTGAGACTTGCTGAGCTTTAAAGTGAAGGATAGGTTAGACTATTAGGACACAGTGAGACAGCAAAGGCAGAGCAAATGTTACAGGAAAAGAGCAGTGCTTAGAGAGATGTTTAACTGATGGGGTTCTACACTTGCATTACCTCACTACCTGGTTTTCTGCCTACTGGACTGGCTTCTTGGTTGTATAATGCTCTCTCATTCTAGGATGCCCATCTTTAGGCAGTATCTCATGTATTTCAGATCTGATAACAAAATCAAAGGTAAATAATTCTGTGCATTATAACAAGATGAATGCTTTAAACACAGAATCATAGAATGGCCTGGGTTGAAAAGGACCTCAAAGATCATCTAGTTTCAACCCCCCTGCCACAGGCAGGGTCACCAACCACCAGACCAGGCTGCCCAGAGCCACATCCAGCCTGGCCTTGAATGCCTCCAGGGATGGGGCATCCACAACCTCCTTGGGCAACCTGTTCCAGTGCATCACCACCCTCTGAGTGAAAAACTTACTCCTAACATCTAATCTAAATCACCCCTGTCTTAGTTTAAAATCATTCCCCCTTGCCCTATCACAATCCACCCTTGTGAATAGCCATTCTCCCTCCTGTTTATAAGCTCCCTTCAAGTACTGGAAGGCCACAATAAGGTCTCCCTGGAGCCTTCTCTTCTCCAACCTAAACAAGCCCTGTTTCCTCAACCTTTCTTCATACGAGAGGTGCTCCAGTCCTCTGGTCATCTTTAGAAGCTTTAAAACACATCTGGGAAAGCCCCAAATGCCATACTTTTCTCTCAAGTCAGACTTTTATTTTCAAATTATTCTTGGATACATGCTTAATCTATTTGTATACATATTTTATGCAGTGCTTCCTAAAATATATCTAAAATATTAGTATTTCTCCCATATAAGTGGTTTGTTTTTTTTTCATCTGCTTTGCATATTTGCAGCGTTTATTCATGAAAATAAAAATATATTCTTCTGTGTCTATTTGTAAGTATAAAATTCTGGTTTCTGCCCAAATCAGTTCGAGCAGCAAGCACAGAATTTGGCCAGATGCAGGAAGCTTTATTCATTAGGTTGATATTAAGCAGTGGACCAAATCCCATCTCAGTTCCACCACCACAAATTATCTGTTGAGTAATCCTAGTATTACAGTGGCATAATTGAGATTGAACTTGGCCTTTAATGCTGTCATTTATTTTTTTTTCTGATAGCTTTATTCTGCCAGCATTCTCACTAAAATCAATGTGAGTTCCTGTTAAGGTCTAATCCTTCAGCTTCTTCTATACAGTCTAGGTATGAGCAAAGTCTAGGTATGAGCTATAGTAGAAAAGTAGATCCATAAAAAGGGGTTACGTAAGTACTGTAATACTGTTGTTGGCTGAAAGTTGGACTGATGATTGCAGGAATGTTCTCCTTTTTAAGGATGAAAGCCAGAAAGAAAGCAGGACTGAATATGTAACAGGATGTTAGATGAGGTCAGCATTGGAGAGAAATTTTTTACCTCCCCGTGGTTTGCTGTGGCTTATTAATATTTTGTTTCATACCTTTCCTAACATTGGACCAATTAAATATGTCATCACATATCATATAACGTTGCTTATTAATTGCTAATATTGTCAGCAGTGACAGAAAAGGAGGCATATATTTATATGGGCTATAAATAGAAAGCTTAATAAATCAATCAGTGGACTGTTTCCCTTTGCAGACAGTAAACTGTCTTAATAGCATTGCAGATGCTGCATGTGGTACTTGGAAGAATGAAAAGCACAGTTGCTTTGTTTACTGAAGGAGTTCTTTTCCTTAATTCAGAAAATTAGCATCATCTGTAGCTGCAAGGAAGAAGAGCCTTCCACCAAGTTTTCTTCCCTCTTCAATTTTCCTAATTTATTGCTTCTGTATTTTGTGTTTCTCAGCAATGGGTAGAAGGACTGGGATCCATCATACATAACTTCAGAGCTAACAATGTCAGTCCAATGACATGTCTCAAGAAACAGTAAGTTACCTTCTTTTCTCCCCTTGATTTTTCTAGCCCTGTAATTTCCTTAATTTCCTTTTTTTTTTTTTTCCATATATTTTTATAATGATGTGTAATGAAGAAAATTAGTTTAGTGTTTCATTGCAACCTTTCATTGTGATCAGAAGAGATCTCAAGTCTATATTAGGTATCTGCCCAAGAGAAATTCTAACTATTCATTTGATTTATTGTTATTGAATGTTGCAATTATTGTCTGTGTTGTTGCTACACTGATGTATATGGAAACAGAGTCCCATGAATCTTTCTTCTTTTCAAACTGATCCTGTTAATTGATGTCCTGGTTCTTTTGGGCTGCTTTCTACTTTTACAGTTAAAGCACTGGTCTGCCTTTAAACACTAGAAGTCTACAGATGAATATTTTTAGTATGAAACAATTACCTATTTATAGTCATTTCAAAGGGATGTCAGTAATCTTAAGCTGAATGTAACTGTCCCAATTTTAACAAATAATATTTTAAAAATACTTATTTCTTAATTTCAGCTGGATGAAGCTGGCCTTTCTAACAAATACAAATGGGAAAATTCCAGTTCGGAGGTAAGCAAAATTGGGCACTCAAGATTCTGTCAAGTTCTGATTTTCACAATTTCACAATGCACAGTTTCACAAAAGGTCTATGGCTTAGTAATTAAATACAAGACAATTTTGTCACCTCCTAATACCTGTGTAAAAACAAGCATAGAACTAGGCATACTGACCTGAGTTCCATACCGCTTTGGTAACCTAGGGAGGACTTCTTATCAACCTAATAATTTTTCTCTTAGTCCATTCTGAAAAAGACATGAGTGCTTCTAATTGTTTTCTAAGTCACTTAGAGCTAAGAACATCAGTTTTCTCATCTTCAAAACTCCTCAAACTCTGGATTAGGTTTTTCATAAAATACTTAGAAAGAGAACTATATAAACTTGCAGGCCAATTAATTGGAGGTCAGAGATGTACCTTGTAAAATGTAGTTCGTTGTAAAAGAGACAGATACAGCTCTGTCGGAATTACTTCTGCTTTTATAGGAAACCCCAGGATAATATTTGGTTTTCTCCACATGGTGAAAGAATCACTAGATTGATTGTTGTCAGTGACAGAAAAGGTAGAACAGAGGTTTGTTTTTTTCTTTTGTACAGCTATTAACTATTTAGCATTACTGATTTTCAGTCCTCTCTGGCTAGGCGGATAATTCTCCCTGCCCTAGATGTTCTTGCACATACTTTGAGCTTCTTTCCTCCTCCTCCAAAATGTGAAAATCTTACTTTTGAGACATGCTGTTTTTTCCTAAGGAGGAACCCATAGAAAGGAACACTAAGGACTCTGTAAGTTAAGCCTCACATGATTTTTTTAGTCAAGGGAGAAAAATTGGACTGTGTCTACATAATATGCAAAAAAGAAAAGTGTCTGCCATGCTGCCCTCCAGGTTTCTTAGTTTCATGATTAAAGTGACACTTGGACAGTATTAAGGCTGCTTCAGTGAATTCATTTTTGAGCTTTCACATTGCCAGCTTCCAGTTTATTCTTCATACTTCAGCTGAATTGCCATGAGGTACCTCCTGTGCAGAGGTCCCAAGAGGAGTATCATCTGAAGGGTAAGAATAAGGGAAAAGTACTAGGAGAACAAATTCATTTTCAAGATTTCAACTTTATGTTTGAACACAGAGCTTTATTTTCCAGAATTGATTAATAGTGTGCTAGTTTATATGGAACTTCTACCTTGAAATATTTTACCTTGCATTTAGGGAGACATAAGTTTGTTGGTTTGCAAACCAACTTGATTTTGCATACAAGGCCACATACTGCTAAAGAGAGTCCAGTCCACTGGATCCAATGTATTAAATTTTCCTGCTAGACTTATAGTTTGGATTTTGGAGTACTTAAATGGTCTTTTAAAGTTGAATAATTTTTCTTAAAAGTGTTTTAAGTTTCAAGAGTGCCAGGTTGACACAAATTGGTCTCTAGCAGCTTAACTCCTTGCAGAAGTGGTTTGCAGTGTGAATTTCTGAAGAACTTAACCCCATCACTAGGCAGCCTGTTCCAGTGCTTCACCACCCTCACTGAAAAAAGATTTTTTCCTTATATATAACCTAAATCTGCCCTCTTGAACTTGATAAATTCAGTGAAGCCAGAAAAAGTGATACTTCTAAACTGTCTTTGTGTTGGCTTGATATTTGCAACTATTTGAAAGTGGTAAATGTTCAAAGTAATAAAGTCATTGAATCCATCAACATGCAAGATAGATTTGTACCCCTCAGTCCTAGATTTGAGAAGTATTTTAAAAAATGAGGAAACATTCACATGTTGCCAAAAATAAATACAATTATGTACTCATACTTAGTGGAATGTGAGGAGTTAACATGTGTAGGTATCTGTCAACCAGTAATTTACTTGAATTGGAAATGACTCCATTTTTTTCCAAGATGTGCAACAAGATGGATATAAATCTGTTAGGATGAAGTCTCCACAGGTAGAAAAAAAAGTAGATTTATTTACAATATCCTTAGCAAAATGAAAGTGTCATACTGTACTTTGAAAGACTTACGTGATTCATGTACTTGTTTCTAGACTGCTGCTCTCATTACAAATTATGTTTCCTGTCATCTTTGAAATAAAAAAAAAGAGTATGAAATAAAAAATAAGTTTTCTATAGCTAGGGAATCTTGCCTCTTGTTTTCTGATTAGTTACTTATAACAATATTGATGATTTTTATTATTGGGACCCAATTCACAAGAACAAGCATAGAAATTTTACCAGGCGAGAGACAGATCATAAAATATAGAACTGACATTATTCTGTGTCTTCAAATCAGTAGAAAAATAGCTGCCTGAGTTTGTTTATTTGTTTGTTTAAGAAATAAGTGCCTAAAGTTAAACTCAGTCTGTAGTTTAGTGAAAACATCTTAGTACTTACCAGCTTTGAAAGTCAAATATTTATTTATCCTATTATTTATCCTACTCGCTCTCTTGATCCTTTGCTTGGAACCTGCTTTAGCAGTTGGGTTGGAATAGGTGATGAAGTCCCTTTCAAATCCTATGATTCTGTGATTTATGTGCCTAAACAGGAATACAGAAATCTAACTGTTGTAAGAACAAAGTAAAAAAAAAACTTTTTCTTATACAAGCCAGGATGTCATTGGCCTTCTTGGCTACCTGGACACACTGCTGGCTCATCTTCAGCTGAGCATCAACCAACACCCTCAGGTCCATTTCTTTCACACAGTCTTCCAGCCACACTGCCCCAAGCCCACAGTGTTGCATGGGATAGTTGTGACCAAAGAGCAGGACCCAGCATTTGGTTTTGTGAAGCTTCATCCCATTGGTCTTAGCCTAGTGATCCAGCCTGTCCAGATTCCTTTCCCCAGGAAGATCGACACTTAGTCCCAGCTTGGTGTCATGTGCAGACTTACAGAGGGTACACTCAATGCCCTTGTCCAGATCATCAATAAAGATATTAAAGAGTGTTAGTATGAAGATATTGACACAGGAGCCTCAGAGCATTTTGAAGAATAGAATAACTGGATTAATTACAATGACAAAAAATAACAGCAACTGTTTCACATCTCTTTCCTTGTGAAGTTATTTACTTTGCATGAGTCTAATAAAAAGCCTCCATAAATGATTGTCTTGATGATAAAGGGCAACATATTCTCAGTAGGCAACTGTAGGGTCTTTCCCACTGTACACATTGTCATAGCATTAGAATTAGATCCCAGTTACAGACTGAGTTTTCCCCTTCAGACTGAGATATCAAAATCAGGAATTTGGGAAGCTTAGACTTAGTCCCTTGTAAGGGGGAGCAAGTGTAGATCTATTTTTTTGCAGAGATGGAGATTATTCAAATTTGTCTCAAGTGGGAGCAGAAAGAGACCAAATGTTCTAATCTTATCGAATAGTTAGACTTGGATTTTTTTTCTTGCAAATGAAACCACTTTGTCAGTCTCATGCATGGTGAAATCATTCCTGATTTATGGAATTGAATGTTAACTGGTTTGGTGGAAATCTGTTTAATTGCAGAGTATTCCTAAAACTGAGACATTCGTAATTCCAGTGAAATGACTGAGCTTTCAGAGAGTGAAATGAACACTGCAGCTGGTTAAGGAAAGAGAAGGAGTATGCCATTGGAAATGGTTCAGACCTGCATCACAAATTGTATGGGAAGCATAGGTTAATGCTTAGAAAGGAAGTCGCAGCAACCTGTTATGCCTGGAGACGTGAGTCTTCTCACTTGAAGAAACTGCTGCTTCTTAAACGCAATTATCTGTGCATGGAGTTGAAAAGATTCAAAATTATGCTTTGCAAAGCTCTGTATTGCTGTTTGTTCTTTTTGTGGTTCATCATTTTAGTGGATTGTCTAAGAATGGCAGGCAGGATAGTGCTGCTCCTTGAAGCTTAAACCACTTTTTCAGCCTCTCTATTTCTTGGAAGATGAAAACATTCATCAGCTGAAGTCAGAGGAAAACACTGGCATTGAAAAGCAAGAGAACTGATTGTTTAAAAAGTGACTAACTTTTTTTTCCCAATCTTTTTTGTTTTAGCATTACCAGAACCTTTGCATCAGGTAAAACAGAAAAAGTGATCTTTCAAGCACTCAAGGAGTTAGGTCTTCCCAGTGGAAAGGTATTTAGCAGTTTTGAATAACTTCTTTGTATATGAATAATTTGATGAATCATTCAAATTCATAGCTGTGATCAAAGCCATTTGGTGTAAAAACATACCTGTTGTTCACAAGTACTTAATTAATCACTTCAGGTTGCTTACTAAAACCAGGATGTATTTAATGTGCTTCATGACACAGTAGTCCTTGAAATTACTCTCAAATAAGGCTTCTCTTCTTTTTTGTAATAATTGGTCCACCCCGCCTCCCCCTGCATTTATACAAAGTACTTGAATGCAGAATATTGTTGCGTGCTGCCCTCTCAGTTTGGTTAGTTGGGTTCCTCATGTTCTTTGCTCCCTTTGCTCACTTTCACTGAAGTGCTGTCCAGCACTGTCCTGCCAGCAGCCCCAGAGAGCTGACAAGTGACTGCAGTTATGACTGTTTTTTTCACCCTGACTCCTGCCAGAGGTCTTTTCTTTCATTTTGGAGACTCCAGCCCATCATCCTTGGCTTTGCACCTGCCAAGATTAGTGAGAGGCAGCATTGCAGGCTTAGCAGCTCTCACTGTCTCTAGCTGGAGAGAGGAGTGTAGAAAAATGTGGATTCCCAGTGGACACAGTGCCTGACACTAGGGATGAACTTCTTCCTCACTGCTGCAGTGCTCATCTTGTTCAGTCAAGAAAGGGCATGATATTGAATGTGTAAGCTGAGCATTCCCTTCTATGGAAATTTCAAACACTCTTTTATAAGAGCTGCTTTGCTATTTAGAGCCATGAACCATATCTGAAACTTTTTCTTGAAATGCCTTGGCTTCAGTGTAAGTATCTTGTAGTTAAAACACTATTGTGGAATTTCCAGGTTTTTTTTTTTAAGCTCCATTAGAAAAATAAGTACTGGGCTCCATGTCTTTATTTATGTAGATTTAATGTGACTATGAGATCAGAATATAAGAATGTCAAACAGATCTCTGATAAAGATGAATTTAGAACTGTTTGCAGAAAAGATAAAATAAACTAAATAAAGTGAATAATGGGTAAGGAGCTAAAACAGTACTTGGTTGCTTTTTCAGATGTAAGATATGCTCTAGGAAAAAGAGCATATTGTCTTTTGCTGAGTAAATGCACTTTGCCTTTTGTTGCAGAATGATGAAATTGAGCCCGCAGCATTTACTTACGAGAAATTTTATGAGCTCACCCAAAAGATATGTCCCAGAACTGACATAGAGGACCTCTTTAAGAAGATGTAAGTTCAAATTGAATATAATCTTGCTTTAAACTGATTTTACAGCAATTTTAGTCCATATCTAATCATAACAGAACACAGTAATTATCTAACCTTTAATCCTAGTAGCATCAGCAGTATTTTAAGACAAACTTCAGTCTTTCCCTTCCTTCTCTCTCAGATTGTTAATGTAAAAGTTCACTCTGTATTTAGAGCCACTTTTACATAAGTTACAGAAAGTGCCTGGAACTTGTGTTCCTCCCACCCCTATATCCCCCCCCCCCTGCATTGGCTTTATTAACTACTGTAATTTTAACTTGCTCCTTTAGGTGATTAATATAGTATGTGAACTAACTAAATCAAGTAAGAAATGTGAAGTTTCAAAAGCTTCTTCCTTCAATTTATTCTCAGTTGGAGGGCTTACTTGTTGTTTTATGAAGTAACATCTGTTAAGTTATAGTAAGTTTGAGAGATACACTGTGCTGAGCAAAGACAGTATGTTTTCTGTGACTGTTTGTTTTGAGATTATAGAGCTACTTCACGTAGAAAAGTTGAAGGTTTTAAAAGTATTGACAATGTCAGCATGCAAATCATACCTACTGTAGCATCATATATGAAAACTTACATTCTCTAATAAATTTCTTTTCAGCAATGGAGACAAAACTGATTATTTAACGGTAGACCAATTAGTGAGCTTTCTAAATGAAGTAAGCTTTTTCATACATTAACTACCATACAAGTCTGTCTGCAGTGGCTTGCTTCTTCCAGTCTTTTCATTGCATGCATCATGCCATTATTTGCTATGCTTTTGTTCTGCTGATCTTTCCATTGTGGTAACATCCAGGTGCAAAAATCAGCTCCAACCTTACATGTTCTTGTGCTTTCTACATGTTGGCTTTGCAGGATGCATCTGCTGATTACTTGCTGTTGTGTTATGTTGTATTATGTATGTTTTGTACGTTTTATAATGTTAGATTCAATGCATTTTTATTATAAATGCATTTCAGTATTTTAATACAAGAGATTATTTTTATCTTAAGGACAAATCCCTCTAACAATAGAAAAAATAAAGTAGGCTTCTACAAACTTTGGTTTGATTCAATACAGTAGTATATCTATCTCTTACAAATCTAAGAGCTGAGAGGATATTTTAAGGGTTTCTATGTGATTTTTTAAACAGTAAATGTGCAGCATAAAAGAAAATATTTTTATTTATGTATTTCCAGATTACAGTTGATGGCAAGAGTATTATTTCTTAAAAATATTTTGTATGCAAAGTAGTTGAATAAACAATGTGAAGGTTGGGGTTTTTTGTTTCTTTTTTGCTTTGTTTTTCCTATTCCTAAAGCACAGTAAGTTATTTAACAGTAAGTTATTTAACACTGACTAAATCAGAATTGCAAAACTAAGTCCACTATTGTAGATTTGACAAGAACATGTGCATAGAAAAGAAATGCATTCTACCTGTGTTGGTACCAGTAGATTCTTGTCATCTGGAACATGGATAGCTGCTTTACTTCTCTGAATGATCTTTTTGGAGCCTCACAAAAAATCTCTCAATCTAAAATTATTTTACTATTTATTTATCAATCTATGTGTGTGTAAATATATATATATCAGAAATATATTTCTGATATTTCTGTATGAAAACTCAAGCAATAATTTCTCCATATATCAAATTCAGAATACAGTTTTTTTATTCATCTGGGAACTCATGCCTGATTCCAACCGAATTACATGTAAAATATACTCAGAAAAACAAAACAGAACAGTGAGATTGTGAGGTAAGCATTTCATAACTAATGACAGTGTTGCCCTTTAGTTGGTTACTAGAGTTCAGAAAAAAATAGTCAAACGGTTTTATAGAGGCACTTGCCTCTGACCATTTGAAACCAATGCCTTTGGCTCTGTGTTGTAGGTATTCTGGTGTCTGAATGTATTTGGAATTTAAGATTTAGGTCATGAATTAAAAGACACTAAAATATCAGGATCTCACACTGCAAGTGATCCTTTCTGTCCCCTTCACAACAGGCCAGGATTGCAGTTCATAGTGATGTTTAAAGCTGGAAAATACAAAAAAATGTATTGTGATAATGTAGGGGAAGGGTTTGTTTGGCAGAGTAATTATTCATGAGAATCTTTAACCTAAATTAATTTGAATTCAGTTACCTCCTGTGCAGGCCACAGAAGCTGTAAGCATTAGGGCTCTTTAAAGGAGCACAAGAATATGTTACTGGCGTAACAGTGAAGAGTGAACATCCTTCCTGGAGTTCTTCCAGATGAACCATTTTCTCTGTTTGACTTTTAAGTGCTGCTGGCTGACAGCTTATTTAATTGTATATTGGTGTTAAAATTCCTGAGAAGTTTTAATAAATCTAATTATTGTCAGGCACCGAGTACTTTGCATAGGTGTTTTTTAAAGTTTGAAAACATTGTAGAAAAGTAACGGAAATCACTACTGTTGAGATTTGCTCCTGCCGTTCATTTGCAGCAATAAATTATAGGCCAATTAACTGTCAAAATGGAAATTCAGTAGTCTGACCAGGATTCATCTTTTCTCTTGGGAAGGAGGTATGAGGAAATCCTTTTTTTTCCCTTTCTTTCTCACTGCTCCTTCTGTTTCCCACTTTCTCCCTCTATTCCCACCTCCCTCCTTCTCAGTTTCTTTTCCTCTTTTCCATTCACTTGCTTGCTCTATCTCTCTTTTTTGTTTTTTTCATTTCCACTAAAGGATGTCGTTCTTAGCCCACTGCACAGAAGAAATTCAACAAATTTGTAAAGTTGATTTTGGCATAAGAGCTGCTTTGCATCTCAGTTTCTATCCTCTCAAATAGGAGACTGGAGACCAGGTTGGAGAAGATAAATAATCTTTCTCTCTTTCCAGAACTATGCAGGAATTCTTTCTCTGCATATTTTTAGAATGTTCATTTTCATATGGTTAAGAATGTCTAGTGTAAAAGGCGTCCTGTTTCATATTGTAAACTAGAACAAGCAAAAGCATCTTTGCTGGACATACACAACCAGTCTTGGCACATGTTGACTTTTTAAATGAATGATCATGCTTTTAGTTTTGGTCAGCTTTTATGTTACAGCTATTCTTGCCAACAAACTTAGTGGTGCAGAAGATTTCCCAGGAGGCACTAGTAAACATTCTAGCTTTTTTAAAAATAACACTTCATCAAAAAATTTGTAAAATTTGTTTTCTTTTTTAAACTAAGTAAAAATAAAAACATCCTTTTAATAAGTAGGAAAAAAATACATAATGAGCAGTGATCATTGCAACAAGAATATTTTGCTCTTAGCTTCTTTTGATAATTCTGGGGACTCCTTCTCAAGAGGAACGTTCTTGCCTTATGCCATTCATTTTATTCTGTTTGCTTATGATTAATTATAGAAAGAGAATGGAAAGAGCGCTCTTCTTGAGTAAGAATCTTCCCTCCTATTTCTTAACATTTTTTGAAGTAGAGAATTGTCAATAATAACAAAAGGTTTCTTATTTGTCACAGTAGATTGTGCTGTTGCATGCCATTGTATTGCTGTTGTGTGTTGCTTAGCAAGTTATGTCCTGCATCCAGCTGCTCTCATTTCATATTTCATCTGAATTTTACTTAGATATTCAGACAGCCAATCTGTAGTGAATGAAAATGCTGTAATTTAGATGCTACATACTGTCAGTAGCATTATTTGAAAGATCCCTCCTTATCTGCATGATTAAATTGGCATTAGTTGTAATTTCTTGGAATCAGTAAAGCACATTCATTAATGTATTGAATGTAAGAAAAGAGGTAAAGTGCTTCTTTTTGATTGGAAATTGCTTTTTTTTTCCTGAAAAAATGTCAAAAATTTACACATGAGGAATTACAGCAAATGCTGATAGTGCTGTTCCAAGCCTGTCCACTCCAAATTGTTTATCACCAGTATGGGGGTGGCCTGTTACAGTTCTGAATTCTGCTTAAACTGCAGCTTGAAAACTGTGCATCTACGGGGGTAAAAAAAAATGTTTCCACAGTCTTGTTTATTTCTTTGTTTTATTGCATCTGCTTATATGCCACTACTCCATTCAGTTCTTTATATTTTTAATTTTCTTTTAATGAAGAATCAGGCACACAGTGTGCAGCTCTAATCCAGCATGGAGGAAAACAAATGTTGCATAGCACAGTATTAAGTAAAAATTGAAAAACTCGATGGATTCGTAGTGTATTAGAAATCACTGCAAAATTACATCAAGAACAGATTAATACTAAATATATTAAGAAATCCTAACACCATAAATTTCTGTGAAATGAAAATACTTTAAAGATCTTTTAAACTGTTCGTATTTCTTCTTTTTTGAGTATTTAATATGACAATGTTTCTGCAATTCACAAAGAATCAACAGTAGTTGCATATCACTAAATTCGGACTTAAAATTCGTTATACTTGAGTTACAGATATTGCTGAAGACAGGAATTTTTGTGGAGATGTTTACTGTACCATCAGTAAAGCCTGTCAGTTTACATGACATACAAAAAGGACAGGGAAGAAGAGAGTTTAGGAAGACAAGTTTAGCTATTTATTTTCAACATTTCATTGAGACATATACCATGTGCAGTCATTATTTTAATGAACAAGTAGCAGTAAGACCAGTTATACGTTAGAAGTATTTTGAAAGAAATCCTCTGTGTAGTCAAACTGTACAGGTTTCTTACAACAGCTGAGGTTTGTGTTCTGTTTAAAGCTGAAGTTGCTGGTGGGTAGGGTGAAAGTTCTAGGGCTTTTTTTTTTTTTTTAAACGTCCACTTCTTTCTTTCTCATCTGCAGTAATGAAATGCTCTTGGATGATAGGCATGCACTGTATTGTTTTGCTGAATTCCACTGTTTTCTAACCTTAGCATCAACGAGATCCTCGGCTCAATGAAATTTTATTTCCCTTTTATGACACAAAAAGAGCAATGCAGATAATTGAGACATATGAGCCAGATGAAGACTTGAAGAGTAAAGGTAAATGTGGGAGGAAATTCAACATTTGCTGTTCTTTTATCCCAGTGCAGTCATCAGGACAAAGAGATGATTTCATTTTAAATCGAGTTGTTCCTTAGCATCTAAAGAACGCAAGAATTTATTTCAGCAGTGGCTTTATATCTCACAGTGTACTTTCCTTTCTTTTTGTCATAAATACAACTTGCTGTTGAGCAAAGTAATTAAACTCAACACCTTTTGTTTGGTTGCTTGTGCTCCGGATCACCTAGTTTAAGAAACAACGTTCATGCACTACTGTGTAGCAAGAAGCAACTGACTCAACCAATATTCATGCTCTACTCTGTAGCAATAAGAAACTGACTCATCTTTGGTTTCCTTTTGGTAACAGAAGGGACAAGTTAATGCCGTGTGGTTTAGTAACCAGAGACTGCTCAGGAACACTGGAAAAGGAAGTTCTTCCAGTTGGTCAATGCGTGGCAAAAATGCAAAGATCAGTCTATTGATTATAGGACACTGAGCTTCTTTAAGTTGTGAAGACTTTAAGTTGTTTGTCTAGAATACCTGCCCAGCTGAGCCCTTTTTCCACTAAGGTAGCTGCTAAAATTTGAGAACCATTTTGTGCTTCAGCTTTCAAGCTCTCAGTGATCAACAAAAAACATTCCTAAACATTAAATTCAATTTTCTCCCTTTTTCCTTTCTTCCAAAAATCAGAATTAGCTGAGAGGGTTTGAATAAGACATTCCAGGAGAGTTCACTGCTGGCTGACACAAAGCACAGAAAATTTAAGCTCCAGTAGAGGATTCGTTTCAGAGTACTAGAAACAGAATTTAAAAAGCAGGTTTACTAGTATTCTAAAGTTCTCTGCATAAGAGAAATGCTGTCTTAAACATAGGACTGCTGTGAAATGTGCCTTAACAATTGCTGAGTGCTCATATATGACTTTAGGGATTGCAGTCTTCAAATTAGAGCCAGATAACTCTTTGCAATGACTCTTTGTGAGTAATCCCTTCTTCCCTACCTCAGATCATTTCTGATTTCTCTGTGTCTTGGCTGCTATAAAAACTGATATTGTAGAATTGTTGGAAATATCCAAATAATTTTCTAGGACAGTTGATTGATTATTATTAAGTTTGTCATTGCAGTTTATCCCTTTATTTATTTTTGTACTTTATGAGGCACTCAACAACAGAGAAATAACGGAAGGACATTATGAATTTTGTTCTCTGAATCACTGTATGTCCCATGTTTATTGTAGAAAATGGTTTGCTCTTCACTGTAAAAGAATAAACGTGTATTTCAAACAGCAAACATGAAAGTATCCTGGAGTTTACTAACATTTTGCAAATGAACACACGCAGTTGTTGTCAGGGTACATCTCCATTTGTTTTGCTGAAAGCTTATCAACAGCAATGTAGCACATTCAGTGCAAGACTAAATATTAGAAGGGAAAAGTACCATAGAATACTTAAATGTAAGCTTGCAATTTCTGGTTCACAAAGTCCCAGAGTCCAAAATTGCTGGAAGGGTTCTGAAGAGAAGTCAATACTTATTTGCCTTATTCATGTCCTATTGATGACTTGGGTCTACAATGGTAAATGCCAGCTATACAGTTTTTTTACACATCTATTTTATTTTCTGGAGACGTAGTGGCAGATTTTGCACTAGGGAGGGTGTTGCTGGTCAGTTTGGAGCACTGAGAAGGGAGAGCTATTTGCTTGGAGAAACCTGTGTAGACATTTGTGCTAGGGCTCACGTTCTGAAAAGTAGTTAGTATCCTTCTCACTATAGATTTCTAGCAGTAATTCACTATGATTTATTCTTCCTTCTAGGTCTCATATCAAGTGATGGATTTTGCAGATACTTGATGTCAGATGAAAATGCCCCAGTTTTCCTAGACCGTTTGGAATTATATCAAGAAATGGACCATCCTTTGGCTCACTATTTTATCAGTTCCTCACACAACACATATTTAACAGGCAGGCAGTTTGGTGGCAAGTCTTCGGTGGAGATGTACAGACAAGTGCTTTTGGCTGGATGCAGGTTGGAAGCAGTAGATAAGTTCTTGTTATTTGTGAATAATACTTTGAACATACACCATATATTTTGGTGATGATTTATTGTAGAAGTGAATGAGAAAATGTGGTAAATGAGACTTTATTAAGACTTCATCACAAAAAACATTGGAAGACAGTGGAACAGAGAAATCAGGAGACAGGCTGTGAGAAAGATAAGTTTCATATCAAAACAAAAATGGATTTTTGAGGCCTTCTTATTTTGTAATGAAGAACTTTATGAGTAAATGAGAATCAGCTTATGATTTCATGCTTGATATCTTGACATACTGGTATGTGTCACAGTTAACTGAGTAAGAGAATAGATTAGGCAAGTGCTACAATACTAAAAAATAATTATTGTTCAAATGTTACCCTATGCATACTATATTTAAGGTAGTACCCCCAATGTTATAAAAGCAGTCAGAAATTACACATGTGCAGCTTAAAAGGGATTGTATAGTGCCTCAAACTGCAGAGTACTCAGAATTCACTGCTCAGAATGTTTCTTGAGTAGCTCACCTGTATTGAAACACTAAGAAAGGTGATATTTTTCTTGTGCTTTTAGGTGTGTTGAGCTGGACTGTTGGGATGGAAAAGGTGAAGACCAAGAACCAATAATAACACACGGAAAAGCAATGTGCACAGATATTCTTTTCAAGGTAAATACCCAATCTCTCCACCTGGCAGTAAACCCCAGTAGGACTCCTGGATGAGAATCAATGCAGGGTACCCTCCCCTTCTGAGCATTTGCAATTGCTCCCTTGTGACAGTCTGACAAATTATATGGGCATTATTTCTTTTCCTCAGACCTTAAGGCTCATTTCTGACTTGCTTTCTATGTCCCTGGGTTACTGCTGCTAACTTTTTTTGCCCCTTATTATTACAACTTGTGGCTCCTTGCTCAGCAGAGAAAATATCTTCTCTATTGTCTGAGAAGTTCTTTGGCTGCAGAAACAGCCTGAAGATGCAGAACCTGTTCTGGGACTGGAAGTTCTTCCTGTCAGGACGAGGTGGCAGATCAAAGGTTGCATTGATGGGTTGTAGGTGAAACTGCAGGCACTTCTGGGTGCTGAGTGCAGAATTGAGGGTGGGGGAGGGAGGAAAGAAAAGAAGGAACGTACAGTTTTTTCTAGTTCTGATTTCAGTAGGCACATTTGAAACTCAGCTCTGTGTTTCCCAGGATGGGGAGGAAGACAAAAAAATCTTTCATTGATTGTAATTTGATTTATTCTAATTTTGAATCCTATTATTGCATTTTGAAGGATGTAATTCAAGCCATTAAGGAAACAGCTTTTGTTACATCAGAGTATCCCGTCATTCTTTCATTTGAAAATCATTGCAGGTATATAGTGCCTCTTTTTATTTTTGTTTTTTAATAGTGCAGTGGATGAGAATGATGATACAAACTGAAAAATACTAAGATTTGAATGAACTTGAAAACTGTATAGAGCTATGCAGATATACTGGCTGTCAGCTGGAATAGACTGTTCTTTAATGTAGTAGTCAATCTTTAACTAGCTTAGTAACGGCAATATCTGTATCTGTGCTCAAGCTGTGAAAGATATTTGTATGTTCCATTAGCCGTGTGGAATTCAGTTAATCTACTTTCTTGGTATTATTATATTCTTGTCTGTCAGATAATAGACTTTTATTGACACTTTAATTACAATAACGTAACATTCCTCAATTGAGAAAAATTGGGTTCTATATAATTTCAGATGACTACTTTCATTTGTGTTTTTCTGTTTTGCTGTATAATAGTGATTTAGATTTTTTAATATGTAAAAATGAACCATTGTAATCTTTTCCAGCAAATATCAGCAGTACAAGATGTCAAAATACTGTGAAGATCTTTTTGGAGATCTCCTGTTGAAGCAGCCTCTAGAAACACATCCAGTAAGTTATCTTGTGATAATGTTTCTATTTTTTAAAATCAGCAATATTTTACAGAGATGAAAAAAATTGTATCATAACACCTATAGTGGAATTGCTGATGACTGCCAGTCCTGTGCTTTCAAAAATAACTGGTGTATTTGTATGTATACGCTGGTTAGTACAAACATCTGGTTTATTCAGTCTCTTCTGTGCAGGGCTCTGGCAAGCAGCCTGGGGAAATCCATCCCCTTGATGTGTGATGTAATGGCAGCTCCTATATAAAATACACCATTTATGTTATATTTCCAGGTCATACATAACTGTGGAATTTACTAGTCATTGTTGAAAAACAGTTAATTCTAAATTGCACATTCTCAGTTGAGGAAAGCTTTTTTTTTAGCTGTACTTTGCATGCTTCATGCTCTAGATCAGGCCTGACAGTCTAGTGGGGTAGCCCCCACTAGTGCATTAAGAATTAAATTAAGCACAGAGAGTTCCCTGCAGTCTCATTTGGACTATTGAGTGCACTGTAATCTGCACGCACTTCACTTCCCTCTGCGGCAGGAGTTAATAACACTCACTCCTCCACAAACACAATGTTGGAGACTTTAATAACTTGTTATCCACTCCTCCAGTCCTTTCCTACTCTCCTAAGCGACATGCTTGCTGCTTGCCAGAAGTCACCCAGAACCTGCAAGTGCTCTTCAGTGGTGTGGGAGACCATGGCAAAGAGGATTCTGCTTCATCTGTCAGCCAGCTCCTGTCCATATGAGCCCTTTCCAGGGTCCTTTTTCTGTTATCGTCTAAATGTTTTTTCTTGGTTTTCCTTGCACATTGCAGGAACAGCAAGTCACCAGCTTGATGAATATCAGGCTATTGCTATGAAAGGTGTCTCCCAGAGAACTAAACTTGTCCTGTTGCCTGCTAATGTATATGGCACCTTGGCACAAATGACAGCTTCCAGCAGCTTTCAGGCAAATCTGAAACAGTGCAGGCCAGAGGCTGCCATGCTACTGCCACAGAGTCCAGTATTTAGTCTCTGCTGTCTGTATTCCTTAGCACTACTGAGCCTTCTGCATTTTGTGTTTATTTCTCATTGTGGATGAACTGAGTCCTCAGCTGCTCACAAAGCAAATGTTACAGAGATGGCTGCTTGAGTTGTTTGTGAATGCTTGTTTTCTGGTACTTATACAGAGTGAGGTGGAAAGAATCAAGAGAGAAATGGCAATGGCTGCAGCAAATTTGTTTTTAAGTAAAAGCGATTATCATCCAAATGGGCATCCAGGTATGCCCTGTGTGTGGGGATGGGGATAAATGAGCTCTGTGGTACTGACATCTAGTGGAATTACAACCAAGCACTCTCAGAAACAGTTTTGATTTGTCTTCAACGTGCCAAAACTCCCTCGACTGAGGTAGCTTGGTAGTTATAGGTATTATTACTCTCCCACAAAGGAGGTTTACACCCATTCTTTTCAGAATGGGATGGGCTAGGATTTTTCCTTCATTGTTATTTGTCACCTCTGCCTCTTTTATTGAGTTTTAAGTTGTGGTGCTTTATTTTTTTGTTCTTTGTAGCTCAGGGTTGGATTTAAGGATCAGAATATCAGAATATTTCTTCTAAGAATTTTTACTAGTCTTGGCAATGCTTTCTGACCCCTATCATTTATGGCTTACTGGGAGCCATAGTCTTCAGCAATGACTTCCCATGCAATATCCTTTATGTGTCTAAGGTGGAAAGTGTCTTACTTATATCCAAATTTCTGTTTCTTTGCTGCAGTGATGTGACAGGACTTAAATCAGAGGATTTTTTATTTTTATTTCTTACTTTTTTCTATATTATGAGTATTCTCCTTGCTCAGATTGGACTAAAACCTTAACGAGTACTTCCTATGTAAGTCAAGATTGCCATTGAACTTTTACAAATACTGAAGATGTGAACCTGTATTCCTACTGGCAAAAATAGTTCTTGCCACTTGGGTAAGGACTGACCAGATTTTTTCATTCACTGGTGCCAGCCCTTTTTTATTCTATATGTATGTGTTGTGGACAGCCTCACTTGAATTATTACAGCTTGAAGGGATGATATAAGGTGAGTTATGTGGAGATCAAATTACAAAGACTACACTATAACTTGAATTGCAAATGAGCCATGGGGAGAGAGTGAAACTAGGAATTCCTCAGATTGAGTGTTGCAAGTCACATCCATGCCTACTGCTAGGCAGGAGAGGATAGGAGAGTAGGGCTGCTAAGATGAGCATAGCTTTCCCTTGGGATAGGGAAGTAACAGAGGAAGCAGTGTCACTGGAGACTGACTTCCATGGTTGTGGCTGAGGTGGCTCTGCTTTTTCACTGCCCCTTAAAATGGTTGTCCTAAAGTCAAAATTCGAATGGGGTTATAAAGAGGTGAAATAGTTGTTATTAAAGTGTTTTCTATAAACTGTTTTACAGCTTGATCCAGGTAAAGCATTACCTTCTCCCAATGATCTCAAAAGAAAGATTCTCATAAAGAATAAGAGGTTAAAACCTGAAGTAGAAAAAAGTAAGTAATCTTGTCAAATATTAAGTTAAACAAAGTCCAGGTTGATTTGAATTGACTTTATTACTAAGGTTGTCAAATTGCTTATGCACTGCTGTTAAAAATATTAATTGTGTGTAAATGACATTCTGTTTTCCCTTATATTTCCTATGTCTTGCTGGATTCTAGACCTTGCTATCTGCATGTAGCATGAGCATAGATAGACTTAGAAATGTAACTCTGGACTTTATCAGATTGCTGTTCAAGCTGAAATATAACAGAGATAGAATCTCTTGTAAATTCTGCCTACACTAGTATGTTTACGTTGCCATGCTTTTCCAGGCTAAGCAAAAAATGAAATGGAATTAGAAAATTAACTTCTAGTTATTATTACCAGTTCTGATGCTTATCTTCTTTCACTAATAATAATGCTACTATATTAGTTTTTAGTATGGCTAAAGTGACAAACCCTGGTCCTTCCCCAGTAAAAGATAAGCATGGAGACCTTCCTCTAACTTCAATGATACATGATTGTGTTCATTCTGTCTAGCTGAAATGCACATTCTGTCTACCTGAAACACAGCTGAAAATTCAAGTGCATTACCTCCATTTACATAGATCAACCACCAAAGAGGCAGCTCTCTGCTTATTCTTTAAGAAAGTGATACACTTGTTTCAAAAGCCTTTGAAATCTGTGGAAATATTTTCTGTAACATCAGTGAGCTTTGGATACAGCTCTTACTGACCACTTTCCAAATCTAACAATCTAATAATGCTTATATTCCATAATGTTTATTGCTAACTGAAAACTTGATCTTAAAAATCTCATTACATAAAGATACCTCTCAGGATCAGAGAATCATTTATTAATGTTCTGATGTATTTCATTGTGCTACAAACTGTTGATAGCATGACTAATTTTTTTTTAATTTTCTTATGAACAGAACAGCTCGATGCTCTAAAAAAGATGATGGAGGCTGGTGAAACTGCTGCTCCTGTGAATATCTTAGAGGATGATAATGAAGAAGAAATAGAAAGTGGTGAGGATTTCCTAGAAAAGGACTCTCAGACATTGCCTATTGTAAAACATACCCACACAATCATGGTTGTGGCAGTGGCAATAACTGAGCTCAATGCATAGCGATTTTTATAGACTTCTGGCTTCAGCATCTTATCTCAGATAGGTACCACACCTGTGGCAGGTTGTGGTAGAAACATGACCTCAGTTAGTACTTCATAATGATTTTTAAGTTCCACTTATTGTTCAGAAGTCATACTGTAGCAGCAACCAAGTCAGTTTTCACTGTGTATATATGTGCTGGAGATTAGGAGGGGAGTTGGGAATCTGCGGCCTTTGCTTTAAAAACAGATGCTGTCTCTATTTTAATGATTATGTCAATGTGTTAAGATTATTGCATTTTAACTGATAAGGATGAAATCAAGAATAGTATTTTTCTTGCCAAAATTCAGATACCTTGAGTGTTAGCATCAAGATTTGAGCCTATGATGTGGAATATGTTTATGGTCAATAGAGAAAAAAAGACATTTCTAGGATATGACTCACCTCACCTATGTCCATGTTCAAAAGAGGTAGCTCAGGCACTGCCTGTATGTGTCTGTACCAGTGTTCTGGCCTATGACCATCAGACACTGAATGTCCCAGCTTTAGCCTATCTCATCATACTTTCCTATCAGAAAGCCACTGCTGTTGCTGTCAGTCGAGGTCACAGTGGTAGATATTCTTTGTGATCCAAATATGGCATCTGTTGCTGAAGTTCTAAAAAGATTGAAGTATGATGGTTTTTTTAAAAGGTCTCTTAATGTCTTCAGATGATGTAGCAGTATGGAAGAGATTTTGTTGCTTGGCAGGCTGATTTCCACTGAAATATTTGTTTCTAATAGTATTGTGTTCTAGACTACCAAGGTGTTTGAATAAGTACTTATAGAATTATTATTTAAGTCCAACTACATGGTGTGGTTACTGATTATGGGTTTTTAAGAGACCTTTTTAGCTGCTTTGAGAACACCAGATTCTTACAGAAGATTACCCTAAAAGCAAATGGGAAGGATCCCCAATAACGGGAGCACATAAGGAGAGACTGTCTATGTACATGAGGAGTCTGGATGTAAATAACCTTTTATATACTTATCTCAAGAATCCTGCCTTCATTTCTTATTATTTCCCAAACCCTACATTGTTGGTGATCATTTTGTTGTTGTTGTTGTTGTTGTTTTTTAAATACTGTTTGATCTATTGATCAATTGAGTGCTTCAAAAATACACTAAATAAAATCTCCCTTACTAATTGTGTCAAAGACATAAGAATCTCAGGTCAGCTGTAATTTATTACTACTACATTTTGAGAAATCAAATACCTTGGGTTTTTTGTATGGAAATTTGCCATAACCAAACTTGTATATTCAACTGTTGTTTGTTTCATGTTTCACACAAAAGCAGCATTTGCTGTGTTTCTTGCACTGATTCTTCTTTCTTTTTTGTACAGCTGACCAGGAAGAAGAAGCTCATCCAGAATATAAATTTGGGAGTGACCTTACTGTAGATGATTACAGTCAAAAAGAAGCTGTTGCCATCAGCGTCAAAAAGGTAGGATTGCTTCTTACTTATATTTCTTTGGAAGCTTTCCATGGATGTAAAACACATTCTGTTTTGTGGAAACATCACAGTTCATATTGTCAGAGAAGTCCAACACAAGATCTGCACGAGATTCCTAATGCTTAGGTTCATGAGAAGAAAAAATTTTGTAAATCAAAATCAAAACTGCATGTTTAGATAGAATACTCATTAAGGAAACTGAAGAATCAGTATGTAGGAGAACTATGTACAAGAAGTGAAGAATTTGACCAAAAATACTAATTGAGGGCAACAAGCAGTTTCTTCCTTCTGCTTCTGATATTTTACTTTGTATCTTGGTGTCAGAAACCTACTATGAAGTGAATATCAGCTTCCTTACTTGGTAATACATTCTTGCAAGACTACAAATTGTTTTCCATTTTCAGGGATTCCCTGGCTTATTCTTCATTGTTAACTCTTAGGATAGCTTCTCCTTCCATCTGCAGAAATAAAGGCAAAATAGGAAGGCTACTGTCCAAGGGGGTGGTATGGTGGTGTGGCTATAACAGCAAGCCAGATGGCTTACAGGGTAAAAGTAATTTTTATTCTAATGATACCTGGTTTAGTGCAGTTTAGTGTTTAGTAACAGAATTTTACTTGGCAGTAATGAGATACTGAACACTGGAATTCAAAACTGCGCTGGCACTGAAGGTGTTATTGCTTCTTATTACAGGGAAAAAAAACAAAGCAAAAATTAAATATTAATGTACCTTATTAGATCATATTCTTCTGCTACACAAGTATTTAAGTATTTAAGCCTTTTTTTTTTTTTTTTTTTTTTTTTTTTTGCCCGCCTGTCTTACCTTTGGATCTTACTCCAGATAGAAGTAGAGGTATGGAAAATCTTTCATAGTACTGATTGCCCTTAGCAGTGCATCCTTCTTCAGCACATCAGATCTGCCTTCTGGATTTTTCTTCAAGTGTGCATCTTTGCTTCTTCAGGATTTTTATGGCTCCTCCCACTGAACAGTGCTTTAACTGACTTGCTGTAGTACCTGAGCAATTTTTTAAATTCCAAATTATTCACTCATTCTTAGTATTTACCCTTTGGTAACTTCTTCTCTTCTTCGCTTAATGCTTTCCTTACTCTATAGGAATGTACACTCAGTGCCAAGTCTACATTTGTCTGTCTAAGATTCTCAGTAGTGATAATTCACGATTGAAGACAGACAAACAGAGAGGCTCACTTGTCCATTGCAAATAACATCTTGAGATAGGCCTTTTCCATCTGTGGACATTGAAAGCACAGTTTATGGCAGTCTTAAGTTTTCAGACTCTGACCAGCCTGCATATACAAATGATTTGTTTGTGTTCACTGAGTGTCTCATTCTTTTCATCTTTGAAACTTCCTGCCCCAAGATCTAATTATAAGGACTAGTTGGGCTTAACTGTATGGCATCCTCTCTTTTATTTCCACTGCTAGCTAGTTGCTGAATTGTATGGATTGTTTACCCAGATTTGAAATACGCTTTGAATTTTTGCAAGTATATGGGACAGATTTTCCACTTTGCTGTGTGACTCAGGGTTTACTTTTTGCTAAGCAAATTAACTTTTGGAGTTGTTTTTTTTTTTAACCTTATTGTATTTCCTATTGCATTTTCTTTGGGTAATGCATATATATTTTTTTCCCCTTAGGCTGTTGAAGATTCTGAGCAAGAAAACAATAAAAAGGTGACACGTAGGATGTTATGTAGTTTGTTTTATTTCTTAACATATAAAAAACACCTTATTACTTACCTTGCATTCTTACTGGTTTAGCAATTTTATACACAGTTTAACTACTTCTACAGAACATTTCTGAAAGTGACTCTGCTTCCTTTCCTCCTCTTTTGCTGTATTAGGGCGATCAGAAAAGGTGGGGACAGACAGCAGTGTGTGACTTGTGCCTGCCTAGAAGTGTCCGATCTTGGTCTGAAATGTCACGTGCTGGGAAACAGCAGTTTTTTGAATGATGTTGAGATTCATCATCCCCGCTTTTTTTTCCTTTCTTTATTTTTTAACCTCTTTCCTTACCCTGACTACACTTTGTTTTCCACTTGCTTTTTCTCCCTTTGCTTTCCTTTGGGGCTTCTGCATTTATCTTCTCCCAAGAATCCCTTCTGTAAGACTGTCCCACCTCCTTCCACTCTTCTCTGTCCTCTTCTCTCACTAACATTGCTCCTGTTCCTAACCACACTTTATTTCACTGTTTTATTTTCTAAGTAGCTTCTGATTCTTTTCTTGATGGATGGGGAGGTAAAACTAACCCAGAGAGATCGATTCTTCCCTTTTTTTTTTTTCTTAATTCCCTAAAAAGATTGTATGCTTTCTTTTGTCTCTGCAGGCTTTAAGAAAGATCCCACTCTACCCCTCCCTAATTCATAGTTTTTAAGTTCAGAATCTTCAACGAGGGAAAAAAAAAGAAGAAAAGAGCGTAGTTCATTTACTCTAAAAAATTATGAGTCTATAGATACTAAGATACAATTAATGACTAGTAGATTGTCTTAGAACACTGTCATGCAGCTAGTGTGCTGTTAATTTAATCATACAACTGTAGACTATAGGATACTGTCGTCTGACAATAAGTCTTACATAATCTCCTTTGACTTCTTTGCAACTGGCATTCACTACTTAGATTTTTTTGGATCAAGATAGTAAAATATGATTAGCAATAATTAGCAGGAGCACATGGAAGGAGTCTGTTTTATTATAAGGTGGGTGGTCAGTTCTTCCTAAATAAATTTTGGCATTCCAAAAATGACAACACTGAAAACAATTAGTTCCTTTGAAGAAATTTGGCCTTACTCTGATCTAAACTTTATTACCAAGTGTTGACCCCCTAACAAAAAGTCTGTATTCTACTAATGAAGACTTGTATAATTAGGTGTATTTAGGGAAGATGCCTGTGAATCCTCGGTTTTTGGATTCCTGTAATGCAATTGAATTGAGTCCTTGTGAGTAGCTTTGAGATATGGTATCATTTTTATTTCATGGGCCATTGTAAGTTTTATTCAGTTAATTCAGTCTACAATGTGACTAAAACCACATGCATTTGTACTCATTCTTGTAGTCTGGCTATACCATGCAATCGTAACAAGTCAATGCTATCTGAAAGGTTCAGCTACGTGTCCTTAACACTGGGAAGTTGATTCACCTTTCTTCTAGTCTCCTATTTCCTGGCTACATGAGTTGCAATAATGTAGGCACTAGGAACTGTCTCTTTGTTCACACTTTAATACTGTTGCATATACTTACTGTCTCAAGAAAGCACTTTCTATTGCTTCCTGTTAGTCACCATTTGATGATACAATAATGAAGGAGGATTTCCTGGCAAACACAGATTGCACAGATCTTTATTCTGAAGATAAAATACTTATTACTTTCTTATTTAAGTTCAGCCTGCAAAATGCTACATTTCTTGGTAATTGATTCACTGGTAGGAGAGCAAGCAAATAAGTTTTTGGGAAAAATGCTGTGAATGTAAGCCTTTCATAAGTTGCTTAGATTGACAGAGATTTGTGGTTTTTTTTTTCCTTCTTCTCAGTGAAAAGAAGATTTCAAACTGATTTAGGGAAAGGAAAAGGTTGAATGTGGATCAACAGGTAGATAGATGTGCAGAAGTTGATAGGTAAATCCACATGAGAAGTGCTTCACCTTGTGGTTTTCTATCACATGAGATAGTTGTAGAAAACTTTTGTAGTTCTGTTAAAATGTGGAGTGTCTTTATGTGGTGGGTTTTCATATTTGTCATTATAAGTGGACAGTGATACAAGCTTGATACTGTCTCTTGTTGGTCTCATAGCATTTGTCCCATGAAGGCTGTAATACCTATATTCTAATCTGCTTTTATTAATAAAGGTAACCAATTTAATCAATTTGTGTTTTGATGGTTAGAAGGTTCTACTCAGCATAGAGTGTACACCACAACCATAGCTGCTATCAGAAAATGTACTTGAAATTGCGATTCTCAGGGATTTATTTTACAAAGATCATTTTCACCCAGCATTTTTCAGTCCATTGTAATATCCTCAAAATTATCCTACTAACATCACGTAGTATTTACTCCTCTTAGGATCTTTCTATCATCAGTCCTATAACAAGGAGAGTGATTGGTGCAAATAATTCTTTACTTCTGTCATGAAATTTACTTTTTTACTATTTAAATGTGCATTTAAAAAAAAAACTTTCTGCAGATTATGTATAATTTTGTATCACATTTGAAAATCAAAACAGAATTTGCATGAAATAGTGATTGTTATTAATATGTTTCCAGGGTTTAGTAACTGTTGAAGATGAACAAGCATGGATGGCATCTTATAAATATGTAGGTGCCACAACCAATATACATCCGTATTTATCAACAATGGTCAACTATGCCCAGCCTGTAAAATTTCAAGGTTTCGACGTAGCAGAAGGTAACATGAAAATTTGATTGAAATAAAAGTATTTGGGTATCTACAATTCCTGAATTTAGAAGTGGTATAAGGTTTTTATACTTTGTCATCTATGTGTTTTTCATTTTGTTCTCTGAATATGAAGTTAACATGCTATTCCATTGGTCATCCACTTGGAGTCACTAACTTACTGGGAGAATACGAAGCTGTTGAGGTTGATTGTATTTTAGAGGCTCCTCCAACTAAGCTGTTGTTTTTTTTTTAGTTCATCTTTCTGTAAAGTAGGGTGAGCATAATTATCACAGTGGTCAGTAATTAGAGGATACTTTCATGTTGCACAGTAGACCATTTAGCATGTTATTGTGTTTTATCTAATATCACACAGGTTCTGAATAACAACTTTCTCCTAAACAAAACATTAAAGTTTTGTTGATTTCCTAGAAACTGAAAGAAAATGACAAATCAAAACTATTACTTAATTTCTCTTTGGTGTAATTTGATTCTATGACTGACAAATAATGAGGAAATGGAGAACTGCCTACATCACACTATTTAGGTATAGTGCATGGTTTTGAATGTTGATGCATTATTACTAAAGTGTTTTAAAATTTCTTTTCTTTCTAGAACGTAATATTCATCATAACATGTCGTCTTTCAATGAATCAGTTGGACTAGGGTATTTGAAGACTCATGCCATTGAGTTTGTGAAGTATCCTTTCAGCCTTTCCCACTATTTCTCTACTAATGCTACAAATAAGCAACAAATGAGTTTTCCTAGATTGACAGTATTCCACGTTCACAGTGGAACAAGAAATTAGCTCACAGGATGAGGAACAGTCAAATGATGTAAGAAATACTGAGGACAGTAGGATGTGGGCATGCATTTCTATGTTGTTATTTCATTTTCCTTGATAAGTGTTACAGTTATAATAAACGACAGATGAGTCGGATATACCCAAAGGGAGGCCGAGTGGATTCCAGTAATTACATGCCTCAAATTTTCTGGAACGCTGGCTGCCAGATGGTCTCACTGAACTATCAGACCCCAGGTAGGCAGCGACGACCAGTGAACCTCAATTCTAAAGAATGGCTTGAGCAGTAACTTCTCAAACAGATGCTGTGGATTTGCTTCTGGCATTTTTTGAGGAAATAGACATATGGCTAAATAACGTGGTGGAGAGAAATTATGGAAGCGTAAGATAAGTAACAAAAAGCCATGCATTGAAGGAAAATTAAAACCATCTTTCATGGAAAAATAATACAGTACTGTAACTTTTCAAATTATTTTATTTTTTAAAATAAAAAATACTAATTGCAGGGGAATTGATGTTTTCACAAGATATTGGTTTTTACACTGTTTGATGCATGTCTCCAAAATAATGATGAAGGAGTGTAAAAATTAAGACTGTGTGTGTATAATAAATGAATATACAGATGTTATAATTAAGAAGTATCCAGGAAAGTTAGGCTAAGTAAGACTATTGCAACAGGAAGATAACAAATGGAAAATACTTACCAATGTTCTAGGCTTGCAGTATTCTCCACAGGGAGTGATCTCCAGAAGAGATCCTTCCTCAGTGGCTGTCAGCACTTAGATGGGTCTAGGAGAGGTGCAGCCAGGCTCCACCCCTTCTGACAGCACAGGTGAATTGCCTTCACCTGTGCTCCTGTGGCTGACTCATTGCTCGCCTCAGGTGGTCAATCAGAGGTTCAGGCTGTGATTCAGCAGCTCCCATACAGTGTGCCAAATGGATTTCTAGACCATGTAGTGTCAGAGAATGGGATCTGAGATCCATCTTAGAGAACATGCCAAGGAAAGTAAAGAATTCTCCACAGCATAAATAGGATATCTGTTGTTTCTCTTTAGTGAAGGTGTGAGAATAACTTTGTTTTGTTTGCTGGGTTTTCTTTTTGAAATAATCTAGGAATGTCTTCAGATATGTATGGAACAGAGCAGTTTCACCATTTTCTGCTCTAGTTGCAATTAATACTATTGTTTTGTATTTTTTACATTTCTTTCCCCTGAATTGTTACTTTGGTAGTACAGGCATTCCTAATGATCCCAAGCTCTGTCCTGCAAAACTTTGCATGCCTGCCATGAATGATTTATAGCTGAGAACAAGAGAAAGCTCTACTGGAAAACACTGTAAACCACTCCTCTGGACACGATTTGGAGGCTGGAGCAGATATACAAGCTTCACTCTTCCCCCAGTATGCCTCTGCCCATAGCACGTTGTTCTCAGCCCCTTCATATTGCAAAATAAGAGTGTTAAATGTCTAGTTGGAAACAAACAACTTTCCTCTGTTAATCTTATGTGATACAGCTGTGCTGGCTGAAGAGCAGTTGAAGAATTAGAAACTAAGGCTGCACAATAAAGCAAATAATGTCTAACATGAGCATATGAGAATTTCGTATTTTACGCAACAGAAGATATGTAGGAGAAATTCTGTTCCCTTTCAAAGTTAGCATTTGTGAGAAAGTGAAGAACTATGTTATCCATAAAGGAGGATATTATATTCCAGTGTAATTTGAAAACTGTAAGAAAAGAATATATTTTTTAACAGTGTTTGGGAGAGGGATGGATGGAAGGTGTTTTTTATGTGTTTACTGTCTTTTTAGACAAGTGCTGTAAAAAAGCATTGAATAAAATTCAGTCACTTTAAAAGTTGAAGCTAAGCAATGATCTCTGCTGTGCTGTGATCTCTGTGGTTTCTTTCGGTGGTATTTTATTCAATTAAATCCTTAGGAAACCTGTATTCATTTCACCTTTTTTAAGACTTCAATATGCAGACATCTTCATCAGAGGTAGCTGTCTGTGGTTGCTACAGAGTACCCAATTCCAGGATAGTTTGGGGGTTTTTTTGGATCTCTGCCTTAGAATTAATTCTGCTGTTAAAAATACTTTTATCACTCTGTTATTTAAAGTGATTCCACTGGCAAGACTGGAGAAATTTGTTCTGTAAATATCAGAAGTTAGATGACTGAAATCCCATCCCAGGATCTTAATCCCAGACTTAAGCTTTGCTGTCAACTGAATTCAGGAGAGGCTGTTTTCTAAGGACAGCTTAGTTTTCAGTTTTGTTGATAAAACTGTTACTACTGTGAAGAAATCTAAAATTTTTATAGTGCTTCTTTATTTTTTTAGACCTGTGTGTATTATACAAACATTCAGTTTAATTTTCATTAAAATTTATTATTCTGGACAAACAGTCTTATTTTCTTCTCTAAAAAGGATTGTTCTTGACCTGTGTTATTTGGGAGGAAAGAGTAACTTTTTTTCTCTCTTGACAGATTTAGCAATGCAGTTGAATCAAGGAAAATTTGAATATAATGGATCATGTGGGTGAGTGATGTGATTTAAACTGTGCATCAGAATGCTTTACTGTGGCTTTAATATAATTTTGTCATTCTTAATTATGTGTTACAAAAGAAAAAGGAATGCTAAGTGAAGAGTAGAAATTAACAGAATGCAGGAAAAATGATCCCCTGCAAGGAGGCATTGTAATAAATATGCTTTTTAATTATGCCCAGCTCTTAAAGACGATATATGATAGGCTTTGTGTGTCAGTTTTGAAGATGATCATTAATACCATTCAGAGTTACTTAAGTCAATCTTCAGCTTCTGATCTCAATCTCTTTTTTTTTTTTTTCTTTTTTTTTTTTTTTTTTTAATATTCAACTCAGAATGGAGATTCACATTGCACAGTTCACAAAATAGCCAAATTTACTTGGGCAGGTAATTTTAATACATAGGAAAGGTGTTTTTTCTGTGTGCTATTTTTTTTTTAGTCTATGTACTTTATGTAGAAAGCAGATCTCACAGAAAATAGTGAAGTGTTTCATCTCTTAAGTTCTTGCTCATTATTTTTTGTGTGAAATATTGTTTTTAAATGTTTTTCAATGTTGATAGATTTTTCTCAGATGTTGAAATTATTCCTTGATAGGATAGGCTTATCATTGATAGCAAGAGGAGGGAGGAGGTTTGAGGAATTATAGGAAGATGCAGTCTAGAAACAGACTGAAGTCTGCAAACTCACCCTGTAGAAAAATGAACTCTTTTGTTCATGGAAGTTTTATTCAGAAGGAAAATCTGGATAGATGGAACGTGGCAAAATTCCTCTACTACAGAATGGATGATATAGTACTTAGGTTATCTGTGCCCTTTTCAAATGTAAACTCTTCTGATAGAGACTGTCGGATTTGACAGAGGTGCAATCTCTGGTCATTTCAGTCAGAAAAACAGAAGAAAGGAAAAGCTTTTTTTGTGTAAAAGTATGATTCCTTTCTTATTTGATGCATACTTCAACTAAGATGATTGATGCATACTTCTGGCAGTTTCTCTGGCAGGCATCATTATGAACTAAATTTCTTGTTTCTTATGTCAGTCATCTGGTACTACAGTAATATAGTGGTGATAGTAATAAGAGAGGTAGTAATTTAATATGCATTGTAAATTTGGTACTACTTCATTACAGAGAAAATGCTCAGGGCATTGAAAATAAAAAAAATGACGTTTCTTTCAAACAATACTCCTTTTTTTTCTCTGATTTACAGTTTTCATACTAGTAAATGAAAAAGTTCCTCTAGCATGAACATTTTTCATTTCAGCTGCCCTGGAGCTGAGGCTCAGAATGTCTCTGATACTTTTCTTCTGCCCATAGTCTACTTGAACTTAGTAAAATATTATGAAATCTAACATATTTTTAATGTGAGATTAGTGAGGAATATTGCTTTTGTAATTATAAACCAAGTAATGAAAAAATGGGAGAAAATTCATTTGGAGTCTTTTTTTTTTATTATTTTTTTTATTTTGAGTTTTCACAGCATATTTAAATTATTCCTGAATTTTTTGTAGGTAGGCCTTTATATGTTACATACAGATAATTCCCTAGAGATACTGGAGTGCGGATTAAAAAATGATCTGCTCCCTCTCAGGGCTGCAGAATTAGCAGGATTGACTCCAGCTACACGTTTTTCTTCCACCAGTGGAAGAAAATCCCTGTTATATGTAGCACATCAATTCTGTGGATCAGCTGCTGTTTTATTCTGATGGCTGAATCCTTGGATTTTGATTCATCAGTGGACATATCAGCTTCATTGATGTGTTGATCCAGTATATAGTCCTCAGGGATGGATTGTAAGTGTTATTATGGTAGTACCTTTCATGCTACTATAATTAACAATCTGTCAGTACTAACATCAGCTGTTTTCCCTGAGGTTTTATAACTTAGATGAAAAAATTAGTTTCAAGCTGAAATTTATTGTATGAGTCTTGACTCTGTGTAACTGTTTCATTTAAAAATAAAATTGAATAAGCTGTCTGTATTTTTTGTAAGTGTTAAAGAATTAAAGTAAATGAGAGTATCTATTTTTTGTTGTATAACTCACTGTATTTTTAAAACATTAGTAAATTATTTTGAAATGTCTTTTATTGTATTACATTTATTTTGCTTGTGAAATCCAGTTGATGTAATCTCTTGATTCAAAATTAAGATTAACATTTATATGTGTACTAGATAGCCATAATATTTCCACTTTTACTTCCTCACACTTGCAGATAGAATGGCAGTCTGTATTTTACAATGCTGTAGGAGAGTTCATTGTTTAAAGTTAGAACATCCATTTTATCTGTAGTTAATTCAAGTTCAGTTTCCACAAAAGAATAATTTTCTTGTTTTTCATGAAATAAGCTATCTGCTTAAACCAGATTTCATGCGGCGACCGGATAGAACATTTGACCCTTTCTCTGAAACTCCTGTAGATGGTGTAATTGCTGCAACATGTTCTGTACAGGTAAAACAGCTGCAAAAAAAAAACAAAAAAACAAAAAACCAACCAACAACAACAACCTTCTTGCATCATATCACACTCAAATCACACTTAAATGTTTTGTTTCTGTGTTTACTTGGTCTGATTTGAACATGATATAATTTATTTGTTATTACGCATTATCACCAAATGTTAACCCCCCCCTTACGCTGTTTTTTATTTACATCAGCCCTCACAAATGAATAAGTGAGTGGAGTTCATTTTTGTGGGTACTGTGAAACTGTATGGACTTCACTGTCACCACAGAGCAAGAACTATAGGCATCTATGAACAGATATTTTCAAAATAAGGAAACAAAAATGGTTCATGTGATGGAGGTCATACTTTAGAATTGTCTATGAGTAGCAACATCCATGAAACTTCTGTTGTAGTTTTAAAATATGGTTAGGTATTATGTTTTGTTAATTCCTGTTTTGTGACTTAGCACTTGGCGCTCTATATTCACATACACTATGTGCAGCTTAACAAAAGTTTGGCTTTCCCTTGTCTCTTTCTGCGTATAACGTGGAGATCTGAAAGTCTCTTGGAGCAAGGGTTCACTTTGCACTTTAGATAATTAAGTTCATTTGTACCTCCAGAAGAATAAAAACAGGAAAAAAAAATAGAAAAAAAAAAGTATTGTGGGCAGTAGAATCTCCCCAAGGAGGAAGTGGGATCTGGAGGTGAGAAAATAGTGCTAGGAATCACCACAGTACTTAGATAACTTGTCTTGTTACTTGCTCTTCTTGGATGACTACATCTAGTATAAAATGCTGTGCTTATTCCCTTAACCTTTAAGAATTATATAATAATATCAACAATTCATTCAAGAATTGCCAACTAAAAAATAGAAACAGTTTTGTTCACAATGATTACTGCTTTGTACTTACTCTGAGTCACTTTTTACTGGAGAGTGCTATGCACATTTGGCATACAAGAGGATATGGTTCTTACAGTGGAGGATGTACAATCTTATTGCAGAGAAGTTTATTCTTATTGCAGAGAGTTCATGGAGTAAGATAGTAGAAGTAAATAGATATTGTGGACTTATGGAGTTAACCACGCTGAAAGAGAGAGGGACAGATAGACTGATAGATCAGGTTTGTGAGAGGAGTATGTCTTCAACTGCACAGTCTTGATTCTGAATTTTATTAGTACTGCAGTAATAGTTTGAATCCCTGACAAAGAGCAGGACTTCTCTTGAAGGTGCATGCTGTTATTAAAAAAAAAAAGGAAAGCCAGTGATGGTGTCCCTCGGCCACAAAACTTTTCAGATTTGTTCCCATTTGTTCTGTTCTTTCCAGAGTTGTTCCCTCGAATATTAGATTATGAAAAGAAAAGAATGTCTCAAATGAACTTAGACCTGTGAAATTGTGTTTTTCTTTCCTTGAGCTTAGTAATAAAAACATCAGCTGTATTTTTAAGTAATGGATTATCTTGATGGAATAAAAATGTGCCCTGGAGTAATCACCTCCTGTAGCTTGATTAATCTTGACTTGAAATGAAATCACAGCAAATCTTCATGTACATAGCAATTCAGAGAGTCATCTGCACTGTTTGTTTGTTTTCTTTTAAATGTGATTGGTTTAAAACATACACCAATGTGAAAGCAGAGCATAAACATCCTTTCACTTCTCTGTTGTCAAGACATAAAATGGATTCCAAACGGAAAAATTTAAACCATATTTTGAGAGCAGTTGCAGAACAGTAGTGCCAACCTGGTTGTTTAATTCAGCATATTTTACAAATACGATGAACACATGTGTGAAACAGGACCCAGTTGAGCTTACTGACTTACAACTTTTAACAGTGAGCACAGTCATTTTTGTTTGTCACATTTACAATTTATTCTAAGTTTGTTTAATACAACTAAAATGAAAGCTCAGGATATATTTTAAGATCTTAACACAATGACTTTCCAAGTAAATGCAATTTTATCAGTAATTATACAATTTTCATATGATTAAATAAATGTATCTGTTCTATACTAAGCATTTTTCAGCATTTGCCTTCAGTAGATTAAAAATGATCAGTATTTCCAGTATTTACAATGTGCTGAGTACATTGCTTGGTTGATATTCTCTGTAGTGCTTTTCCTTACCCTTCTGTTATTACGTTGCAGGTAATTTCTGGTCAGTTTTTATCAGATAAAAAGATTGGTACGTATGTAGAAGTGGATATGTATGGCTTACCCACGGACACAATACGTAAAGAATTTAGAACGCGCATGGTGATGAACAACGGTCTGAACCCTGTTTACAATGAAGAATCATTTGTATTTCGAAAGGTAGGATATTTGGAAAGCACTGTTTGTGATTGGCAGCTCTTTTGCATATAAGCATCCTTGCTCACTTGATCTGCCCCTCCTGCTTCAGTCTGACTGCTGACATGAATAAGTACTGCTCCCATAAAAAAGGGTTTGTAGGGTTCCTGTTTACTACTGTAAACAATTTAAAGCTGAAATGAGCTTTCAAGAGATTTTTATTTTATTTTTTTTTAATTTTGCATTGTTTTGTTTTTCTAACGGATAACCTCTGTAGCTGTCACATGATTTTTTGTTTCTGTTTGGCTCTTCCCTCCCCTTTGCTTCCTCCTCCCACTCGGAGGTAACAACCTCATCCATGGCCATGCCTGTGTTCAAGGTATGCAGTCTGCTCAGAATGAGCCCCCGCTGGTGGACACCATCATTCCTTGGAGATTTCTTCTTCCCTGCCCTGGCAGTGGTTGCTATCTTGCACTGTTCCTTCAGCCCAGAGGGCAGGTGAGATGCTGCATCCAAAGCTAAGGTCAATGTTATTACATGGAAAAGTTGGAAGGGTGCTGTGTTCCTCAAATGTGTTGCCAGCTCCCTCCTCCATGTGCATTATGTACCTTTTTACTTTTTTTTTTCCTTTTTTTCTTTTATTTAATATCAAAAGAAAAACAACCCTTTTTTCTTGTTATGGGGAATTTGAAAAGAGACATCAGTTGTCATTGCCCGTGTTCAGTTTTTATCTCTAAGTCTATATGACACACACAGACACAAACATACATATATAATGTCAGCCCAAATTTCATGTGGAATATGTGTTAGCAGTGCTGTCGTTGAGAATGTCTGTTTTGCTTACACCTGTTCTGTTGTCGTGTAAAGCTGTTGTTCTTTTATTCCAAAGTGACAGACTTTGCCATGTGGTGATACTGCTTTACACTAGGGCATAAGACATGCATCATCTGCTTTCTAAACAGTGTAACTAGATTTTAATAGAAATGTAGTTAATGCTAGAGATTATTGTAGACTCAAATACATTCTGAAATGAACATGAATCCTAGTGCTTTTCTGTGTGTATGAGGAGGCTCAGAAAAAATACTTAGGTACATGACAGGCAGTCATGCTCCCCTTGGCTTCTTGGCCATATGGCCAGCATCTGCTGCTTTCTAATTTCTTAAATCAAAAGGCTCATGAAGTACAGAGTGCACTCAGTTTCACTGTAAAAGAGGGGTACTTGTATATCATGGCAAGAGTATAGTGGGTGGTGCTAATCTAATACTGCTCGGACTTTAGGCTCTACTCTGTAATATATAGCACATTCTCTTGAATAAGTCATCCTGTAAGTCAGCCAAGAGATTATTTTTCTTCATGTCACGTCACTGTCATATCAGGCTTAGCATCGTAATCAGGACATGCATTGATAACCAGACATGGTGAGTCACATAAGCACAACAGGAACAACTCTTCTAGTTGGAGGAAATGAAGTTGTGAGATGCACAGTGCTAAAATGCCGTGAGGGTGGGTGTGCCTTCCAGGATACCCTTCAACAGACTAGCACAAAGAGAAATATAACCTTCTTAGTCCCCACTTGTACTCCCTAGTCAGTCTCTATCTGAGCCAATAAAGTATTAAAAGATGTACTAATCTGTGGCCTGTTGAGGAGAGAACTTACCTGCTTTATTTGGGTAACAATGTTCTCCTTAAGCTGATGTTTAATCATACATAGCTGCTTTTAGGTAACACGTTTGATTGCACTTCTGTCATGTTTTGTTGTTTTTATTTTAATTAAAATAAAGCTTCAATCATTCTGAGCCAAGTACGGTGTGTCAACTCTAAGGGGGAGGTGTGGATCAGGTGTGCTGGTGGTAATGTGCTAGGAGTGTCTAGTTATTACTCGTCCCGAGCAAGTAAAGCAAGACTTCTATGAGTAGCTGAGCTGAATTCAGAGACCAAAAGCATACTTTATTTTGTGCCCTCTATGATCTAAAATGAAAGTGACAAGAGGAAGGTCTAAGATAGTAGATATAGTTTACCCAGGTCTTTTGGCTGATAAGCATCGATGAGTAGAATCAGGTAGAGAAGAACTGGGAAGACCTTGTCTACCATGAAATCAAGGGAGACTGGCACAGAGACTGCATGTCTTGGTTAATCTGTCTTCTCCTCACTGCTCTGCACAGAGTCAGTGTCTGTGCTGTAGGGATGGCAGGGGTGTTTTGCTCTTCTTTTGATCAGACAAGGTAGGGGCTGACAGATGCAGATACCTGACAGCATCTCTGCACACTATGCATATTTCATATTGTGAGTACTCACTTCTGCTGGCAACACACCATTTCAGCAGGTCTTTCAACCTGTCTGCCTTCTTCTGTCTGCTTCTCCCCTCTACACAACACATAGCTCAACATGCATTCGTATCAATTTATGCTTGCATTAATTCCATTCTTCACTGCCCTTTTGGGTATATTCCAAATCCCATCTTTCTCTCATAATTCTTTCTTAGTCAGTGTTACCTACTCTTCAATTGCCACGCTATCTGCCATTTCCCCTGTAGTATTTACCTGCTTGCTTATTCATGTCACTGGCCTCCAGTAATGTAAAATAAGTATGCAAAATATTTAGGTAAGATAACTATAAGATGTATTATTGTACATTTTGGAATTACTCACTATTCAGTGTGAAAAAAAATATTTTCTAGGAAAGAGTAATTTGAAAGTATGCTGTTTGCAAGGACTGGCATTATCTTTCAGTGATGATAGTCTGTTTCTGGCATACAAAGTGAATGAGCAAATTGCTTCGACATGAGGGGTGAGGAGGGCGATAATGTACTAGTCATTAAATGTCTTCATTTTATGGCTTTCCAGGTTATTCTCCCTGATCTTGCTGTCCTGAGAATAGCAGTGTATGATGACAATAACAAGTTGATCGGTCAGAGGATCCTGCCTCTAGATGGTCTACAAGCAGGTTACAGACACATTTCACTTCGAAATGAGGGCAACAAACCACTCTCTCTTCCGACGGTTTTCTGCAACATTGTGCTTAAAACATATGTGCCTGATGGTTTTGGAGGTGAGATAAGCCTGTACTTCAGCATGCAGTACATTTTGAGTGCTGTGGAATTTACTGTATTGTAGAATTCACTTCCAGTACATCAGCTGGGAGTAGAGACACAGTGTTGGAGGACTGCAAAGATTTAGTATCTTTAACACTGTGGCAACCCCATTTGTTCAGTTAAGAAACAAAATTTCCAACCAAGTACCTCAGGTAAATGGTTGTTAAATGTATCCTGTTAAACTCCAAAATGATATGGAGAATATGCTAATACTAGGGTTAGCTCTGGTTTTCTTTTTGTTTAGAAAGATGTTAATATTTTTTTTTTCTGACATATGTTTACAAGGGTAACATGTATTTTAGCTATATTGTTTGTCCAGTATGTATAAACAATTGCAGCAGAATCTAGATGCACATTTTTTCAATTTTTTACCCATGAGAATATTGGTATATATTAAAAAAAAAAAACAAAAAACAAAAACAAAACAAAACACTGGTGATGAAAGAATTTAGCATCCAAACCTTTTCTGCATTTATCTCTCTCAATTTTACATATTTTACTGTCTTGTAATTATTTTTAGGGAAGTTGTTTTTAATCTGAGCCATTCCCATGATCAGTTTGGCAGGGTCATTGCCACATCTGGATATGAGCAAACAGCTGAGAATAGTCACTACACCAATTTAGTCTGTGTAATGTGTAAGTTCACCCTGAGAATGAACTTCTGGGAAATGCCTTCTTCACAGCAGATGAAATTCACGTGTATATTAGACAATGCATAAATCATTTAAAGCTGCAAAATAAAAATTATGAAAATTATGTTAAATGTTAATGCTCTGACTCAGTGACAAGTTGAAGCTTACCTTATAAGTGATTAGTGAGATGCTGATAAAAATGGAATTTTGCTCTTTGCAATTTCAAACCTGATGTCTACCTTAAGAATTCCTGCAGCTACTCTGAGTGGCATTTCCATAGTACAAACTAGAGGAAGATAATATTTGCTTAACACATTAGATAATGTATCTTCAAGACTGTTTGGTGGTATTTATTTAGGCTTTTAAAAGTATCAATAACTTCATGGAAAAAAATTAGGCATTTACAGATCTGTGTAGGTCATACATGAAATCCTGCTGTGATAAGTCAGCTGGAGCTCTGCTGCAGGACTTGGAGCACTACCATGCCTTTATGCAGCATGTTTGAACAACAGTAATTAACTTCAGGGATTTAGTCTGCAGACAAATGTAAGCTTCTGCTTAAGCTTGAGATTCTCAAGGCTGTAACTGAACTGTGAATCTAAGGGATTCATTTAAGCATATGTTTTAATTCTTTTCAGAACTTCAGTTTTTGACAGTTAATGTCTCTGTTAGAAATATTTTCTAAACTAGGGGCGTGCTTCTGATTTGGAAATGGCATTTTTCTGCCATTTTTCCTTGTTGAGGAAAACAGGCTCCATATTAATATGAATAAAAAGAAGTTCAGTTATTCTCTTCTCCCATCCCCAGATAGTTTTGATGTGTATTGTGTATTTTTCTCATTGATATAGAACAAGCCGATGAACAACTGGGAAATAACTTTTGACACTCAGGTGGAATCGTTAATATTCTCCTGACATGTTTTTAAGTACCTGTCACCTGCAGTACACCTCTCTTTGTTTTATGAGCTGTCATGAAGATCTTTATGATTGTTTTAGCAAACCTGTGGGAAGGCATAAGTTGATTCTGTAGCTGCATGCTTTTTTTTTTTTTTTTTTTAATTTCTTTTAATTTAAAAATTTAAAAACTTGCACTGGATAACAACTAGAGTTATTAATTCATTACAGGCCTTCAAAGATTCTTAACTATTTTTTGTGTGATTTACTGATTTTTTGTGGTTTTTCTGCATCAGATACTCTGTTCCCAATAAAATAAAATGCTGGTGCAAATTAATGCAAATGAAGTAGCATTCTCCAAAGAGAAGCATCTGTAATAGAAATCTGTACATCAGTAAGCATAGTTACTTAAGGTAGTTGTTAGAATCTTCTGTAATGCACTCTTCCTTTTATGTGATTATTATTTCTGTATTTAATTGGAATTCTTTTACAAAATGCTATTCCCTACCCCCACCTTGCTTCACCAGGGAAAATGACAAACGTAAGCAAGGGACAAATGACAACGTGGAAAACAGTGATGAGTCACATCCCACTTGTAGAAATGCTGAGCCTTTGGTGATGTACTCCTGTGGTTAGTAATACAGTTTACAAAGGTCTCACTCTCCCAAAGATGTTAGTCATTTTTACCTTGAAGCTCATGGTAATCAGGTTCCATTTTCAACTGACGCATCGTGTTCACAGGTTGCCCTGAGTGTTCGTAGAAAAGTACGTGCCAAGGACAAAAAGGCATTGTTACTAAGTTAGGAAGGGGACTGGAGCAACTCTCCTGTGAAGAAAGGCTTAGGGAGCTGGGCTTGTTTAGCCTGGAGAGGACTCTAGTGAGACCGTATTGTGGCCTTCCAGTACTTGAACGGATATCATAGGTAGGAAGGATACTGACTTCTTGTGCAGGCAGATAGTGATAGAACAAGAAGGAACAGTTTTAAACTAAAAGAGAGATTTAGTTTAGATGTTAGGAAGAAATTATTTATTCAGAAGGTGATGAGGCACTGGCACAGACTATCCAGAGAAGCCCCATCCTTGAAGGCATTCAAGGCCAGGTTGGATGGGACCCTGGGCAGCCTCATCTGATGTGTGGCAGCCCTGCCCACAGCTGGGGGTTGGAACTTGGTGATCTTTAAGGCCCCTTCCAGCTCGAGCCATTCCATAATTTAATCAGATCTGAAAATAAATGTCTGAAAATAAGTTGTAGCTGCATTTTGTGTATGTAAAGTACAGGTTCAGAAGTTATGTTTGGGTTACGACCATTATTGTTGGCGGCATATTTAGTAGCTATGAAGGCAATGCTATCTATTTAGTACAACTTCAAGGGGAATTGAAGCCCAGTCTGTGCTATTTTCCATTAGAAACACATCCACTGTTTTCAGAGAAGACCACAGAATAGCTTAGATAGGAAAGGAGATAGCATAGTCCACCCCCAGTTTGATCAAGAAAGACAGGAAGCTTTTTTTTGAAAAGCTTTTTAAAAGCTTTGAAAGCTTTTAATGGGTTGGGTATTTTTTTGCAAATATAGTCAATGGGCCAGTTTCTCTGTCCCAGTCATTGTAAGCTAATTTGGAAAATGGCCAAAAGTATGTCGTGGGACATAGACAAAACTCAAATGATGAAAATTGTAAGTTTCAGAACTGCTATTGCAGAAACATATGTCTAGTGAGTCCATCTAGGATATAAGGATACAAAAATAGTGTACTTAAAAGGAGCTAAAAATAGGGGTTTGCCACATTCGGTAAAGAAAAGGATTCCTTACAAGTGAATCACCGTGCATGGTCTCCTGGATTCTCACAAAAAAAGCTTGAGTTAATGAAATGACAATACTTTTTAGTGAATGATGAGTCAGACTGCAGCATTTTAACTGCCTTTCCTAAGTTACTGCTCTAACAAGCAAGGCTTATTAACTGACTCCAGTGATCCTTTTGTCCTTTTGTGTAATACTGAAGTTAAGTTTCAGAAACATCATTACAACAGATTGTTGCTATGGTCTCTGACAATGTGTTAATATTGTAAATAGTGAATCAGTTTAATTTATAAAATTGTTTCTTACTGTGGAGGTCTTCCATTGCCATTTGTGAAATTTTTGGTTTTGAGATTAGCCGTGGAAAGAGATTATTCCGCATGAAGGTAAATGTTCCCATGTCTTTGTCTTCCTTCAGAACAGTGCTTACACATCCATCGCTGTACCTGGAAAACACATTATGTAATTTATGCAGTTAAGCTTACTCAGTGCAATTTTTAATTTTACTTTTACAGATTTCTTTTATGCTCCAGTGGGGCAGTAGGGGGTGGAGGTGGAGGAGGAAGGAATAACATATTCACCCTCATTCCTGATCCTAATTCTGATTTCATGTCAGTACCATTGTTTCTAATTTTATTGGAAACAGCTAAGGTTGTGTTCAGGTAATTGGTATGCTGACAGCCAAAATGATGAAGCACTGTACTCTGTAGACGCATCCACCCAGCATGAGAGACAGCGCATGATAGTGTTGGATTTTATTGTAAAAGAGTGGTTAGAGTATTATTGTTTGTGTTTTGCTGAAAAGGAAAAGGATCTGCTCATAGGGAAGGTGTTTGATTTACTCCCTTAGGCAGAGTAAGCTTCTGCAACATAAACTTGTCTAGTAGTGCCACGTATGCAGTTTGGATTAAGAGCTACAAATAGAATTCATATGTTTTCATGACAACATGTGAGGAGTTCATGGTAATGGTATAGTTATGGGTGACACTGGGTGTACTGCACCCAGGGGCTCATCTCTGCTTGTGTATTCAGGAGGATTCTGTGTGCCCATAGGGAATGAGAGAAGGAGTATGAGCTGGAGTATGGGATGCCAGAGACCAAGGTTGGAAGAAATGGTGCCAGCACCCACTACAACCCACATTCTGCTTAAAATCCTGGAGAAACCAACCTTGGTTCCTCACTGTCCTCTGGGAAGCTGAGGGTAGAAGAAGATTACTGAATAGGAGGAAACAGGGAGATCCTTGCTGTTTCATTGGAGCCTTTCTTTTGTACTAACTCCCCTGGTAGCCTGGATAGGCAGTCAGCACCACATCAAATAACCAAGAGACAAAGTTGTTAGTGCTGTGTCACTCAGCAGATTCCATTCTGGTCTCAAATTCTAGTGTCACCAACAGGGAGTAATGCAGAGTATCCATGCTATGATGGAGTTAGAATGTGTTTTCCTGAATAAACTGCCTGAATTAATGCCACACCCTTGACACTTTTAAAACTGATTCATGTTCCTAATATGCTCAGATGCTATTTTGATGAGCACTTTCTGTCCTGACAAATTTACTGTATGAACCTGAGCAATTTTTGCAAGTCAAAGCTCATTCAGGAGTAGCAAAGGTCTTGTGAAAGGTAAAACTAAATGCTTCTGGAAATGATAAAAAGATGAGATTTTTTTTCTTTTTCTTACAGATATTGTGGATGCTTTGTCAGATCCAAAGAAATTTTTGTCTATTACAGAAAAAAGAGCAGACCAAATGAGAGCTATGGGTATTGAAACTGTAAGTGGAACTTAATGACTAACAGCTCATTTGTATTCATATTATGATGCAGAACACATTGCTTAGAAGTAGAAACTTGGGGAAGTGAGAAGAGTGATATTTTAGTAGGTTTTTAAAATATGTTACAAATACTTTACTGAGAATTGTCTTATTTGAAAGTTCAGTTCGATTTTCCAAAGTATGTATTAAAGTAAGCAAGTTCAGAAATTTCCTGTACACCAAATGTTGTACTACAGGTAAAATAGCAATTTATTTATTACAATGTGAATGTTTCTTCCAGAGTGATATAGCTGATGTACCAAATGACACTTCAAAAAATGATAGAAAAGGGAAAGCTAATAACGCCAAAGCAAACGTGACTCCTCAGAGTAGCTCTGAGCTTCGACCAAGTACCACAGCAGGCTTTGGGTCTGGGACCGATGCTAAGAAAGGTAAACAAAAATCCTGAGCCAATCCTTCAGTTCTGGTGCAGTTCAGAAGGCTACAGAGAAGTACTTGTTACTCATTTTTAGTTTTGCAGTTCTGTTTACCTTTTGAAAATAACTTCTTCAGTCACTGGAAGCAGTCAGTGTATACAGTATATACAATTTTGCAAGGAAATTGTATATATTACCAAAAAGGCTCTGTAAATCCAATATGGATTTATTTTTCTAAGTGACCCCTTTGTGTAGCTCCATGCCAGATACCAATAGAACCTACATGACTCTGGGAGAAATTTACCAGAGATCTACTGAAGCCACACTGATAGGAATGACTGTTTTCTGTCAATGCTCCGCAGGAGTTGTTCTACTTTAGTTTTTCTCTCTACAAATCCCTTGGCAGAGTTGCAGATTTAAGTAATTAAAGTATTTATAATTCATTGGATTCTGTAGAGATTTCCCAACAATTAGGGATATTTTCAGTGTATGGTTTTAATCTGATTATGGAAATGGCATATTTATTGTCAAAAATATCCATATTAAAAGTGCTCATTTAGAAGTGAATAAGTATTTTTTTCTCATTATTCATTGTTCACTTCACAAAATCACCCCGTAGAGCCAAGTGGGATTATTTGTTTTTCACAGATCATCACAGGTAATGAAGATTAAGTGAGAAAATAAATTTGTACAGCTGAATGAAACACAATAAATGTTTCTGTTAATTGCCCACAAGATTTAGTCTGGTTCACTCTCTTTCATCCATCTTGGCCCAAGGGGATCAATGGGAATGGAAAAGAGCACTGTTCTTGTTCTTAAACATTAGCAGACAACTGAATACAAACATGTGAAAGGGTCAATCTTTTGAGAAATAAGATGCCATCTATCATGAGTCACTTCATGCAATAGAACAGGTCATCCCTGGCACCTTAATGTTTTCCAAGTTCTTCCCTGCTGTAAACTCCAGATTTTTTTTATGCAGCAAGATATTTTCATATTTCATGTATCATCATCAAGATACACACATGTTAGTTCTATTGAGCATTAATTCAGTATGAAATTTGCAGGAGGTGGCAGTTGATTCATGGTTGCTATGGAATCAGACTTGTTGAACAAAGTAAATAACTTTACGCTTTAAAGTGAAAGCCTAAGGAAGTTTGTTTAGAAAAAGGCACACCTGTTGGTGTCCTGTTTGTTCCTCAGTTGAATTCACCTTAGAAGACAAAAAGTCCTTTACAAGGAGGGAGGAATCTTAAGAGTCCATGAACACTATTAACAGCAGTTAACAAAACGTACTGAGTTAACAGTTAACAAAATACATTGAGGTGTACTTAGGAGCAGTCTAAGGTTGTTTGGGGTTGGTTATTTTTTATGTGAAAATATGAAAAAAAGACCCTACAAATTATAACTCTTATGGCATTCTGTTGGCATTTTTGTTCACGTTTACATGTAGGATATGCTAAGTAGTTTACACATATAAATATATATGTAATATATCACAAAGCGTTTATTAAAGTGTGAAGATGAAATGACATTGTTTTTGTTTGCATTGCAGTTCAGGTGATCAGAATAAATTTTCATTCCTCTGAACAGTACTTTTATTTTTACGTGATAGATTTGATAGTGGCATTACATTTTAATTTCCAATTCTTTTTTTTTCTTTTGAGTTTTTCATCCATTTTAGTTCTTCTTTAGTATTAAACTGTACTATTGTTTCTTTTCCCAGACCTGATATTAATCTAAATGCAAAGTTTACTTCTACTAACATACAGGATGCAAGTAAAATTTCAATTCCGTAATTTTTGTGTTTTAAATGAAGGAGAATAAGTATATATAACTCTTCATGTTGTCATGCACAGCCTCACCTGAGAAAGATTCCCCCTGAAACCAGAGGTGCTGGAGCAATCTCCAGCTATGTAAAAAATTATGAAATTTGCAAAGTTGGACTTTAATGTACATAAATTGCTTGTTGTGTTTTCAGAAAATAAACTTTTCCAATTTTTATATTGCTGTGTTTTGACATTTCAGTTGCAGAACTGTAAGATTAAAATACCTTCATCAATTCCTTTTTTTCACAAGGCAATTGATTGAGCGGTGTATTTGAAAAGGAAATTAGCAGTATTTTTGCTACGTCTTAATGAATTAATTTTTCAATAACCTGACTTTTTAATGGTACAAAACAGTGATTAATTGTTAACTAACGTGTAGATTTCTATGTTAAAACTGTATGAAATACAGTTTTATGCATGAAGTTTTAGATAAACTGTATCAATACCTTCCTAGGTATAGACCTAATTCCTCAAGTGAAGATAGAAGATTTAAAGCAAATGAAGGTAAGCATGGACATAGGCTTTTCAAGATGTGTTCCTAATTATCTGTTTTAAGTAGCCATTATTTTAGCTGTTTACAGTCAATGTGACCAAAAACAAATTGATCCAATTTCTTTATTTTTGTAGGCTTACATAAAACATTTAAAGAAACAGCAGAAAGAGCTGAATGCCTTAAAGAAGAAGCATGCAAAGGTAAAGTCACTAAGAGCACTTGGAACAGCAAACTAATTGAAAAAGAGCTGCAACTTTCACTAGTATGGACGGTTCCTAATTGAAATGAATGAAAACTAAGGAACTAAGACCATCAAGAAAGGGCGTTTCTGTTTTAACTGTACTGCAATTTATGCTCAAGTAAACTAGTTTTCCCTTCAGCAGCTCTTTTTTATGTCTTCCTGATTTTGGCATGCTTTGTTTGACCCATGTGGGATCCAGAGCTCACCTTTTGTGGATGATGATTTTATCTAGCTCCCTTTTGGATGACATATTGACACATAGTTTGAAAAAAATGGAGTAATGATGTGACAGGGTGCTGCATCAAAGGCAGACTCTGGAGAAACTGCAAAATTAACAAACAAAACTGGAAAGTGTAACTAAAAAAATGAAATGCACTATTCCTCTTCACATATGTTTGTATTACCACTTTATAGTTAGCTGCTTGAAGGGTACTGTTGACTGTGGTATCTCAAATGTGGCAGTATCACAAGTATACTTTACATTATAAAGTTATGATCCATTTTCTCCTGCTTTTTATCACTAGCAAATCTTTTCTTATGTTACAAACAGTGAAATAACAGGTGAAGATAGTATTTTAGTGATGCATGCACATCTTTTCTGGCATTTGCAGCAGTAACTCCCTTGTTCACTTTGATTGCAGATTTCATACAGATCTGATCTACTGTAATAATATCTTGGCATTTTTAGTATCACCGTGTTTCTTTTCATGGCTGTCATTTGGACATGGGGTACTACGTATAATGAAGTATGAGGAAATTACGTTCAATAATCAACACTTTCTTGTGGCTTGTAATATTAAAAATAGTATAAGAAAATTGAATAACTATTCAACTTTCCGACTCCATGCTGACTCTGTGCAGAGGGGAAATGAATGATTCCCTCACTTTAATGTTGTGTACAAAGTCCATGCTCAGGAAAAAGTCTCTGCCATCCGTGTCTAAAGTAGCACTTCTATCCCATATGGACGGGTTGCTGTGAGCATCTTGCGAAAATGTTTTGTTCCTATCTGAATCATTGCATAATAGGTAGTTTCCAGGCCTTCTTGGGATTGATCTTTTAGGAAGTTTCTCACAGCTGGATACTATGAAAAATTTGATCAATTTGCTCAGGTTTGCACTTGCTTTTTCTAATCCAGGTGGAAAATTGCCAGCAACAGTAAGATGCTGTGTTCTCAGAAGGGCTTTCAGCATTTGCTCAAGAACAGTTATTTTTGTTCTGAGCTATTCTGTGTCCTGTTGTTTTCAAGTATGAACTGAGTGAGTGAAAGTCTGCCCTAACAAGAAGATGCTTGTCTAGAACATGCCTTGCTAAAGGCCTTATGTAAGTGCAACTTCTTAAATTTAAAGAGCATCTGATCAGAAGAGTGTGGCCATAGTAGTACATAGATGAGCTTAAGAAAGTGCCTAGTGTACTCATCGGTATTTGTAATGCATTTTATAAGCTAGAAAGGAGGCTGGGCACTGTGCAGTTGATAATCCATGATCATTTGCGGAAAGCCCTTGTATTAAACACATTGAACTTAGAAGTTCCAGGAATAGGTTGGCTCTTATGTTGCTGTAGACACTCCTGAGATCTGGATGAATAAGTAAACACAAAGGAATTGTTCATGTGATTTAGGGAAAAAAAAATCCAACTCTTTTCTGTCTAAAGTTGGCTTTGTGGAAAGTGCATTTTATAAATGAATGCATGCAAGTGTGGAAGAGAGAGGGTGGAGGAGGAAATGACTGTTTTAAGCAATGAAGGAGCTAAACGGGTAGCCCAGAGCAGAGTTAGTTGAGGAAATATCAGGAGTAAGTGTCCTTTTTATTAACAACATACACTTAGTGTAAAGAAGTATTAGCACGCCTGCTGAAATGCTGTCAGAATTTGGTTGCTTTGTAAGAAAATACACATTGTATTGTCAGCCTTCATTAAATAAATGTATAGGACAGTTACAAACACCACATTTTCAGATTAATCATTAGAATTTCTTTTGCACCACCCACGGTACAGCTTCAGTGTCCCTGGTGCAGGAAGGATGTGCAACCTTCCAGACCAAAAGGCCCAGTGGAAAATTGGTTTTATTTGGGTTCTGCTCTGCAGCTTAGGCATTTACAGGGCTTTTGAAGAGTGGTGCCATCTGCCAGGTCTGTGTTGTGATTCAGAGGTTATTTCAATTTCTTGGTGTGGTTTAAACACTTCTCTTTAAAAGGTATTAAATCTCTCCTGCATATCACAAGTCTTACCTGTTTTGTACTCTACATTCCTTAGAAATGCCTCAGTACCAATATACTTCAAATGTTAAGTGTGAATGATCCCTGCATTATGTAATTATAAATATTCTGTTAAAAAAGGAGTAATAATAATAAAACAAGCATAAAGTGACGTCACTGTGGGGGATGTGTGTGTATGTATACAGGTACAACAGTTGCAAGGAGATATATCACACAGGAAAAACAAAGTAATGGCAGTATGTTGAGGAATAAGAGAATTTTATCATGCTTCTGGAATCAAAATGGCTGAAACACTGACCAGCAGCAAAATAAGAAGGAGGATAGCATTAAACAAATACACAGCCAGAGAGTACTATATTCTGAAAATCCAGGCACCATTTTATTTTTGTATAGGATCCTTGGAGAGCTGGATTTAGAGTCTTTACTGTTCCTTTTTCCACTTCCATATGGGAAAAATATGAACTCTTATCATGCTTGTCAGTATTCAAGAGGCATTTGAGTAATGTCCTTAATATGTTTTAACTTTTGGTTAGCCCTGTAGTGATCAGGCAGCTGGATAAACTGTAGGTCCCTATCTGTTCTATTTTATTCTACTCTACTCAATGCTACTGTATCCAAGTAGAATGGAGATCATTACAATACAAACATTCTGTGACTGATAAAGTTCAGTCTGCTCGTTCTGTAATATCAGATGAGTGGCTTGCCAAAAACTGCAGAATTTTGAATTTCACAATAGTGAAGAGTTAAGATTTCATTCAGGATTGAGATTCATGTAAAAGGTACACATGCAGAGTTATTTAAAAACAAAATAAGGCTTTTAAAGAAATCCATACAGGCTGTAACAAACTAAGCAAGTAGAGATTAAAGACAGAGCAAACTATAGTGAATGCTGGAGGGGAACAACATTTCACAAGTCCTGTAATTCTGTGAAATTCATTCTTCTTCCTTCAGGCTCTCTGTTCTTACCCAGGCTACAAACTTAAGTAGAGGATTGGGTTCAAAAACTAATTCATTTGCAACAGCTCTGTTACAAAACAAAACCACTTATTCTGAAATAGGGAAACTGTATTGGTACACTTGATTCTGAAACTGAACTCTTATACTTCAATACTCATTTCATTTGGCATTTGAAAAAAGAGTGACAAATGTCTGTAATGATTACCATTAAAAAAAAAAATCCATGCTAGGTCTAACTTCTAGTTAAGTCTTAGTTCTGGTAATCTGGACATTCGGTCATTTTAAAATAAAGCAGCCAGCAAATTCTGCGTTCTGCAAATTTTTTTAGAATCTTAGTAGGCAGCTTTTGAAACACAATGTTTCCAGCCTACAGTCCTCCAATTTCCTCCATATGAATGTTGGGTTTTGTTTTTTATTTATCAACTTAGATACTGAGTATAGTAAATGAGTGGCATCATAGGAAGATGGAATAAAGACCAAGAATACATAATCTGACTCTGATAAGAGTCAGTCACTGATTTCATCATTTAACAGCCTGCTTCTGTGGACTCCTACTGGATGTTAATCTGTTGCAGGGATGTTAGAGTTTTTGTGCCTCTTGTGTTAAACAGAGGAGGAAGCAAAATAAGGAAGGATTACTCAGTATATTCTCTATCTGTCAAAGGTGCAACAGATCACCGTGGTAAACAGCTCTGTCAGTTTCAGAGGTGATATTCACAGATGTCCACTCAGGGAATTTAATATGGCCATAGGCACTATCCAGATCTGCACAGTTATCACCCAAAATATGAATCCTATAATCAGTCCCCTGTGAATTTATATTGACATTGAATGTGCTTACTGTTTGAAAAGAAATCTTTTCAAGAAAATGACCATGAAAAATAATCTTTATTTCACAATGTAAGAAAGTATAAAGGACTCTAGGGTTCTAGATTAATAAAGTTCTGCAAAAGAGGTTGTGGATTTGGAAATGATAGTTTTTCTTTATTTCATCATTGTGGTATTCTGTAATGAAAGTCTTCCATACTTCAGTTTTCAGTTGTGTAAAGGAGTATTTATATTACATTAGAGAGATTCATGTAGGAATAATTGTTTGTATCCTAAGATCTTACTTCTTGTCTTCAACAGACTGACTTATGATATTCTTTTCCTTTTTTAAATGGAACTGCATCTAATTCTTTATTTTTTCCATAGATAATCAGGCTGTAATTTGTGTCCTTCTGTATCAGTTAGCTGACCACTCAGCTGAACTGTGCCTTCATTTTTCAATATAATCATTAAATGCAATTTCTGAATATATCTGTGGAAAAGACGTATAAATTCAAACCACATATGCAGTAGTCTTGAGGAAATCAGGAAAGTTATAGCTGAGGAGAGTTTTATCTGCAAACATATTCTGAATCAGTCTAGAACATTTTTTCACCTGGAACTTTGTGCCTAAAAATAAAAAATGCTGAAAGTGTTTTAAGATGTTAGAAACCACTTGCATTTTCTGGAGCCTTGACAGAAGTTTTGGATGCAGCAGCTAGCTGTAATGAATTTTCCTTTGAGTAAAGACAGAAAATCAAAGTCATATCAGCTCAATCACTTTAAACAGTGTTCCCAGGTTTGAGGTAATGTAATTCAAGAGACCTTTTGTTGTTGACTCCCAGTATTTTGTGCCTTCTGTGCAGTGGGTGGCAGTAGTCCATCTTCCTCTTCCAGCTGTGTTTATATTCATGTCCAAATTCATGTTCTGCAGACTGGATGGGGAGGAGGAGGAAAATGGGGGGTGAGGATAAGGTCCTCAATAGATTTTTTACATTTAAGATGGAGTTGTCTTGGAGCAGTAACAGTAGAGGTGAGTCTCTTCAAAAGTTCACAGTGGCTTTGTGATGAAGAGATGAGACTTTAATCATGGTGAAATGGTTAAGTATTCTAGTTTTAAGTGATAGGACCACCAGGATTATGTAGCCATGCCTTATGAGTATGCAGATGGCTCATACTTTGCAATATTTTCAGATAGTCTTTCAGAGCAGGAATTATATTGTTCTTTTTGAGTGAAGGAAAGCGTGTAGTTAAGCAGTGAGATGCTCTTTGTCTGTGCCTTTACCTGTGGCTGCGTTATGCTGTCAAGTTGTCAAGTTTATGTCATTCTTTTTGTCCATATTCTTTCTTTCATGATTAGTCAGTAGTAGATATTCCCTGGCAATGCTGGCACTTTTTAATGGTAATGGAGTCTATTTATTTCCCTTTAAATCTTCTGTAGAACAGAGAATTCAATTCTCCACTCTAACTACAAAATTTGTGAGTTGTATGTGTTCCCTGGGGGAGCACATATGTTGTGAGTGCCAGGCTTTTAAAGTATGACAACATTTGTGTTAATATTTTGGTAAAATTCAATGCAAGTCTTTCACTAGGATTTTTAAATGAGGAAACAGTGATAAGACAAACACAGGTGTACAGAAAATACGATCAAAGAGCAACAGAATAATAAGGGTAGCATAACTAAATAATGAGCTATAAAACAAAATAAAGTCCTGGTAAAAGGCCATATTAGTTAATGCAGTGGGTTTTGTCTTGTTTAGATAAAATGTGGGACAACTGAACAATAATAAAATAATTGTAAATTAACAAACAATTTTTCCTCTTATAATGTAAATGAAATATTTAGTGCTCTCAGCTTTAGTTAAATATTTGCATTGTAAGCAACTGTTCTGATGAAAAAGAATACAAAATCAAGTTTAATAATGAAGTCTACATGTAAGTGCTAATGGTGTTGTTTCTGGTACAGTCTTTGTAATGGAAAGGAAATGCTTTTGCACTACACCCAAGTGATTGCTTTGATGATTCCTCTTTTCATTATATAAAAAGTTTTTTACTCCCTTCCATGGATTAACTTCTTACAGTTCACTTCTTCAGTGTAAATCACATAACTGTAGTGACACTGGGTTATCACTGGGGTGAAATACTCCATGAGTAGCTCTTTACTTCCAGTTTGTCAAGGTGTGCTATATTGGTTGGGTGGAGAAAAAAAAAAGAAAAAAAAAAGGCAGTGGTTGTTTGCAGTGGGCTGCATGTGTAGTTGAGCATCACATTGCACTGCTTTCTATTGCTTGGACAGGGAGATGCTCTGCAACAGTACAGAATTTCTTAATGATGAGATTGCTGTTGTTGTTAGGGGAGTTGTAGACCAGATTTTCAGAACTTTCAATTAAAGATTTAATTTTTAGCTATTGTTTTTGGGATTTATAACTTTATTCTGTTTTATAATGGCCAACAGGCTAGTGCTTTATTCAATGCAAGATACATAGGGGAAGGGGATTGGGATGAGATTTGTTCCCCTTAATCCCCTTAATCTTCCCCTTAAATGGTGTTACATGAGCTTGTAAATACGATTTTTCTAATGTTGTATTTAAATGGGCATTTATTCAAAAGATAAAGTTAAATGAATAGTAATAGCTGGCATTTTTTTCCATCATTCTTATGTTTTAAAGTAACCATATATTATATTTTTAAGGTACAGTATAGATTTTCATTTTTCTGAAAAGGAGAACTGCTGTATCACTTATGGTGGAATATCTGGAAATTAAATACCAGATGGCTAAACCGGATTAAATTCCATTGTCAAAGTTATCTGTTCATACACTGATAATTTTACACTGTAAGAAAACTAAACATTAAAAATCCAGCAATCTAATTGTGAGGTCCTACTGTTTTCCAGGAGCACAGCGCTATGCAGAAGTTGCACTGCACACAAATTGACAAAATAGTGGCACAATATGATAAAGAAAAGGTATCATACGAGAAAATGTTAGAGAAGGCAATCAAGAAGAAGGGGTAAGATATTATTTTAATGTTTTTAATAGACTAAAAATAGTTTTTATGCTTCTGTGGTCTGGAAGAAAACATTTGTAAAAAAGGTCATTCAAATGAATGAACTGCAGCTTGAACCAGCATCCTACATCTCAACTGAGTTTGAGCTGCTTGAAGGCTTTAGCCATGGGCCATAAATGTTGTACTCAGTTTGCCTTTCTCTAGTTTTCTACTGTCAGTATGTGAAATATAAAAGCAAAAGAGTTGCCAGAAATGTTAATTTCCTTGTCCTGATCTGGTCTCACTACCTTTTTCCAGGAATGTGTCTGTTGTATTCAGTAGGAGATGACTAATGCCCTCAACAGTTCTACTGATCAGGAGGAGGCAATGATTTGATCTGAGGAAAAAAATAGCTTCTAATCCTGAGCATTTTAAAATAGTAGAGCTCTGCCATGCTGTCAAATTGAAATTTCTTTTTAACAACAACAGAAAAAAAACCAACAACAAAAAACAACACCTTTAGATACTCAGCTGGGATAAATTGCTATTAATCCTTTGACTTGGGTAAAGCTGCTTTGGTTTGCAGTATCTGAAGTCGTGGCCTTTATCCATGTGAATCTCTTAATCTCAGAAAAGTTCACAGAACATACTGATGACTTCAGTAAAATGTCCTTCTTGTAGACCCATGTGGGATAATATGACAGGACTTATTGCTATCTTGCTGCTAGTATTTAATCTGGCAGCAGAGTCTCCTCTATGTTTCACCCCATGGCTATAATTTCTTTGAGATAGCAGTTTGTTTTATAATACCAGGACTTTAAGCAGCAATTGGTTTACTTAATTCTATATAAAGTTATGCTAACAGTTAGTCTAAAATGAACACTGTTACCATCAGACTACAGCAGCTGGTAACCACTTGCTAACTGGATGCTGAATGTAAATGCATCTTTAGCATTGGTTTCTTACACAAATACTTTTTAGGTTTTTTTTAATTATTTGGAATGATGGGTTTTTTTAAAATACTTGGTTGTCTATTCAGTACACTTAGAACAGAAATAAAAGTGTCTGAAGTGAGAAAGGTAAGGAAAATTCTCTTCACTAAATAATGAAAAGATTATGTAAACTTTTAAAAAATATCATGCATATTTTTTCCAAGAAAGGAGAATTGATAGCACCCAAGTACATATCCATCTTTATATCTAAATTGGAAAGATATGGATTTGAAGGCTCAAATATTAGGTGGATAAAACGCTTTTATATACCTATCAAAAAAATTTTTTTTCAGGAAGTATCTGGCAATTTGAATATGAATGCTTCAAAAATATATTTTAAATGCTCATTTACAAAATTTATTACTTGAAAATGTCCCAAAATGATAGCCAAGGAAATGGAATATGTCCTCACTGAACCCAGTATGTACTCACTGAACCCAGGATCTCTCATTCATTAGATTGTTTCAGCTAAGAAAAACTGCTCAGATCTCACCTCTCATAAGAAGATGTGTTGAGGGAGTTGGTCTTGTTTAGTTTGGGAAAAAGAGAGCTCTGGGGAGGTCTCATTGCAGCCTTCCATTACTTGAGGGGAGGTTATAATCTGGAGGGGGACTGACTTTTTACATGGTCTGATAGTGACGGGACGAAGAGAAATGGCTTTAAACTAAAAGAGAAGAGATTTAGGTTAGATGTTAGGAATAATTTTTTTATTCAGAGGGCTCTGGCACAGGCTGTCCAGAGAAGTTGTAGATTCAAAGATGGGTTGGATGAGGATCCTGGGCAGCCTGATAGAGCAGTTGGCAACCCTGCACATGGCAGGGGGTTGGAAGTAGATAATCTTTAAGGTCCCATCCAAACTAAGCCATTCTATAATTCTGTAAAATATTCATAATCTATGTAGATCTTTCCAGTAAAAGACTAATTCTCCCAAGAAAGATTGACTATAGGACAAATTAATTTAATTTGGCTTCGATTCAATTTCCACCGAGTAAAGAAGGTTTTTGGCTGTAAGAACTGTGCACCAAATTTGTAAATAAAGCCAGTGCATTTTACTACAGTAATTATGAAATTAGCCCTGGACGTTGTACTGCAATTATCTTCAGGGGAGAAAAATTTCCCAGTGCTCCGCTATTTCAGAATAATGTTCAGAAAAGAGATGATCAGTGTTCCTGTTGGCCTGAGCAGAGGCCAGTGTCTCATCTTGTTGAGGCAAAACAACGGATGAAGGTGTGTAACAAAGTTAAAGGTGGTAATGACAGTCTCTGGTCAATGAATAGTGAAAAGCTATATGTAACAGTGCTTTCCAGAATAAGCCCGAACTGGGGCAAATATAAAAGTAAGTGATAATCTGATTCCCAGTTTCACATAATTTCACGGTTTACTTTCTGTGTCTTAATTCTTATAACACTTCTGTCATGGACTCCAGAGCCTTTATGATAATTTTAAATCATTGACAAAACTTGTTATTTGTTTGTTATGGATTTGTTGTTGTTTTTGGAGGAGATGGGGACTCCTTTAATTTGTTTGTTTGTTTGATTGATTGATTGTTGTAAGTAACTAATTCAGAAGCAAATGCAATGCACAGCTATATACTGTTCTTTACCATGACTGAATATTTTCCTGGACTTGACAGCTGCCAATCATCTGATGGCACTTTAGTTTTGTAATTACTGGTATCTTATTACCAACCAAATTAAAATTGCTTGTCAGATTTCCTATTAAAACGCTTCTTAGTTGTACATCAGTGTTTTAAGTGCTTCCTTCTGGATTACTGTGTATGCAGCCCTGAAACCCCCTTCAGCAAGGTACTTTGGCAGAACCATCTCTTCAGCCCAGAAGGGCAGTGTATTTCAGGGCAAGCTGAGATCTAAGCAGTGGTTTTTGGCTGAAAAAATCTAATGAATGAGAGATCCTGGGTTCAGTGAGAACAGGACATATTCCATTTCCTTGTCTATCATTTTGGGACATTTTCAAGTAATGAACTTCATAAATGAGCATTTAAAAAATATTAAAATATTAAAAATATTTTTGAAGCATTCATATTCAAACTGCCAGATACTTCCTGAAAAAAAAAAAAAATTGATAGGTATATAAAATAGTTTGTCTTCTGACTTTGTTGAGCAATTTTTTGCGGTCTGCTTCTGCCACATGGTGTGACAAATGTTGACTGCATAATGTTCAGCAAAGTAAAATTTTTAATCACATGCTAATTCACCAACAGATGGATGGGATTTTGCTCCCTGTGCTATTTCTGTTGTACACTTAAAATGCTCAAAAATCTTGAAGAAGCTTATGGAGAC